>NC_136492.1:82659984-82774984 GCF_053919585.1 Euprymna scolopes | reverse complement strand
CTGATCCGCATTTTCGAACAGAAACTGCCATTTATAGGCTGTTACCCTTTGGTAAGCCGTGCCGCGATGGAAGTAATTCGTCCTTTTTTGTTTTAAATTTGAATATATTATGCATTCATCTTTTATCTTCAATCTGTGATATATAAAACTTTGGTGAGTAAATTAATTATTTACTTTTTAATAGACATTTAAAAATGGGGGGGTGAATTAATTCGACCCCTGTCTTTCCAAGCTCATAACTACTCGAAAAATGTAATTCACACCATATTTTTTCTCAATTAAAGGTCCAAGGACCAAGGTTTCATTGCAAAAAAATAACAAAAAAAAAAAACATCGTGGTTTAAAAAAAAAAGGTTTTAAACTTCGGATTTACAGGTAAATTTCTAAAAAATTCTACTTTTTTGTTTTAATATGAATATATTATTTATTGATCTTTTATCTTCAATTTATGAATGTATAAAACTGTGGTGAGTAAATTAATTATTTACTTTTTGATAGACATTACAAAATGGGGAAAGCGGGACTTAAAAAAATGCGTTTGTCTAAAATATTATATTCAGTTTATTGGAAAGAGCATAACATTTTACATTGACCCTGAAAATATCGTAAAAATAGAATCCAAATAAAATTTTGACAGATTTTAAAAGTTTAAAAATTGAAAAATACTGAACTCGTAAAATTCAATTAATTTCATTACTGTTTTTTTAAATAAAATAATAATATTTCTATTACTTTTTATACAACTTTAATAGTTTATTTTAGAAGGATCATCCATAAATAAAATATACAACCCACTTTTAAAGGAGAAATTACGAGTTTTTTTAAAATATTTTATTCGCAGTTTCGTGTAAGGGGTGTCAAAAATTCCTACAAACATTCTGATACACCTACTTAATCATTCCTTGACAATAATAAAAAAAATATTATATTATTTTTAATTTGTTATTGCATAATGTTATACAATATCATATTATATTTGTATCGTGTTGTTAATTTTTATTTTTTTACAAGTTCATAAACATATTTAAATATAAAATTAATTATATTCTTGTTAAAAGTATCAAAAGCATGAGGAAATGCTTTTGTCTCCGATATAATATTTTGAGTGCAAACATTTCCCTCTAAACAGAAATACTAACGTTTTGCAACAGCATATGCCACATACAAATGCACTGTGTCTTGATTATTAGTCCCTATATTATCTAACGTTTGAAGAATATCTTACACACATTTAGCCGTTATAATAAAATCGTACATTTAATCTTAGGGAAAATATCATCACAACATCTTCAGACGAAGTAGTTCCTATTTTCCCTCCAAATCTAAAGTCCACCCCGCCCCCATTACACATTATAACAATATTGTTTTGGCACCCTTCTTTACTGGGTTCTATACTTATAGATACAACTATTTTTCTACTTCGCGATCCGAATATAAACATTTCTACCTACTCAAATTCCGACAGTTCTTATTAATTGAGAGAACGTACATTTATTATTCCGGATTAAACATCTTTTTTCCAAAAAACAAAAACGTCAGACCTTTACTAATATGGCCGCTTTCTCTACACGAAAATTTAATCTTGCATATATTAAACCAATTTGTGTTTATTTTCCCGTTTCTTTATGAACGGTCGCTTCCTTCTTTATACGTTTTTTGTTAGTTACATTTTATCGAAATCTATGCACACATAAACATCGGGGGATATCCACCAACAACGAAAGAAAAATGAGAAAAACACAAAATAAACCTGAAACAGAACACCATTACTTATGATTACCATTGTTTATTTTTTTGTTTTCTCCATTAAAATTCATGAAATTGATGCCCAAAGTTTACGTACAGGTGTTTGACTATAGAGAAATTATAGGCACACTTTTCTTTAGGATAACGACTTTTTTCATTAATTCATAGTATTTGCGCGTCGGATCCTGACAGCGATTAACATAGTTTACTTTGAACAAATATCCTTTAGGACATCAGCCTCGCTCCCAGGATGGGGTGATTTTTTGGGAGCCGTTCTTATTATGAATATGTTTTGGGTGCCCATTCTGAAAGCCGTTCGTTTCAATGAGGAGGGTGGGTTGTCTATTCAGAAAACCGTAATTTACATGAGGGAATTGGGGGTGTCTATTCCAGAAAAAAATCTTACCATGAGACAGTTAGGGGTGAGGGCAACAACAGCAGCAGCAGCAACAACAACAACAATAACAACAATACCGCCCTTTATTGCTTTTAGGAGAGGAGAATGTTTAGTTATCGATTGATCGTTTTATGTTTGTTTTTTAAGACAAAATTTTACCTTAGATTTCCCTACACACATTCCTTTAAACTGACGCGGATACAAATAGTTCTCGTGATATAAATCTCTGCATTATGCACTTTATATCACAGCTCACCAGGCGTGTACGCACGGGAGAAGAACAGATCTAATTTCATGCAACCGAGAGCGATAATCATTTATTGACAATAATTTTACAGCCACGACACACTACCAAAATAAGGTGTCTATTCCGAAAGCCTTAAATTATATATATATATATATATATATATATATATATATATATATATATATATATATATATATATATATATGGGTTGTTTTGGTAAATTATTTTTCTAATGCATTCACTGTTTGAGCACAACAATATTTTTGTTAGGTAGCCTAATTAATTCTAAATATATGAACAGAACATATATAATATATAATTAGTATATATACAGTCCAAGATCCAAATATATATTTTATGCAAAAATGCTCCTCAATAATGTTAACATTCCGGTACATATTTTACAGATTTAATCTGTTATACGTAAACAACGGTTGTCGTTATGTCAATAACGGCTCTTTTTCATGCATATACACTTCATAAAAATTAGAAATGTATGACTCGGATAGAAACCCGCATGGCAATAATAAGTCGCATGAAGATTGAAGTTTATAAAAGCCTAGACATCGTCTAT
The DNA here is from genome assembly GCF_053919585.1 of Euprymna scolopes. Classification (NCBI taxonomy): domain Eukaryota; kingdom Metazoa; phylum Mollusca; class Cephalopoda; order Sepiida; family Sepiolidae; genus Euprymna; species Euprymna scolopes. The sequence goes on along the minus strand of NC_136492.1, from coordinate 82,772,020 downwards.
TTTTCATGTTGTAAACTAGAACAGTTTTATTTGAAGTATGTATTATAGTTTTTAAATTTTTAAAACATTCTACAAAGAAATATATTTCTATTATTATCACTGTTACTTTATCGAACATATATTTTCCGTAATTTATTAACTAGAATTATGTCTAAAACCTCGGCTGAACATACGTAAGTAATCCTTTACATTCTCTCTATGGTAAGGTACTAATATTAATAAGATGTGAACTCTTTATTTTTTGACACAATATTATTTTGTTCGCTATCGATTTTCTCCTGACGAGATGATAGCCGAAAGAGTTCTCGAGAAACTTCCGCCTATTATTTTTAAAACTATATATATATATATATATATATATATATATATATATATATATATATATATAATTATTTTTTTACTATAATAATTAAATACCTACAGACACTAGTGTTTCATCCTTTCGGGATTCTTCAGTGCAGGGTGTCACGATTACTACCAGTCGAACGATTCGAACCCCGCGACACGAGACATCTCTGGCTCGATTAGCGGAGGGCGTATCCATTCGGCTACTATTAACCGTGTGAAATAGCGTTGAATTTTAAACATTTTAATTTAAATGTTCATTACGTCAGACAGACAGTGATCAAATCGTTATACGATGATCTACGCATAAGAGCTAAATTGACCGACTGTTAATTCAACTGAAAGTGCTCAACGATAAGAAACGAATTTCTTAAAGGGGCTGTCATAATTATTTTTTTACTATAATAATTAAATACCTACAGACACTAGTGTTTCATCCTTTCGGGATGACCATAATTTCATAAAATAAACCAATATACTAATTTATAGATATTTAAGTAGAGAAAATTTCGCATCTAAAAGGACCACTTTCTATGTGTCACTGGTTACTCGGCCTACTTAAAGTGAGATGATTATATTTGAAATTGCAAAATTAAGTGACATTGTGTTTTAAACATATTCTATTTGTTAACTCAGATCTAGTCATACATATGGACCCAACTCATACAAACATCCATATATACCCCAACAAGCTTACACATATACACTAACACATGCAAATTCATACACATATATCGATATATACATATATATATATATGCATAAATTCATATACATATATATATATATTTATTTAAGTGCTTGTCTAATTCTATTATATCATTACATCATGTTTCTATTTTACATTATTTGTTATTTCAGTTAAATTAATATTCTAGTTATATTTATTAACTGTTCATATATGCTAAGCATAATATTTTTATAAGATATGGGATTAATAATATAAGATGAATTTATACAATGTGCTTGAAGTTAAGGGTGGGCTATAACAATGTATGATTATTGAATAAAATTCGCACTAAAAATACAAACGTACGTTAAAATTTATCAGAATGTTTTCGTGAAATTTAAAGTTGATAAACACAAACAGGATAGTAGTTGACGAGAGATCGGGGGTGGGATAAACAGACTGGTGTTCATTTCAAGTCTGTGCATCCGTATTTACCAATATGGAACGTTCGTATAACTTTTACCATACTGAAACCCATTACTTTTAATCATTTTTCAATGTTCGTGTTTTTCAATTTATTGTTTTTACTTTATTTTCCAAGATTATATGAACACTATTTACGTTGATGATTATACGTTCATGCGTGCAATCGAAATATTAGAATCTTACATGTAAAGATTACGTTAAAAATGTAAGCGTAAAAATGTAGAAATAATTTTTACAATTATGATGTTTTGTGTGTGTGAAAATAATTAATACACAATGCTTAATTCAATGATAATATTGGTAGTTCGAGAAAATATTTTTTCTCCGAGTTATATCGATTTCCTTAATACGAAATTAGGGGCTTTTTTTGCAATGTCCCTGTAAAAATTATTTTATTTTATTCTTACAAATTATGATGCTATATTTACATAACAAACATGGAAAATAAATTCTTGCGCTTTTTATTCACTACTGAAACCCATTACTTTTGTAAATGTAATTTTTGTTTAAACAAAATAATATAGTTTTACTAAGAGTTAAATAAATATAATTAGTTCATTATATTTCGCTATAATTATTTGATAAATACTGAAAATGTAATTACAATTGGTTATTTTCGTGATTTTTCGTGAATTTTAATTAACGGTAGGGACTAAAATATTTATACATTTTGAGCATCGGCATTCATTTTGAACGTACATAGTTCATATGCAGTTGGATGTAAGAAAAACACATTTTTGCACTAACCTAATATTAAGAACGTACAAAAATAAAAAAGTAATAAAAACGCAATGGAAAAGCAATCTGCTAGACATTTTACAATTTAATTAAATGATAGTAACACACATGTCGATTTGGTTTATTAACGATTGTGTAGATCTTGAAGTTAATGGATTAAGTTAGCAATATTTTAAGCTTCATTTATCTTAAAGATATGAATATCCCTTTTAACATAACATCGAAAATACTAGGCCCTTTTAAAACATAAACTCGATGAAAAATTCTGCACCTGCTGTAGATTTGAAGCTCTGTCTATGTTGAAATTCAATCATAATAAATCAACATGTTTCAACCGAAATAGTAAAATATTTTCAGCTACAGAGATGTTGGATGAAATTTGACGCATTAAAACCCCCATAAAATATTATTAATCTGATTATTAATCTGAGCATTATCTTTTATAATATTAATAATATTATTTAATAAGTATTATTCTACTTATTTTTATTATATTATTACTATTATCATATTTGCTATTATTATCATAATTATTATTATTTTTTTTTATTTTATTCTATTATATTATCATCAATATTACTATAATTATTATTTACACTATCTTACCATCATAATAAATAAATAATTAATCCCTCAAATAATTACAACTCTATTAAATACCATGTCATCTCCCTTAGATAATTAAAACATTTATTTTATTTTATTTTATTTTTCAGATATTGCAGTTGTCGCCCTTGGATTTAAAATTTTAAATTTAGCGCCCACTAAAAAGACGTTTTACCTTTTCATTAGCCCACCGTTTTTAATTCAAAGAAATTCTAAATAATTATTTCAACCATTCAGATACAAGATAAAGCAACAAAACCAAAGATATACTAACAGAACTTAAAAGAAGTTTTATAATGAAAATAATCAAGGTATCATAACAAAAAAATTATGCTAAAAAAAATTTATTTTATTCACCAAATTTTACTCGTAGTTTTCTAAACAAAAAATCTTTGTAAAATATTGTCAATAATTATTGTCAATTTAATTTAATAAATATTGTTTCCGAAACGATTTTACACGCAAGTTAATTTTGTTTGTTGTTTTCCTTTCGAAACTGATTAATAATTTACAATTATGAATCCTTTTACACCATTGTAATATAGCTCTAGGATACTCATACCTATTGAGCTCATTATATATCTATAGTACTATGGCCAGTACTCATTAAAAGTATTAATACGTTTATTAATACATTAAAAAAAATTCTGCTCTTTAGACTCGATGTCTAATTCCCTCTATTATATATATATATATATATATATATATATATATATATATATATATATAGGTGCATTAGTTTGTATTTGTTCTTGTGCTTGTCAGATGGAAATTTTTGAAAATGTAGACATGTAAGCTGATGTATGATACAGAATTTGTTTGGGGAAGAATGTCAGGAAAAAATCATTTATTAAAATATGCTAGACTGAGATAGAATCCTGTGAACTGTCACAAGCAAATATATATATATATATATATATATATATATATATATATATATATACATATATACATATATATTTGTATATATAAATGAATTTGTCAGACTTTGAAGCCATATGAAACCAAATTATCGTCCAAATCCGTTGAAAGTCATATTTTAGACTGAAAACTAGAGGTCAATATTTTTGCTGTAAATTTGGAAACAGTAAATAATTTAGTAAAAAAAGGAAAAACATAGGGAAAAATATATGATTGCGCATGTAATATCAGAAAACTAAAAGCAGTATTGCAATCTTTACTCGTCAGGTGTTAGATAATTTTCTATTGCAGTAAGCAAAGGGCAATGGCCAAAAATACTGTTTCGTGATCGTTTATGGAACTGCAATGGTTATCCAAGTGCGTCCGGTTTATCAACGCGTTACTAAATCGTGTCATTTATATATATATATATATATATATATATATATATATATATATATATATATATATATATATATATATATATTGATTTCGGCCTTGTGTCTAAAGAATGTATCAACATGTTACTAAACTGATTAATTTATATATATATATATATATATATATATATATATATATATATATATATATATATATATATATATGTACTAGACTACCCGTGACCCGTTTGATCAGTATGTTACATTAGCTACGGAATTCATGTATGAGCGTGACAATTGTGACGTAAAGAAAATAGTTTTTTTTTTTTACATGACAGAAACATTTCTATGAAATTATTTTCAAACGAAAAATCACGGATGGATCACTCAAATATGAAAAATAAATTCCTATTCGTGTAAGATTACCTATTTTCCGAATAATCTCTCACAAATCGAAAATTAAACATGATTTTCTTTGGAATCGAACGCCGACAAAAGTCATTTAGCAGCAAAAACGCACATTAAACTATCGAGTAGAAATATAAGAATGAAACCCCATAATGGAATCCTTCAGCGAAGTTATAGAAACTTAAAATCTAAAAAAAAAAAATAATTAATAAAACCTGGAGCAAAAAAATAAATCCTAAAAACATAAAATAAAATAAAACTACTATTGCAACAGATTAGTAAAGGTGTAACCAAATTCACCGTTCTCACACATTTTGTATCTAGAAATGTAAACAAAAAATAAAAATGAAGGAAGGAAGGAAAAGGGAGTGATAGAGAGTAGTAATAGTAGTAGTAATAGTAGTCTTCGATTTACTACAATTGTTCCTATGTTTGTCAACGGGTTCAAGTTGTTTAGTTGTAAGAAAATAGCGACAGTATAGTTGTAATAAAGAATAGTTTCAAAACAACCCCACTCTTCCAATCTTAAATAATAATTTCGAAAAACTAACGTTAATATTTCAGTGCGCAGGTAAAAATCTGCAAAAGAAGCGATTTGTGTTTATTTGTTTACGTTGTTATGGGTTAATGTTTATGCACGCATGCGAAACCGGACCCCTCGTAAACCGGAAAGTGGGTTAAATCACTCGTTACAATGTCATTATAGTTTTATAAGTATATATATATATATATATATATATATATATATATATATATATATATATATATATATATATTGCTTTCGGCCTTGTCGCTAAAGAATCATTACTGTGTTCCACCTAATCAACTTCACTTAAGTAGTTAATACTAACCATGGTGCAAACCGAAGATAATATATGACATATTTGAATTCCTTCAAATTAAATTTTCAGCATATTCTCCAATTGACTATTGTACGCTCTAAAAGCTTTATCATCGAGTGGTGCTGGCCTTGATAAGTTGTGATATATAATATGGTTTTATAATGTTAATTTTGGGAAATATTTGTTCGCTATTTTACACCTTTCAAAATGTTAGTGTATTATTTTCTTGTGATAGAGATTACAATTTGCTTAGTAATGGAGGGAAAGTTATTCCGGCAATTATTTCTGTATAATCTTATCGAAAATAAAAGGCATTATTGATTCATGGTAGGAACAAGTTTTCGTTATCTCAATTTTATTTTATTTCTATGTCGTTTCTTCAACTACTCGCACAGACTTAACATTATAAAACTAATCGTGCAACTGCCCTCCTGATAATTTATCTTGTTTTTAAATAATCGATATTTTAAAGTCAAAATTATTGGAATTTGTCAGACTTTGAAGCCATACGAAACCAAATTATCGAACAAATCCGTTGAAAGTCTTATTTTAGACTTAAAACTAGAGGTTAATATATTTTCTTTAAATTCAGAAACAGTAAATATTTTATTAAAATAAGGAAAAACACAGGGGAAAATAGCTGATTGGGCATATAATTAGAAAACTAAAAGCAGTATTGCAATCTTTACACGTCAGGTGAGAGATAATTTTACATTGCAGTAAGCTAAAGCGCAACGGCCAAAACACCGTTTTGTGATCGTTTATGAAACTGCAATGATTATCCAAGTGTATCCGGTTTATCAACGTTTTACTAAACTGTGTCATTTATGTTTCTACATTAACTACAGTGAAGATGGAGTTAAGTGTAACATAATAAAATCCAGTTAAAAATAGAATATAATAGTATACACTTTGATCAATATAGTTACTACAGCACTCGAAATATTAAATAACAATGAATAAATAAATACAAGTTACATTAATGTATAATCAACAGATAAATCAGCAAAAATATTTCCAATCTTTACACTCGCTACATTTCTTGATAGCTTCTTAAATTATTCATATAAATTCACATAATTTCGTCAATCGTTTAATTGAAAATATTTTGCGTGCACAGTTGAAATTTATACACAGTCCGTCACTACAGATTCCTTACTTAAACCAGCACGGAGTGTCTCTAGGGTCTGCCAAATTGTCTCCCCAGATTCCAAGTACCCTTTACATGTTTTCGATAATCTTTGCAACGTTTCTCCGGTTATCGCAACAGCAGCTTGACATTGACTTCTCGTTGGCAGTGACTATTAGTTTTCATTAGGATTTGGCTAGCAAATAGCCTTAACAAGGTCCCGTTTAGCTCTGGTTTAAGCGATTCGTCTGATCGGTATTCCCAAACTTATAGACCCTTTCATAACCATTTAGGATTGCGCCAGTCCATGCCGACACATGTGGGGGGCATATTCTATTGTGGTGTTTCAGTTTTTAGCTATTATTATTATTATTATTATTATTATTATTATTATTATTATTATTATTATTATTATTATTATTATTATAATAATAATAATAATAATAATAGTCTCACAAGAAGATTTAACACAGGTGATAAAAGATCCTATTAAAACAGCCTGTTGTGTTTGCTGGAAGCTGAGTGACTACAAGTCCCCCCAGATTTCCAGTACTCTCCACCACCTTCGATAACATTTGCAAAGAATTTGAGTGACAATAAGTCTCCCCAAAGTCCCAGTTCTCTTCGCACTTATATAGCGGAGGTCTGATCAGCGCTCACTCCTCGGTCTTTCCTTCCTCTTCGACTCTACTTGGCTATTCGGTATCACTCTTTTTTTTTGGGGGGGGGGCAGTAATGTAGTAATGGGGGATGGAGGTGGGGTTAGAGAACTAATAGTAATGCAGCCTCAATGTCCTTGGTTCCATGTAGCGCTTCATGTATTGTCTCTGCAGCAGTGTTTTTTTCTGGACTGCACTTGTGGTACATGTATGTAAGTCTCTACATTAAAGGGCTTTCCTTAATATTTCAGCTGTTTTCATTATTGTTATTCGCTGTATTTTTCAAGTCATTCCTCTGATTTCAATTTCTCCCATTCTTTTTTAAAAGTTTTTCGGGATCATCATCATCATCATCATCATCATCATCATTATTATTATTATTATTATTATTATTATTATTATTATTATTATTATTATTTCTGTTGTCACATTTTGTAGCTTTGGCGAGTTAATTTCCAAATTGAACTGTTTTCCTGAACATTCAAGTTGTGTTCAGCATTATCATATGTTGTACTCTCTTAGTTTCCGCCTTGATTTCACTCAGTCCTTTTTCTGTGTACTTTAAGTCTGGTTCACAACATCGCAGTTGGGAATATGGCGATTTTTGATTGTGAATAGAATATAGAAAATCTCCCAGCTTCGTCTATCTTTCCCGTTTATACGCACACATAGATACAGATTCACACACACACGCACTAATATATATATAAATATATATATATATATATATATATATATATATATATATATATATATATATACGCACAAACATATGTATATATATATATATATATATATATATATATATATATATATATATATATATATATATATATATATATATATATGGACATTGCATCAAAGGCACATTTAATGGCTTGAACGATTTCATCAAAATGTCTGATACGCATCTTAAACATCAAGTGGCAACTACAAATACCCAATACTGAAGTCCTTGTGACAGCATGTTGCTCTAGTGTTGAGGCCCTTATAATAAGATCTCAAATGCGTTGGGTGGGCCACTTGGTTCGTATGAAAGGTTGTAGGCTGCCAAAACAAATTTTTATGGGGAGCTGAAAATTGGCAAGCGCCCTCAGCACAAGCCATGGAAGAGGTCCGGGTACTCTACAAAAAACAATTTCAAAGTCCTTCGAATCGACATCGACTCATGAGAAATGATCTACCCAGGAAAGGCCGCAGTGGCGAAAGCTTTACGTTAAAGTTGTGATGCTCTAGAGAAAAGAAAGCAGAGCCACAGAAATCTGAAGCAAGAGCTTCGCAAAGGTTTAATCGATGATCTTAACCATGCCACACAGAGCTGGAAATGCGACACTTGTGTGAGTGCTTTTGTCAAAAGCTAGTTACATCAACCATTTTAAGTCGCACAAAACTCCTGTTCGGATTATCTTTGCACCTCTTAGACCGAACAAAACGATCTGTTTAATAGGGAGCAATGTTTGCAAGTCTACTGCTAGTTTGAGAAGCTGCGTGATTGTTCCTAGGTATATCATTTAACCTCCAGTGGAAATCAACTCAGTGGAAATTTCTTAATTTATATGCCACATCTGCTTCGATATCTGCAAATCTGTGGCGGGGTGCTCAGGCATTTGATAGGGCATGGATGCCGAGATTGGAGAAGTCAATATGACTGATCATCTAGAAAGGGACAGCAATCATATATATATATATATATATATATATATATATATATATATATATATATATATGTATATATATATATATATATATATATATATATATATATATAAAGCATGTTATATTTAATCGCTATATAAGAAGTTTTCAACCGTTCCATATTTCTATTCAATTTTCGCTCCCTACGTTTTGAAGAAATACGTAATGAAAAATACTTATAGCACTTCAGGCTAACAATTAAATTCTAGCTTTATATTCAGGATACGCAGATTTAATGAATAGTTTGAGAACGTTTGCATGAACACGGAATATTTTGAGTCCCGGACAAGTGTCTTCCTTTCAAGGGATTGGGGATTATTAGAGTGTGGATTTACAGCGACCTTTAACTAACTTCGTTTTCAATTATTTTGTTAATATTTTATAAAACTAGCACGCATACTTAGATATCAAACATATATAGACAAAGTTATCAGGCAAAGATACGCGCGATTTGCGCGGAGTTTTGCTGTATATTTGGAAACAGCTTAGTGCGTACCCGATCGTACAGCAAAATCAAGCCTTTAACTTTTGCACTTCACCTTGAAAAATAGAGATACTCATTATGTCAGGTTTGGTCATGATCGATCCGTGTTGGGGGTTGTTGGAGATTATATATTGTATAATCTTAACGTTTGACCTTAATCACAAACACTGGCCTGTATTCTCTACTTACACAGATGCACCGGACACCACAACACATAGCTTTGCTATATCTCACTCCTTATCACAAATTGTTACGTTTCCCTGACAGACAAGAACAACAGTCATTAATTCTAGATCTGTGTCTGACCACAGTTCCCGATGATTGTACAACAAATGCTGACAGACCACTCGGTAACGCTGATAATGCAGTGATAATGGTAGAAATCGCATTAAATAGACCGAAAACTGAAGAGCCAGTGTTCAAAACAACGAAATATTATAAAAAGGCTGACTGGGAAGCCTTCAGAGATTTTATCACGGATGCCCCATGGGGAAATATTTTTCTCTTCTAGCTTAATAGTGCGCAAATGAGACCACTGAGTGGTACAAAACTGCAATTGAACCAGATGTTCCCATGCGGAAATTTTATAGCAAGCCGCACTCTCCCAAATGGTTTACTTCTAATTGCGCAACATACATGCCCAAAGGCAGCATGCGTACCGCAAATTTAACCGACATAAGTCCAGTTCAAACACACAGAAGTATATAGAAGCTAAAGTAACGTTAAGAAAGAAATAGCGACAGCTAAGAGAGAATTTACTGCAACCACTACAAAACGCATCGAAGTACAAAAATTAGGAACTCGTGACTTCTGGAAAATCTACAACAGTGGAGTAAATAATGGGCAATCAACAATCCCCCCACTAACCAATAATCACGACGTTGTTTGCTCAGCAACCGAGAAGGCTAATATGCATGCAAGTCGGTTTGCCTCCAAATCCACACTGAGCCCTGCTAATCCCCCCTACCTGACTTGCATTTGCGGACAGACACCACGCTAGACGATCTTAAAATCACTCCTGCTCAGGTGCATGCTATCATATAAAACCTTAACACTTCCACAGCATATGCACCCGACCTCATCCCAGTTGTGTTATTATAAAAATTGCTTAGCCGAAGTAGCTTCAGTTCTCTCTAAACTCTACAAAAAATGCCTTAATGAATCTTGCTTTCCGGGCTGTTTGAAGACTGCTTCTGTGGCAGCAGTATTCAAGAACTCTGGTGAAAGAATTGACCCATCAAATGATCGCCCCATTAGCCTTCTCCCACTTTTCGTCAAAATATTTGAGACCATGATTAACCATACTTTAGTCCATCACCTTACAGATGCTAAACTTCTGACTGACAAACAATATGGATTTAGACAAGCCCGTTCCACAGCAGAATTCTAACTGTAATCTCTGAACGTATATACCATTCATTGGACAGATCGGGGGAGGGAAGAGCGGTAGCTCTAGATATATCTAAGGCTTTTGACAGGGTATGGCATGAGGGTCTTCTCAGGAAAATTAGGTCATGCGGTATCACGGGACGAATACTTAACATAATTAAATCCTTCTTAGATAAGAGAAAATCCAGGTTGTCCTCGACGGTCGTACATCTAAACAATATGATATAAATGAGGGAGTGCCTCAGGGGTCTATCCTTGGACAATTATTATTCCTAATATTCATTAATGATCTCCCCGACAAAATTGACTCTGAGATGGGTATATATATATATATTCCGATGACACCACACTCTATAATAGGAATGACAGGAAAACAAATGAACACATTTCTAAAGAAATGGCAAACACACTAGAGGATGACCTCCAATCTGTAGTGGAATGGGGAAAATGGATGGTAACATTCAATGCTTTCCAGGTTAAACTGGTTTCCTACAATAGTTACAAGAAACACTCTCGACCACCAATAGCAATGGCCAGTGACTCTTTATCTGAGAGTACATCTTTCAAACTGCTTGGCCTAACGTTCACAGGAAACATGAGTTGGAACAATTACATTGAAAGCATTAATAAGGTAGGCTCTCTCTACCGTGCTAGAAAACTACTACCACCCGAAAGTATCCTGTACGTCTATAATGCCTCGATTCGCCCATGTATGAATTATTGCTGTCACATTTGGGCTGGTGCATCTGCTACTAGTCTCTCCCTCCTAGACAAGGTGCAAAAGAGAGTCACCAATCTGATAGGCCCTGAACTGGCATCTAAGCTTCAGCCTCTGCTCCATAGACGAAATCTTGCATCCCTCTTCCTGTTCTACAAGTATTTTAATGGTGAATGCTCTGGCGAACTGAAGACACTTGTGCCCCCACGACGTAGACCCCCTTGAAAAATCTGACAGGCAGCTAAATCCCACCCCCACACAGTAGAGATCCCTAGATGTTAAAGATCTTTCTACTCCAGTAGTTTCCTCCCCAGAACCGCGAGACTTTGGAATTCCATTCCAGGTCCATACTTCCCCAATTCTGCTGAGATGCAGAAGTTCAAGTGCAACGTGAACCGAAATCTTCCTGCCCAAATCCCAACATAGTACCTCAGTGGATATTGTACCTGATATTAGCCCCCTACACGAAAGTGGCAATATGCCTTGTTTGGGGTGAAAATGTAATAAAAAAACGAAAAGAAAAATTGTGTGTATCATCCCTATATGGAGGTTCATCAATATGTCACGGTTGGTCATAATCGGCCTAGTGATATGGATTGTAGCAGAATATATATTTATTGACCATGAAATTGATATTTAATCCTAACCTTGAAAAATGGAGTGGTCCATCCCTTTGGGGGGGGAATCTTAAGTTCAGATTAGGTCATGATCGTTCCAATAGTACGGGCCCTAGAAAGTATATGTACATACGTTATGACATTGATCTCTGCCCTTAACCATGAAATATCATTGTACATCATGCCTATCATCATGTCAGGTTTGATCATGATCGGTCAAATTGTTTAAGCTGCTCAGGAATTGTACAACATTAAGAAACACACATACACAAAAATAGACAGGCGCACGCACAGGAATGTTACTATTTTATATATATATATATATATATATATATATATATGTATATATATATATATATATATATATATATATATATATATATATATATTAGCATAGGTGACCCGCGTTGCCCGGGTATTTGGAGATGTATGTTGAGCAAAAAAAAATGGTCAATTTCTCTATCTTTGTCCCCTTATATAACCCATTAACATTTATTGTTTAGGGCTCAAATCCAGTTATTAAGTTAGAACCATGTCTAAGCAATCTATATCTAAAATACCTAGTGTTTCGACCAAACATTTTAGGAGAAGTTTGGTAGAGTTTTCAAAGATCAAATAGTTGAACTTTGACCCCTTACTCGCAAAATCTCTGCCCGATTACCGATCACATCGACTTTCCCTAATCTCAGTACCATGTATATCAGATTTCAAATATGTAGGCTTAGAATTGACAGAGTTATTGCGTTGGGAAATGTACACACTGAGACACACAGACACACACAGTGACAGACACTTTCACTTTTATAGATATACTAGCATGGGTGCCCGGCGTTGCCCGGGTGTTTGGAGATCTATCCTGAGCAACAAAAATAAAAACGGTCATTTTTTTTAATTTGACCCCTATTATGACCCCTTAACATTTATTGTTTTGGGTTCAAACCAAGTTATTAAGTTAGACCACTGTCTAAGAAACCTATATCTAAAATTCCGAGTGTGTAGACAAAAAATTGTCGGAGGAGATTGGTAGATTATCAAAGGTCAAATCGTTGAACTTTTACCCCTGAATCGCTAAATCGTTGGCCAAAAACAGATCACCTTAAATTTCCCAAATCTCAATACCCTGTATATCAAATTTCGAGTATGTAGACTAAAACTTGACAGAGTTATTGCGTAGAGGAATGTACACACACAGACACACCGGCACGCACACAAACAGAGACTTTCACTTTTATATATATATATATATATATATATATATATATATATATATTGACTTTTAATTCTTTGAATTTCTGTGACTAAGTCTGTTGGCCAGTTTATGATAAATTTGTAGCACTTGTTTTCTACCCTTTATCTATGTGAAACCATTTTCAATATCGACGTCCTATACTCAAACTAATCCACATAGTACCACACATGCGCTATTTCTGTTGGAACCTAACTCGATGAATACAAACATTGCATCGATTTTTTCCTTGCAAGGGCTTTACAGATCACTAGAATAAAAAAAAAAACTTTTGGTACATATTCGAATCTACTAATGTATTTTTCAGTGGGGAGGATCATGCCAATCACAAGGCATCAGTTTCGGAAAATAAGCTATAACATCATATTACTGGCAGCAATCGAAAATGTTTCAGTAAAAGGCATTAGTATAACACACTGACAGAAATTTCCATTTAACTTGTTCAAAGAAGTTATCGTTTTGTTGATTCAATTCCAACATGCAAAACATATCGATGAAGTTGTTCCTACACATAAGATATCTGTTTTTATATAATTATGGATGCACTTAAAAAGGTATTATATTTGAGTAAATTAGAAATGTCTTATTATATACATCATCAACAACAACAACAACAACAACCACAACTACTACTACTAGTAGAGCCCGCATATACTAGCACTACACGAAAACATCAAGGGAGGTTCAAGGAGGATAGAAAGACCGAGGAAAAGGAGCACTAACCAGATCTCAACGGGGATATAATAAAACATATAAATCAGATTATCGATTTTGGTTTCAAATAAGTTCTACCTAAATAAGCCATACATAATTCTGACTAGTAATTTTCTATCAATATGCTCTCTCTAAAAATTGGACAGCAAACAATGGGCGGCTAAATAACTGAGACTCGTTTGCTGTCAGTTTGCGTATCTGCCCCACTATCCTTGTTCACGCACATACGCTGATATCTAGGTTTTATTTCTTTTTGCATAAATATTTAGAAAACGAAATAACAAATATATGCGCGTTATAAATAAACAAAAGGAACATCATATTCCGTTGAAAACGGTGATGACGCCGATTGCGATAACGAAGCGGAGGAGTTCAATACGAGTGCAGAAATTGCTTTGCAGTAAAACTTTATATTTAGTTGCTGTGACTAGGCAATTTCAATGAAAAATTGAAAAATGCCGCATAAATGATAGAGTATATGTAACGAACGATGGTCAAGAAAAGACAAACAGCAAATACACACACACAGACAGAACGAGACAGATAACTTTTTTGTAATACTGAAAAACAGATGAAAACAATAAAACACGAAATCATTGATATGATAAATGTTAGTGAGTAAAACGCTGTTTGATGATAATAATGTAAACATTAAAACACCAAAAACTATATGAGAGAGCAGTGGGGTGGAAATATTTAAATATGCATGTATACTGTGTTTGCAACGTCAACACATATATTCAAATAAAAATAAATAATGAGAAAAAAGTATAATTGCTTTTAGTAATTAAATAAAACAATATGAATTTTAAAAGCGTAATATGTAATCAATGGACAGACCCAATTATATAAAACTTAGACGGCCAGATATTGTTTTGTTTGACTAAAAGGACATGGAAAGACGGGTGTAACACTTTTAATCTGACTTTTCAATTTTTTGATTCACCTTTACTGGAAAAAAACAAATCGTTATAATTGATTATCTGTAAACGTTCTGAAAATTAAAAAGAAATCGAAGAAATGCCTATAGTTTCATAAATGTTTTCTGGAAAAAATAGAACTAGACTAAAGAAGAATATAACCGTGTGGTTTATTTTCTATGCGCGGTGTTTTGCCGACACATATTATCCGGGTTTCGAATGTCTTAGTCTGCAGAAGCAATCCAGTAACACTATACTCTATTTTATGGCTTCATTCAAACTTATCTGATTTCTTCCTATTAGCTAAAATGAGATAATGTGGGGAGATGTAGTGCTTCTATAATCAGATCTTCTTGACAGAAGGATATTTATAAGTATATGACGACAGTGCTAGATATTATTTTATTGAGAAAGTGTATGGGAAGTAGAAAATGTTTTTTTTGCGTGTTCTAGATCAAAATCGGCGTGTACCTATGTAATACATGCATGTTATAGAGAATTAGCTTGTTGTCCGAACAATCTGAACTCCAATCTCTGGTCCCCCCTCGCCAATCGTTCACGAAAAACACCCGTCTACTTGAATTCACTGTCAAAATTTCCCCCACTCTTTATCTGTGCCTAAATCAAAACGTGGATTTCATGAACAAAGCTTCTTTCTTGAACTTCACGCCTGTGGAACTTTGTTCCGTCTGCCTGCTTCCCACATGACTACAGCTTGGATGTCTTCAAGTCCAACGTTAACAAATTCCTAATGAATCGCCCTCTTAAGTAAACCATCAAATCTCTACACTAACGTAATGTACTTGGAATAATCTTTATCCCTGAGTAACTTCCGGGCCTTGATAAGTGGTGACCACTGTGTAAAAAACAGAGAATATAAGAATATAAACGACAATAGTTTTTCGGTATGTATATATTGAATTAAATTAATAGTGTAAGAAGAAAATAAGCGTAAGAATGTAAATGCTGTAATAAAAAAACGGGCGTAAATTTTGAAAAGAATTAGAAAACATGGTGGTATTACAAAGTATTAGTCGTATTGGTTTTAAAAATGTTTAGAAGTAAAAACCCAGAGAATAGGGGACTGTAATGAATGTAACGATATATCTGGAGTGGGGCGCTTTTTTAAGTATTAAGTATCGAGAGTACACCAGGAAATGATAGGCTATTGCCGGAAAATGGGGACAGCAAGCACCATGCACCTTAATTACTGAAACGGGTTACATATCGGTCTTTCACTCTATTTTCCTCATGCATACGTAGTTCGTCTGTTGTCTGTCTTTTAGAATCAGTCTTGTAAAACTAAAACAGCAAGTGGTCGGATATATTTGTATCAACTGACAAAATTCAAACTGAGTAAAAAAAGCCGAGACATCGAGGGCATTCTCCCAGCTGTCGATTGGAAGGTGAGCGTTGTCTATAGTGCTAGAATGTTAAATACGCTTGGAAGTACCATGTACCTTCACAAGGCTACGATTCATCGATGTATGGAATATTGTTGTCATATTTGGGCTAGTGCTACCAGTCTCTCACTACTAGACAGGGTTCGAGAAGGGGTCGCCAACTTAATAAGTCCCGAACTGTCAGTCAGGCGTCAACCCCTCTTCCATCGACGAAATGTTGCATCCCTCTGCCTATTTTACACATATTTTAATGGTAGATGATCCGATAAACTACAAGTTCTTGTATTCCGTCGAGGAAAATAGCCTGACAAACCCGACAAACAGCAAAATCCCACTTCTATAGAAGTAGAGATCCCCAGATATCAGAAAATCTTCTACTGTCATAGTTAATTCCCCAGATTAGATTTTGTAATTCTCTTCCGGGTTCCTTCTTCCCTGACTGTACTCTATGCAGAATTTCAAGTGTAATGTAAACAGATATCTTGCTCCAAAACTCCCTCAGAAGTATCCCTGCAAAATATCCAAAATAATAGCCCTTACGTCAAAGTCGCACTGTGCCTAGTATGGGGTAAAAATGCAATTAAAAAAAGTTTCGTTATACTAGCGACAGCCAGGAAATCGAAGAAAGAGCAAGTTGTTGTTTTTTAAACGAATAAACATCTATTAACATTTATTATTCTTGGGTAACTCTTTTTACAGAAAAATTAAAAGCTTGAATTTTTTCATATGAAATACAGAATAATATAAAACTTTTTATACAATTTTTAATGGAATGTAATGTTTTAAATTCCTCCAAAAAACATTGTTTACCGTAATTTTTTTCTGGACAGATATCACATTAAAATATTTTTAAAAGATTTTAAATCAATTAATTTTTTGTCTAAATAATATTAAAGATGATTTGCTATTAGAATATATATATATATATATATATATATATATATATATATATATATATATTCTGATTTTTGCTAAACTTAAAGAATAATTATTATTAACATATTCAATGGATTTCACACTTAAAAAGTAAAGGATGAGAAGTAAAAACATTAAAATTCGGGTTTTCAAATTGTAAATCTGATACGTTCTCGGTTGTTTATTACGATTGTTCTATATACAGTCCCCACCTTCCCCACTATACAGTATATTTCGTTCAGTTTTAGCTGATTACTTTAAGCATGTTTGTAACCACAAATAAAAAAGGGAGTGGATGCATGCATGCATATATATATATATATATATATATATATATATATATATATATATATATATATATATATATATATATAGCTAAGCTTTTTGTGATTCGAAATATTTAAATATTTATTTATTTAAATATTTTCTACGTACATAAAATTAAGTTATCTATAGACATGACATGTTTGTAACCACAAATAAAAAAGGGAGTGGATGCATGCATGCATATATATATATATATATATATATATATATATATATATATATATATATATATATATATCTTATGACAAAACGGACACCGTTATACAGTGCATTGTTTACTTAATTACCGGGGGACATTTAGTATTGATTGGATGATTACTTGATTTTTGGTAGATTTTTAAAGGAAGACTTTATTAACAAATACTTATTCCCCTCTTCATTTTTTGGCCATGACTACATTAGACAGAGTGCCGTGAAAATGCGTGCTTATATATGATAGGCTTTTAAATACAACATTCTAGAAGCATATAATCTTAAGAGAGCAGAATATAGATTGGATACAACACGAGAAGATGATCACAGCCGATTTATATGAAACCCTAGTCAGATTCGATAAAGAGAAGCCCGTATTTGAAAAATGAAGGATAACCGCGAAGAAATATTCATCTTGCAGAATCCCCGCGTTCAATGACGATGTCACCAACTGGCTAGTCGATATATAGCCTGTTGGGTAATGGGTTCAGGAAACAGTGTTGTCAGGGTGCAAATAAGAGAAGCAATGATAAGTAGCCGCAAGTAACGTGCACCTGTTGCAATGAAACGCATTTTTAATGTTTATGCGATCACAAGTGGAACAAGTGGTATTTTTTTTTGCTAAGAGGACTCGAACCCAGTAAAGAAAGCCATCCTTGTTTTCACAAGCAAGTATATTTCCTCAAATCTATAGGAAATAAAGAAAATCAAATGAAGTACTTATGATGCCATTTCAGCGGGCTATCGTAATGTATATTAGCTCTTATAGATTTGACGAGCAACGAGCAAACTCGTTATAGACTTTGCAACGTACTCTCTTTCTCTGTCTCTGTCTCTGTCTCTCTCTCTCTATATATATACATATATATATATATATTACATACACACACATACACACACACACATATATGTATATATATATATATATATATATATATATATATATTAGCATATAAAAAACAAAATATGTGTTTGAATATATTTGAATATGCACACTTTCAATCAATCGTGCCTCTAGGATAACCAGATTAGAAACTCAAATACACAAAACAGATACCCTTTATTATACTTTATTATATGATAGCTTATATATATATATATATATATATATATATATATATATATATATGTATTCATTGTCATATAATAAAAAAATAACACATACAGAATGAAAGGAATAATGTATGCGAATAATTTTATTCATAAAATCAAAGAATAAGGTAAAGCAATAACAATGATATTCATTCACTTACCCGTAACTTGATAAGATGTGAGATTATTTTCCGTTTTAATTAACATTACAAATATTTCAAACTGGAGGCTTCAAAACAAAGCATGAATGGAATATAATTAGAAATACTTTAAATTATTTTGATTGATTCAATAAGTTAGAAATAAACTTATACATGACTTACTTTTAATATGTTGCTTTAAGGCGTATCTATTGTTAAAACGAAAGCATAAGAAATTTAAAGACTTGTACAATCAAGACAAAAAGATTTAAAGAAACAAGATTTATTAGTTTCAGTAGTTTCGAAAACTGGGTGAATATATTCGGAACGAGTAGATGTTTTCACATATATGGCGTTCTGTCTATCAGAGAGGCGGTAGCACTCTCTATATAGGGATGGCCCGTACACACCTATATACGCCTACAAAACAAAACTATCCAAATCTCAACTAAAATCAACCTATAAGTTTCAAAAAGCACATATTCTTACAGAGAAGCGTCTTACGAATCCAGCGAGTGTCAGAACGTCGGTTAAAATGTCAAAAGGAAGCAAAAAAAGGGTACAAAAATGGCCAATTGTTCTTCTTTCTTCTTTCTTCTTCTTTCTTCTTTCTTTTGAGACGATGTATCTCGGTGTACGAACGGTCTCTGACAACAGTTCAAGCATCAATCGACTGCTCTTTACACGGAGAAGTGAAGTGACCCATCGCTTTTTAGCTAACTCCATAATTAAATAAGATTACGTGTAATAACAAGTTTTAAACACTATATACCCAATGTAGACAGACCACTTTGACCACGGAACTTCTCTCAAAAGGGGCAGCTCCAAATAATACACCGGATGCTCACAGACGTTCCAGTTTGCCAGTGGCCTGTATGTCTTGGACGCTGAATATTTGAGGTGAACGTTAAGGTTTTTTTTGAACAGTAACCCACCAGCGTTAATGAAACCACGAAATCTTTATCTCAGTTGATCAAAATTGTTATAAGAGTAACCTATCAGCAAGTACGACGTCAAAAAACAATGTTATAAAAACAAATAATTCTTCAGATTTTGGACTGTAAAATATGTACAAAATGTCAATGCCCTGACCAGGATTCGAACCTAGGTTAGCACGGCCACAACGTGGGGTCCTAACCTCTAGACGATCACGGCTAACACTGACGTCTGTCGCTCTTGGCAGAAAGATACATGACTACTGTTAAACTATTGAAAAATAAGGAGGAAACTTGAAATTTTCACGCATGCGCAAAAATACACTATAGCAACCATTGTTAAATGCAGCTGAATCTCTTCGCTCGCTAAGAAAAGTAGATCAGACCAGTTCTTCTAAGAACTCACCAAACGCCAAAGGAAATAAGTTAAATTAACCGCAAAAGAAACTGCAAGAAAGTCATCTTCTAAGAACTCACTGGAAGCTGACCAAAAAGAATCAAAATCCAAGCCCTAGCCACAAAAATAACTAGATATTGTGGCTACTGTACACAATCTACTAATAAAAACAAGTAAGTTTTCTAAAGTAAACTACAATAAATTAACCAAGTAACCTCACACTGTCACTGATTAGGACTTCATATAAAGATAACAACTACACTATTGGTGTATATACCGTTCCACACTTTAACTATTGGTGACGGGGCAGTATCTCAATTCTACGAGAGTTGTCTTGCTATAAGATAAGTGATATTATAGTAAGATACATATAAGTGTTATATGTTTACATTTTATAAAAAATGCCAATATCAGTACGTAGTAAAAAAGCTCAGAGAAATATAGACTATGAAAAAAACAAAGTCAAGTTATTATCTGAGCAAAAAGAATACTATCAGAAAAATGCTGAAATAATAAAAATTAAGTATCATGCAAATCCTGAGGCAAAGAAGGCTGCCTCACGTGCTGACTCAAAAGCACGGTATAACAGGGATTCCGAAGGAAAAAAGCTGCCTCACGTGCTCTTTATAACAAAGAACCAGAAAAAAGAAGGCTGCCTCACGTGCTGACTCAAAAGCACGGTATAACAGGGATCCCAAGGGGAAAAAGCTGCCTCATGCACAAACTATTATACATATAAATATAAAAAACTCCCAAATCTTTGCCAAAACGCCAAAGAATTAACCAAGAAAAATTTAATAGTGAAGGTATGAACATTTTAGGACTTTATAATACTCTAACTGTTTTATCAGAGAGGCGGTAGCACTCTCTATGTAATATAGAACCGATGGAGGACCAAGAGGCAACTCCTAAGGCCCAAAACCCAAAGACCTAAAACCCAGCAGGAAGCGACCTGCTACTAATGGAGGCGGCAATGAGCCGCCTCTATAAAAAGACAATACTATCATGAATGTAAGTTTAAAAATAAGACTGTAAGTAAAAATACTAATTAACAAGAATAAAAAAGCATTGGAAATGCAAAAGGATATAGGGATGGTATGCCAAAAAGTATACAAACAAGATAGATATGAATGGCTAGGCACATGGAAATAGAATTGCATCCAAAGTATAGCCCTATAGCTTTTTACAACCGTAATGATGGCACGGAATGAAGATTGGAGAAAAGCTATAGGGCTATACTTTGGATGCAATTCTATTTCCATGTGCCTAGCCATTCATAACTATCTTGTTTGTATACTTTTTGGCATACCATCCCTATATCCTTTTGCATTTCCAATGCTTTTTTATTCTTGTTAATTAGTAGTTTTACTTACAGTCTTATTTTTAAACTTTAGAAATATTCTAATCGACTAACACCGTATTAAAATGCATTAAGTCGTATAAAGAAGAACCACTAGATTCGGTTGCCGTAGGATATGGTTTTTGCAGGTTACGTTGTGGACTACAATGTTTTCCCGCCCCCTGGTTTATATTAAGGTGTTATTTTTAATGCTATCTGATTATATAAATGTGTATTATATACTGTGCTATATTCTGTTACTAATTTTTAATGCAGTATCCGCGATTATACTGTATATTGCAAACTAGTAAAGAGTATTGAAGAGCATACAATATAATGAACTGGAATGAATCTTTATTATATTAAAATTCAGAGGGGAATTAAAGAAATTGTTCAAGATATCGATGATCATATTATACGAAGGTAGAAATCTTACAATTTCATTTAATCTGGAATCTGGAAATAACAGAGGAAAAAACAAAGTGTTTTCTTTTAACAGCGCACATGTAAGAAGAACTACATAATCTACTTTGCTTAATCAATGTCCAATGTAAACTAAACTGTGCTAATGTATTTATATAGAACTTGCAATATATTCCGTGAACATAATGTAAAATGTACTGCGCGATGACCCTATAGAATTCTAGCATATGGGGAATGCGTTGATCTCCAAGAAATTCTTGTAACACCCTTTTCATCAATTTAAACATTCAGCATACATTTTGTAATACATTTTTAAAATATTACATGACATATTACCTAATGTAATGAAATGTCTGAATTAAATTTGACACACAGAGTATAAGTCTCGACTTTTATGAAGTAATATGTTCCGAATAGATTGAGTTTCTGTCCGTTTATTTACGATTACTTTTCTACGGCAATGTGTCCGTCTGTGTGTGTGTTTCCTTTTCGTTCAGTCTTCTAAAATTACCTTGCTTATTGCAGTGAAAAATTCTGAAATTCAAGAACTGTTAGCTTATCATAAAAAATAGACAAATTAGCATTCTAAATGATGTGTTTTATTGAAAACTTTGACTAATGAGTCAGCACTTATCAAATTAACAGACAACTAGATGACAATTGTTAATAACCATTTTAAGTCGAGAGCAAAAAAACACGGTAATCAGGTGTAAATGGACATAATAAACATAACTTGTTTTCTCAAAACTAAAATTCACCAATAGTTTGGTTACAACGAAGAATATCAGTATTATCAGTTGTGTAGCCTTCTTGTCGTTCTGGGAATACAACATAGCTCAAGTAAAACCTGTTAATGTATTAAGTAGACCATTGTATCCAAAAAAATTCGGTTACGGTACGAATTGCATAAACTTATTGCATAAACAAATTCAACTTAGCCAGCGTAAGTCGCTTTAAAAACTTGTACAAGTAACCTTACATTTTTTATGAATATATGAGAAGGAAAGATCTATACTCCTATGCGCACAAATAAGGTGTATCATTAATCAGCCAAACGTATAGTTCTATAGATAATTTTATAGTTGTATTCTCATGAAGAGAAAATAAAATCAGGCATTGAACCTATTCTTTACCACCAATACATTAGTTTTACCTTCTATAAAATTGAAAAATGTGTCATAAATTAAAAAGCTATTACAAATTGTATATTAATGTTTTCGTTTTATATTAATGAAAAAAGTCTTAAAGTATTATCTGATTTGATTTTTACATTTTTACATTCAGGTTAGTGAGCCAAGTCATTTTAATTATGTATTTCGCGATCTAAGTAATTAAAAAATGTATGATCATATAGTTAGCCCTCTCATCAAACACTAGACCCTCTAAATTAATCAGCTCACTGAAGAGAATACAATTGAACGATAAATATAAGGTGTAATAAAATACACAATTAATCCCCAGTAAACACACACGCACACATACATATATAGGATAAGGTCTTCTTAGCAGTCCTTGCCCAGATATTACAGCAATTCTCCATCCTTTGACGTACCTGACTCTTATGCCTAAGCAGAGAGATATGATGCACGTATTCCATTTTAAATCAGGAGTAAAGGTAAAACTCCGAATCTTGTCAAAATATTGAGTCCTCTCTAGACGATACCCATTCGTTTCAATTGATGGCAGATGAGAATAAGAACATTGATGATGTAAAGTTACCAGACACGTGTTTTACCCATTGCACCACCTGCTCAAAATCATAGGAGAGAGTACAGAGATAACTTTGTCGTTTACGGCCTTAGATGTGTTTCCATGGACACTAGTGTCGTCAGCAAAAATGTCTAAGAATGATCTAAGGATGTGATTTGGAAGATGGTTAATGTAGATCAGGGAGATTATTGGATCCAGGATGGGCGCTTGAGGGACTCTAGCATTAATACTATGAACTTCTGATTAAAAATTTTTAAAGATCCAATTTTGCCAACGTTGGTATTTTAAATGTAATCCCATCAATGCCGATGTCATTTTGCTACTAAATTTAGAATCTGTACTGTTAATAGATGGAACTATTTTGTTGTCGACCTAAATAAAACAACACTACAGCTTTCTTTTAAAATTTTTATTGAAGAAATCAAGTCAAGTAACTTGATTATATAGCAGAGTTGACATCTCTTCAAAGTAGCCGCCTTCAGCCTCAATCAACGCCTCGATACGGGTCCAGAACTGGGAGCATACCTTTTCCACAAGCGCCGAAGGCAGCTAAGCGAATATCTAGCGAATGGCGGCGATCAAGCGTTTTTTTTGGGGGGAGGGGGTAATTGGAGTACATGTCGGTGATGTTCTCGAGTATAAACAAAGTGGTCCAGCGATGTCAGATCGGAGGAATAGATGGTAAGTAAGAGAAGCACTGCTTCTGAAGCTAAACTTGGGTCTTTTTGGATTTGTGGACTGGTGGAGAATCGTGCTGCCACAGCCAGGGTCTACCAACGGCCACCTGATTTCACTAGGGGGTCACTAACCTCTTCAGTACATCCATGTACACTAAGGTGTTTAATTTTACGTCGACTTCAAAGATGTGAGGTGGCATGATGGAGCCTTCACTTGAAACCACACTAAAGACGATAAACGTGGCAAAATATGTTTTATTATCTTGGGTACATCTCTGTTATTCGTGGTAATCCACCGGTGCCTTTTGAGGACGCTGGAAATGGCCCAGATATCATAACTTGAATCGATAGAGAGCATGAGTTGTATAGCAGCGTGTTGATCCCGCTCGTTGAACACTGTGTTACTTTCAGACATGATAGAATTGTCCTATCTATTTAGGAATTTGTACGCAACTTAACAACTAGTAGATCTTTTGATTTCCCTTTTGAATTAACTCATAATTTTTTTTCTTTGTTGAATAAGTCAATTTCAGTATAAATTGCGTATGTTATTTTTCTTTTTTTTTTTCGATGTGAATTTTAAAGCTTTGTAAAGTGCTGTCATTCTCCTTCGGAAGTTTGAGGTTGACATTAAATTTAATGACTTCTCATTATAATGCATTAGTATTAGTAAAACTACGTCCAAATATTCCAGAAGTTATAGATAAAATAAATCTTAAAGTATATATATATATATATGCATTTATATATTAATTCGTACAAACATATATTTATACAAGCATTATATTGAAATACATCGCAGATATGATAGTCAGATATATAAAATAACCAGATTTCTTAAATTCCCGTGAAAACTTACACTACATATGGAAAAATTGAATAAAACATAATATATCTATTTATGCCATCTCTATGTTAAAATATGCAAACTACATGCAATATTCGTATTAATTTATCAGGTTTAAAACTCACACATTTACTTTTTTATATCTATATATAATTACGATAGTGTGTGTGTGTTCTTTTGTGTGTCACGCTTACATCCGGGTCGTTTAATTGTTATGTTCTTCTATGTCTTGTCTTAAATAATTTTACCAAGAATTATTCATGAGTTTGGTTTCGGTTTCGACTATAGCTGATGGCACTTAAATCATTTATTATCAGTGTTTACAAAAATATTAATCAAAAACGTGTAACTCTGAGCTGGGACTGGAGGGTAATCACATGCATATATCACTCCATTTTCTAGAAGCTTTTTATATTACCTGTCCAAAAACTATATCCATGTAATTTTTGTACAATCGTTATTATGGATGCAATGAATTATTGTCTGGTGTCTATGTGTTTTGTGGGGATTGAATTGATGAGAATGTGTGATCACATTGTTTAGAGATGTGATTTCTTCGATTAAAACTAAAAATAAGAACATCACGAAGTTTCCTGATGAAGAAATGTATTTTTTAATTAAGTGAGGAGCGAATGAAAAGTAGTACTCTTTAATTATA
Organism: Euprymna scolopes; assembly: GCF_053919585.1. Classification (NCBI taxonomy): domain Eukaryota; kingdom Metazoa; phylum Mollusca; class Cephalopoda; order Sepiida; family Sepiolidae; genus Euprymna; species Euprymna scolopes. The sequence continues at coordinate 82,746,019 of NC_136492.1, read as the reverse complement.
TCTCTGAACTCAGCCTGGTAAACTACATGAACCCGTTTCGTATAGGCGACTGCTCTTTTTTAAAATATCTACATTTTCTTTTATTACCTTAATCATTACACTGTTTTATTCACCTTACTTTCTCTCTGAGTTTTCTGTCATTTTAATCTCTAAAAGCACCCGCATTTTCATGGGCATTTTAGGTAATATTTAACTCTTTATATCACGTACTATTTAAGCTAGTTCAGTTACGTAATTCAGTGCCTTTCATTGGTTGATATGAAAGAAAATGCTAAAATTAAGAAAACAAGACTTCTTTTAACAAATAATATAAAAATAAAACAATAACCACAAGACATTGCTCAGTGAAACAATGGTAGATCACATACGCTCGTTAAGAATCAAGAATATAAGTAATGATTATTATAGAAAGATAAACATACTCTTAAATAAATTGCGAGTAGAATAATGGATGAAGCAAGAAACAAAACGTGAATTCTCGCAAAGAAAAAGAAATAAATAAAAACGCTGCATTAGATCTTTTGGGCGTCATTGCATTTTGTAATGTACTGGAGTCGCTGTAATCTACCACAAAGATGTGTAAACTAATCACGCGAAAAGGGCGTCTTTTACACAAATAAGCAGGCAAATACTTTCGAAATTTGAAACAAGAATCAATTATATATAGTCTAATAAAACAAAAAAACTAACATCCTTCTCTTCACCATGAGGCAATGTAAATACTATTATAATAGGATTACATTTTTAAGGTAAAAATAAAAGCTTCTATTTTTTGCATTAGTTATTTAACATCTATAATCTGTCATATTACAATGTTAGAAACCAATGATAGAAAACATGAATAGCGAATACTTTGCTGCAACAAATAATGTACTGTTGATGCGTGGTCATCCCCTTCCACAATGCATATCGTGTGAATTTATGTGGATTTTTCGACTTTGGTTTTATTCTAGAGATATCAATGGTGACACATCTTTCGCTTCATTAAAGAAGGCTCCTTGTTCCGTAATATTTTCGTGGCCATAGTACACCTTCTCGCAGTTGTGTTGATTGATTAGATATCCCAGACCGGGAAATATCTGGGAATAGAAGTACAACTTAGGAATGAGACATACATATAAATAATATAGGTATAAACTTCTACTCAAGGTATTCTTAATATAAAATACGAGTGTATTTATGTGAAAAATGTAGTTCCAATAACATATATTGTAACTGTGTATGGATTCATATAACGTGTGTTTTACGACGGGATTAAAGTCCCAACTTTATTTCAATAAATTATACTTGAAGCCCGGTGTTTATGTTTTCGCATGAACAACCAATAAGTGTATAATCTCTCCGATGAAACCATGTAATATTATCGGGCGCGCAAAGTCTTCAGAAGTGTTCAACAAATTTATTCAAATTATGAAAGTCTCTTGAGAACTGTTTCATATCCTCACATTGTTGTATTATTGGATTCATTTCTTATTTTATTCGGGCTTGCCGGGAAAATTCAACCAGCATTCCTCGCGGTCATGTTCATTAGTCCCTTAATTTTACTATAATCTATATTTGTAACAATGTCCCGTGTCACCCCTAACTTTTATATGCCCGATCGTAAATAAACTTAACAAGTCGATTTTCAGTTTCTCATCCGCTAATAAAAATTACATTTTCTAACTTAATCGGCTGAGTAAACTTGCTGACCGTAAAAACTGGTAAGACTTGATGAATTCTGACCTTTTTCTTATCGATCAGTGTGAAAAGGTACGATGCTCTGGGTGTTAACGACTCAGACTGACAATCTGGATGTTTTAAGTTCGAATCCAGTTCTTTCTAAAAAAAATTCATTTTACCTTATATATTGGCAACGCTCAAGCCATTTCTCCTTTAAGTAACCGATGTTTATCTAGAAAGAATTCCGACGGGAAACCATGCCAAGAATATAATTTCAGATTCACATTATATGATTATAGTTGTTACCAACTTCAATTTCGATCATAACCACAATATTTTCAGTGCATTTTTAGAGTGTATGTCTTACTATTTTTTTATTGTCGTAAACAGCAGGAGCCCGAACATATATACTAGTATCTTGATTATTTGCAATTCTGCGTTGATTTCGTCACTTTGTCACATTTGTGATATTCTAAATATTCAAAGTGCATCGCTTAACTAATATCTCGCATCCAATTAACTTGAACACTCGAGACCTAAATCAAAATTCCGCGGTCTACCGAACACGGACAACTGGCATTGGATATCAATTACGGAAATATTATAAATTGTAAATGTAAAAACATTGTCGTAAACGTAATCTGTAACAATTTTGTACCAATAAAATAACATTTCTGACGAATAAAGAGTAAACAGCATTGAGTTGAACTTAGAATAATGAGTTTATAAATGTCATTCTTACTGTATACAAAACATATGCGAGAACGTCTTATACATAAGGTTTAATATTAAGTCAAATATTATTTCAGCACCATTGATTCTCGTGTAATTATTTTGTTCTTCGCCATAAGCTTTCAAGAATGTAAACTGTTGTTACTTATTAAATGCCTATAAAACGTAATATTAGGCAGAAATAATTATAAATCCGAGGTCGAAAATCCATAAAGAATGACTTACTGTTTCATCTTACGTAAATCAGTATACGTTCGTAATTGAATCAGAACAAGCGTTCAGTAATATTTTTATTTACTGTATAATGCAACAATTTATATAGAATATGAGTTTTTATCTGTATAGTTGTGTAACTGTTTCTAATATCTGACTTCTCAGGACGACAGATATTCATTGTTCTTAATATAAATCGAGTACTGCTGATCCTAGCAACATTCTTATTCGCGCCCCGCAGGACTTTTAGTGCTAATAACGCCCCGTTTGTGGCTCTTTATTAAAATTTCTCAACAAAACCTTGATACGTTCGACTAAATAGTTTTTGTTCATATTACACAGCTCAAATATACATGTGCTTAGGCCTGGAACTGCACCGTTTTCCATTTACACTGATATTTGGCGTATCCACGGGCTCATAAGAGGTAAGAAATGCCCCAGATGTCCAAAATGACACTTTTTGCTCTATAGCGTTTGATTCATCCATTAGATTTTCATGAAACTTAGCCAAAATATGTAGGCCATTGTTCTTAATATAAAGTTAATATGGGTAACCTTGGCAACATTCTGGTTCGCATCCCCCTGGGACTTTTAAGTTTAGAAAAACAAGCCTTTTTGGAGCTCTTTTTTTCATATAACTCAAAAACTTGATATTTATATCTATATAATGGGTTTCCACGTGCTGAATACAAATATACATGCCTTGATATCTGAAACTGCATCGTGTGTCGAATTTTACAGGGATTGCGCGTTCCCAGGAGCTCAAAAGTGGTCACAAATGCCCCAAAATTGCTAACAATGACACTTTTTACCCCATAACTTTTGTCCCAACCATTAGATTTTTCTGAAACTTGACGAAAATATGGAGACAATGTTGGCATTTCAAATTTCTCACATTCATCATTTCTTCACTATTTTTTGTGGCGTCCTCTCACATGCAGAACCAGATGGGGACCACGGACGCGCGGCTTGTTGTATTTAAATTTAATGGATATGAAAGAATATTTTTTTTAATTATGCTTACTTGAATGTAGTTTCGTAGTTCTACATTTTCAAAGAATTTTTTCCGATGTAACTCTAAATTCCATATCTCATATAATGATTATATTTATTAATTGTAATTTGCTGATAAGTAAGCAATTAAGTTTCCTTGAAGCTTATCTTTGAGACGTGACAGTGCATTATTTTGCAAAAGTTTACTTTATTAATTAAAATTGTTGCACCAGTTATAAGTTATTTTCAATGTAGAGAAATTAAAGTAGGTTAGCTGTTATTAGATTTTCTCCAGTAATACTACGTATTTTTCCTGAAGGAGAACTTTTTAATTTCTGATGAATCAACGGAGAATATACATATGTGTGATTATTATGTGGCATAACAGTGTTTACATAAAAATATATATATGCTATGTTAGTATATGTCAATATACAAAAAGCCTTTTCCTTTAAATGTTGCTTAAAATAAATTAAAAAATATATGTGAAAAAGATATACGCATATATATATATATACATATATATATATATATATATATATAGTCAAAAAGATGTGTGTCTCTCTCCGCATTTTAAATAAACATGTTTTGTAGTTGACCACGTCCATAAAAGCATGTACCACCGTCAATATGTGCAAAAAAGCGATGAGTTTTTCAGCTCGTGAATGCATTACTTTAGTCATCATAAAATGCAATTTACTATCTTACTCTGATTCAGTTAAGTAACATATAAAATACACTACACATTAAGTTCGGTCTTATATAAAATACATAGTTTATGCTCTTACCCAGAGAAAAGATGTCAAAATGTATCAACATATTATAAAACGCCTTCGAGTGGACGGAAAACAAAAAGTTTTAAAAAACGAAACCACTCATTTTACTGGATTTTTGCCCATTTTCTGGATGACATAACTGACTAAAAGCCAAATCGATTTTGTCATAGTGCTTATTTTAATTAAAATGTCTCTTGGAAAAAGGGGAGAAGACGAAACGTTACCTTAAGAGAATAACACTTGCAAAACGATAGAAATAAACGAGAAAGATACTTTTTAAGAAATTAAAGATATGGTATACGTCATAGAAGCTTATGTTTGCTCATTTACCATTGCCCAACCAACACATGAAATATTCAGTGAATAGATTAAGATTTTTTGTTTGATAAATTAGGAAATGAACGAGAACCTCAGAGTATTGTAATACTTAAATTCATTAGTTTAGTGTTAGTTAGTGTCTTTAACCCCAATATATTTTCATTAAATTAATATCATAAAAAAATCTATAGTATCAAGAATTAGTAATACACATTAAAGTGTACGCAATTACTGGGTTTACTAATTTATTTGATTATATTTTTACAGCAGAATAACAATGTTTAGAATTTCAATCAACCTTATTTTGTATGTTTTATATAATCTTGCAGTTTTAGTTTCTTGTGTACTGCATCACTTTAGTACATGTTATGAGGCTTATTATTCACCTTAGAATTTTGTAAAAATGACACAATTATAATAAACACACAATCAACTAATCAAATATATTTGTTTGAAAATATAGAAGACTAAATTGAATATGCAAAACATAATGAACATACTGAATGGACGCTAAATTCGTTCTTTTTATATTATTTCCTATATTATTGCTGCACACACGATGCCTACAATAAGAAAGATTTGCTATTTTATGTAAGTAGAAATTGATAATCCATCTTAAAAAATATGACTATGTTTAAAGGGAGAAAATGTTTTATAGCTGAAGATTATCTCCGTCGTCATAATACATTGTTATCTATCCATTGTTTTCTAAGATGCATAAAACTAGAGCAATTTTTTCCTAACTCTGGATACACAAGATGAGATAGAGCTTAAGACTTCGATAAAGACTATTGTTTTAGCTCCGTATAATAAATCAACAAAAAATGATAGTAGAACCGCTCCTTGCATTATATTACACACATCTTTAAAATATTATTTCCATAACATAGTTTCCTTTTGTTTATTTATTAAGGAAATCAAATCTTAACAAACGTCTTAACGGCAATGTGTAATGATCTTCTAATGTTAAATAAAAACGATTTCTTTTTTATTCGAATAAAAAAACGTTATTTCTGTCAAATATTTTGCAAGATTATTGTGAGTTTATTTTTGTACATTTCTACACACACCAATCCATTTTTTCTATCCAGAAAAATAAGATATTTAAATAAATAACCATGAAGTAATACACAATAAAATCATGTAGTCCATCTAATACATCATCCCATCATAAACTTATAATCGATTCAGGTTACCAGTTTAAAATTAGTCACGACCTGTGTTTAATGTATACTTTTGATTAGATAAGCTGCTACATTCATCTGTTTTATATATGATAAATGTTTCTGTGTATTTGTTCTTGTCTATCAAGCTCATATTTAAAAATTACAACAGTAAAACAATCTTAAAGTGTGTATTTACTTGATCGGCCTAACCTTGGCTGTATATCTAAAATGCAAAAAAAAATATTTGTGTTGGGGGTTAATTCAGCTAAGTCTAATGGACGCTCCATGTTTTGATAGGTTGGGGATTAGGTTAATTTTTTTCAACGTAATGCATTATATTATACAGCTAGATAACTTACATAATTTCGTTCTGAATGTATTAAGACTAGAAAACAGATGGACTGGACCGTATTGAAAGTTAGACTCACAGAGGAAATGGGGGGTGGGGGTGAACACATAGAGAAGTTGAGAATTATATGTTTTGATATGAAGATGGTACAGACATTTTTTACCCACTTTAATTTTGTTTTCATCGTCTCAGGCCACATCGGGCATCCTTACTATTTATTTTATAAAGTACAAATTAAGTAAAAATATTAAAGCCGAATCATGAAAGCAGAATTTAGATAAAACATTTTTTCTATGGTTAAGGGTCATAAATGTATATGTAGAAATAAGGAATTCAGCTATTATTACGATAGAACTAGTAAGTGATTTATCTCGGAGACTCTGTTGCCGCATATCTTATTGCAATTTGATAATCCAACGTTGGCAGATTAGTTCCCACTATTCTTGTCGACACTTAAAGTATAACATTTCTACTTCAGCCATACTTTCGAATACATAAGGGGATTACACATATGATGCCTCTGAACATGTGAAAACTCCAGACCGGTATCTTTAAAATTATTTCAGTGCGAAATTGTCATAATTTCTTTGTTTGAAGTGTCTCTTGGGGAAGAGAAAAAATGAACACTCTTTAATGAAAATTACAGTAACCTATATCTATTCCATTTTTTCATTCGTAATTATGGGAGAGGAATGTATTATCAAATATACTAAAGTTCAAAATAAGGGACGGACTTATACTAAGTAAATATTAATAAGTCCTTACACCCCCTGTTTTTTTTTAATGGAGAGTAGACAACGCATTGTGTATGCATTATCGACAGGGCTGGTTACTCTCGCTTCCTCTTATTTGTCCCTCAGTCCTCATTTCCAATGAGTGATGTTTCTGACCAAGGGTGAAGAAAATTTTCTGTTTCTATGTCTTTCCTTGTGGCCATGTCACTAGTAAGGGTGCTGGAGGTAAACATTTCATCTGGGCTGACGTTATCCTCCTGATAGTCAGGGACCCGAACCTTGAATTAACCACTAAGTAGGGCAAGCTATCAGAAGGTGCAAAATATTGGGGCTGCTCTATTGCATTTGGTGAATGGACTCTGGACCATGCAGTAGCTTCGAGTGGGGCCTCTCGAATCCATACTAGTGGGTAATTGTTACGGATTTACCTTATCATAGCTACAAAAAAACTATTCCTCTCCTTTTCTCTATTACCTTCCCTCTCTGTCCGGCTCTAACCAAGTATGTCGACCTGTACCACAAACCCCAATCCTCAACATGAAATACCTCCAGAAAAATAACACGTGTAAACCTAGAACCCCATCCTCCAACGTAGACCCCTACTACCATGTCTCCTTTTCCAACATCATGAGTCTACGTTCCAACCTTCCAGAGGTTGACACCCAATTACATTAGACGAAACCAGACATATTCTTCGTAAGTGAAACTGGCATTAGGCCGACCACTTCCCTTGAGAGATTCATAATTAAAGGATACTCTAACTTAATATCTAAAACTGACCGCCAAGATCGCCATGGAAATGGAGTATGTGCCTACATTAAAGATGGCTTTCCGTGTGGTACGAATGTTTCCAGAGGAGACTCTAATTTACGTTATATGTGCTTACACAACTGCATTTATATTCGATCTCTATCGACCCCACAACAGGGGAGTTACTATCCTTAAGAGCATATCTGAAAAAATTGACCACATCCTGTCTGCTCACCCTTCAGCTAACATCCACATTTGTGATGACTTCAATATCCAGAATGCGGAATGGCTGACCCAGTCTAACAAGACAGATGATGAGAGGAGGTTCTGTCATGAATTTGCCATTGCCTAATACCTCACCCAGATTGTCCACGAACCCACCCTAGTGCCCGATACTTCCGGTCAGTATGCTAGTTTTCTATACCTCTTTCTCAAAACTTCTCCTGAGCTATATTCAAGTTCCGTTCTGTCTCATCTGGGATATTCCGACCACGCTGTTGTATAAGTTAAGATAAAAACGAAATGCAATCAGTTTGATGTACCTCTCCACCGTAGTGTATATCGATACTCTACCGCTGACTGGGATAGGTTCAGTACTCTTATATCCGATCTACCACTGCATTCCATGTTCAAAAGATGTGTCATTCATAGTATCAGACCGGACTTAATAGCTAATTTTTACCATCCAAAAAATTCCAACAAAAACCGAACAGATAGCCATGGTTCTCTCCAGAATGTGCTGCTGCCATTGCGCACAGAAATCACTTTTTCCATGGCTACCAACGTAATAGATGCACTGAGACTGCCTTCAAGACCGCCAGCAACCACTGCAAAAGAGTAATAAAAATGCAAGAGACATATGTGACCAGTCCGTTAAATCAAAAGTAGCTGAGCAGCGGCTTGATTCCCACCAGTTTTGGCAAATAGCAACAGGATCCTGAACAGAAGTGTGCGTTCTATTCCAACCATCATCAATGGACCAGATGTCATCTCGTCAGCATCAGACAAGGCCAAACTATTTGCCAAGAACTTTGTAGCTAATTCTACCCTATGCGACGAAGGGCATCAGCTCCCCGTATTTCCCCCTATAACGGACAACACGTTCTGAAACATACAAATGTCTTTGCGTGAGGTCGCCAAGCTAATCAAGAATCTTGACTCAAGTAAGGCAACTGACCCTGACGGCATTCCAATCATTGTGCTTAAAATGCTTCAACTAGAACTTGCCCCCATACTTGCCTTAATGAGAGGTGCTTCCCAACACCCTGGAAAACCTCATCAGTATGCCCTGTATTTAGGAACTCAGGTGGTAAGTCCTCTCCCTCTCAGTACAGACCAATAAGTCTCCTGTGTGTCATGAGTAAGTTGCTGGAATCCATATTAAATAGAGAAGTAGTCAACCAACTCAGCAGAAATTACCTTCGTAGTGACATGCAATATGGTTTCCGTTCTGCCAGATCTACAGCATATGTGCTTGCTGTTATATCTCATAGGATTAGCAAATCTCTTGACAAAGGCTTCCTCTATAGCGCAATTGCTATTGACATATCAAAGGCCTTCGATAAGGTATGGCATAAGGGCCTACTTCAATAGATTCCCAGCTACGGTATAACTGGAAATGTTTTCTCGATCATAAAATCATTTCTCTCGGATAGGCTCATGAGAGTGGTGGTTGATGGGAAGAAATCAGTATTAATGCTGGAGTCCCTCAGTGGTCCATCCTAGGCCCAACTCTCTTCCTGATATACATCAATGATCTCCAAAAGCATATACTTAAATCATTCGTTGACGTCTATACTGATGAAACGACCATCTATGGCAACACATCAAACGCCGTAAATGACAAAGTTCTCTCAGATTCTCTCTCCTCTGATCTTGAGTGTGGGGGAGGAGGTTGCTGGTTTAATGCATCTAAAACCAAGCTCCCATCTCTACATCATCAACGCTCTGATCCCCATTTGGCATCAATTGATATGGGTGGCCTTCGTCTAATGGACGCTCCATGTTTTGATAAGCTTCTGGGCTTGACCGTTACCCCTGACCTGAAATGGAATACGTACATCAAATCAGTTGCCAAGATCGCTGGAAAAATGGTAGGATCCTTCTACCGCTCCAGAAGATATCTAACCCTTAATGCAATTTTCTGCCTGTATAAAAGCCAAGTACGTCCAAGGATAGAGTACTGCTGCCACATCTGGGCTGGAGCTGTTAAAAACTAGCCTATCCTGCCTTGACAGAGTACAAATAAGGCTTCGTGGCCTAGTGGGTGATGCCCTTTTCTCTTCCCTGAGAGAGATTGCGAGCCTGTCTTTGTTTTATCTTTACTACCATGGTAGGTGCTCATCTGAACTCCAATCTTTGGTCCCCCCTCGCCAATCTTTCACGATAAACACCAGCTTAGCTGAAACCACTGTCAAATATTTTCCCCACTCCTTACCTGCGCCAAAATCAAAACGAAGATTCCATGAACAAAGCTTCTTTCTTAGAAGTCCACGCCTGTGGTACTCTGCTCCGGTTGCCTGTTTCCCACCTGACTACAACCTGGATATCTTCAAGTCCAATGTGAACAAATTCCTGATGAACCGCCTCCTTAAGTAAGACACTTTATCAACTCTTCAACACTAACTTTTATGCCCGAGTGGGTTCCGGGCCTTGATAAGTGGTGACTAGCTTGTAAAAAAAATAAGAGACACACTTTTCATGAGTTCAATCAACTATAAATACAATATCTCTTTCCGAAGTATTATGTTGCAAAAGTTCTTATTCTGCGTTCCTATATTTATTTTACTGGAAACAATTGTTAACAGTATTATTAGATAGTTATAGGCATGTATAATGTTTATGCTTGTCTGTATATGTATATGTTATGTAGACTGGTATCTTATTTTTACGGTGTATGAAGGTTTTTTTATCAAATTTATTTCTCAAATAGTTATTTTTAGTGTTGAGTAATTTATATTCTGGGCTGAACGCAAACCACTTTGTTTATTTTGGAAGAAATTGTCTTACATTATTATTGACTCAGAATATGGTAAAATATCGAATAGACACGCAATGAATTGGTCATTAAATTGTTGGTAAATACTGAATGCTACATTAAATATGCAATGAAATGTAGGTATATATATATATATATATACACACACACACAAATATAAATATACAAATACACACACACACACATATATGTATATATATAAACATGTATATGTGTATGCACAAACGCACAGATATACATTCATTGTATATTCATGTTATTGCATTATTTTTTTACACATTTTTACCCAAAAGACACTGTCAAGAGACTACTGTAAACCAGTAGTTATTGTTATTATTGTTGTATTGTTGTTATTATTATTGTTATTAATAATTATAGTAGTAGTAAAAATAATATTAGCAGTAGTAGTGTTAAATTTAATTACAGACACTAATTTGAGATAGGCTGCTTCTTCAACTCCTCGTCCTGCATGGCCAAAAAACAAATGCGAAAGGATCTAACGATTCCTGAGTTAATCACGAGCTGCACACAGCACAAATGAAATCCCTCGATCCCATCAGGAATTGTACTCCACAGAGTGTGCTCTTAACATATTTTTTAAATTCTTTTTTTACACAGTGACCACCACTTATCAAGGCCCGGAAGCCACTCAGGGATAAGGGTTATTACGTTAGTGTGGAGATTTGATGAAGTGTTTACTTAAGGGGCGGTTCATTAGGAATTTGTTAATGTTGGACTTGAAGACATCCAAGTTGTAGTCCGGTGTAGTTTTTAGGTGGCGTGAAATCGACCTAGTGTCATATGTGACTAGGGTGTGATAAAAGCTGAATATTGTATGGATCATTCCCAATGTTTCCGCTATTGCGTCAACATCATCGACATAAGATTATACTCTTATTCAATCTGCATGATTTTCTATAACCCAATTTGAGTAAATGTAATTTGGGATTAATGGCCAGTAAAAATAACTGATCTGCTTCTCTGGAGCCTTACGCAATCTTAGGTCACCTGGCGTTGGTAGTTCGTGTGCAACTCATTACCGATGAATATATTTCCTTAGAACTCCAATATTATATATAATTTTTTTTTTCTTTCACACCTCATAATCTTTTTTTACCAACTATGTAACAGAGGTTTCAGGTTTAAATCGTTGTGCTGCTCTTTGATTTTCACTTCTCGAAGTGCCGATGAATCGGTTAAGGATACTACATCGTTTCCGGTGGTCATTATTTGTCCAACTGTTATCTATTTTTCCGCATCCCGTTTTATTTTTTATATCTTTTTATCATACTCAAGTGTGCACCTTCCCTTATTTCTATTTTCCACCTCGTGTATCGTTCTAACTAGGTTTGGCTTTCAGTGCTCAATTCGAATTTTAGCGATAGCATCGCCACGTCATTCATTGGAAATTTTTTATTAACCCTTACTATGATTTCTCTTACGCTCTAATCCGAATGGAATTTAAATAATGTACTCTTATGGGTTCGCTTTCTATGTCTTTAATTGTGATCGATTTACCTGTTGTTATTATCGCTTCCTGTGGTATTTGTTTTCTCTCACTAGTAAATGGAATACGTCCGTATTCTGGAGAATACTAATATGCTTCTGTCGACTTTCCCGGCTCGAAAAATATGCCATTTTGACACAAAGGTTTTATACGCTTAATATATTCCGACATACTTTTTTTGTAGCTTTCCTGAGGTTACTTGACTACACCTAATAATTCGCCTAGCCTGGCATTTCACACCTACGTGATCCAGCTTTCCGTAATTGAAATACACTGTGAACCTCGTTTTCCGTTCGAGTAATGGTCGGTTTGCTGTGATTGGCGAGTTCCCTTTAGGCATACGCGAATTGAATTTTTTCCCCTTTGACGCATAACTTTTCCTGACTTGCGAATGCGTGGGTCCTCTATGCTTAACAATGTTGTTATGTGTTATTATATATTCCTTCGCGAATTTAGATATATCGAGCATCGTGTCGACCTTTTTGTCTTTCAAGTGCATCCTCATATCATCGAGAAACTCCTCGATCCAAGCTATAGTCAATTCGCTCATCATTTCTGTTTCCCTTTTTTAAAGTGCGTTTAATTTACCCTAGTTAAACACAAATAAAAATAACATATTAAACGTAAATATCATTAGAAATTAATTCGGCCGTTCGTCGAGATAGGAAAGGATTTGTCTGCGATATGGTGGTAATAAACATGAAATACTTAGATTATAAAAAACACCCGAGCCCAACGAAATGCCAAAAGAATTATAATTTCTCATATTAAAGTTCTCCGACAATTCGGTATACTACAATACAGTCTATTATAATCCAATCTTTAGATTTATGTCCCTATAGGCAGGAACAGTATCATAAGTTTCCATCTCCTTGCTGTGAATCAATATTTAGGCGGGATCTCTGTACGATGCAGTACCGATGCAAGAACAAAGAATCAATAAAATATTAAGAAGAATTAAAAACGTATTTAATTTTCAAAAAGGAAACGCAAATTAAGTGGATTGTCCTTAATCCGAAATACGAAAAAATATTTTCCTTCTAATCAGACGGTAGAAATTCCCAAAATGCGGAATCGGATTTTGCTTGCAAAGCATTTAATGAACTACAAGTAAGCCATATAGCTTACTTGGTAAAGGTTAAAAAATAGTGAAGCAGAAGGAATGGGGGAAAAAAGAAAAAAACAATTCACGTGAAGTGATGGTCGGGTGAAGAGTAGAATATCCAATAACGGTAAAATCCAAGAAAATTTGTTTAAAGTTCGGTATCCATATGTAAAAGACTAAAGGAATCGTGTTACTGGAAGATATTTCGATGTCATCCAAAAGGAAGAAGTCCGTGAAATAATGGCCGAATGGGTACAAGTAAAAAGAGATCGATTTCAAAATATTATTATTAAAAGAAAGATAAATTATGAGTATGATGAAGAAATTAAGGGATTTTAAGACGCGTCTGCCGATGCCGACCTTTTGAATACACATTCCCTTACACACACACACACACACACACACACACACACACACACACATATATATATATATATATATATATATATATATATATATATATATATATATACGTATGCATATATAAGAGACTTTGTATTCAAAATGTTGGTATCGGCAGAAGCGTCTAAAAATCCCTCAATTTCTTCATCATACACACAATTTATCTTTCTTTTAATAATAATATTTTGAAATCCCATATCATTTAATTGCAACATAGAAGATATAGGATTATGTTATTTGCATATATACTCAATACGTTTTAATGTAAAATGTTAAACATTTCTGATTAATTCGATTTGTTTACATGTGTGTTATCAGGACTCAACAGACTGTAATTCATTTTTCTCTATATCAGCTGTAATAGTGGCTGCGAAAGTAATCCTGAGGCAAGGGTAGGGCAATATTCCTCACACACCCGAGTGAACCAGAGGAGGATATACATCACCTGTATATATATATATATATATATATATATATATATATATATATATATATATATATATATATATATCGTGTTTATATGCCTTACCCAAGACTCAGAATTCCCCAATTCGAAATTTTGCTTGTAAATTATTTAAAGAAACTAAAAAAAAGTATCATGCTAGCGTCCAAATTAAATGTAACATAATGACCTCGATAAAGTGGGATAAAAAGAAACGAAATGAAAAAATGGTTTCACGTAAGAGCGTGTCCCCATGAGTGTTGAGTCCCAAATCCCGTGAATATATATATATATATATATATATATATATAGGTGTTGCATGTCCTCCTTTGGTTCTCTCGGGTGTGTGATGAATATTGCCCTACCCTTGCCTCAGGATTACTCTCGCAGCTACTATCACAGCTGATATAGAGAAAAATGAATTACATTCTGTTGAGTCATGATAACCCATATGTAAACAGATCGAATAAATCAGAAAAGTTTAACATTTTACATAAAAACGTATTGAGTATATATGCAAATAAAGTAATTCTATATCTTCTATGTTGCAATTAAATAATATGGGAAACAACAACAAATTAAGATGAAAATAACGCTAATCAATAAACAGAGGTTTTATTTAAAAGCATAGAATAGGCAAAGTAATGATTGAAAAAGATAATGCCGCAGAGAGACTGTTTAACTGTCAATTCTCTCTGACAAAAGATGAAATGCACAAGCCTTGCACATGTAAAAGGGAAACTTTACAAAGTTTTATTCTGGTTTTAGAAAGAACCCATTAGATGTAGCCATCACTGAATAATCGTTTTTGTAGCTCTGCCATGTCCGTGTTTGGCTCCAATAATGATCCTCATAAATGGCTTGCAAAATGTGGTAACAGGATACGTTACAAATCGTTCTCTGTCGATCATAGCAAGATTTAATCGGAAAAGAATAGTTGAAAATCAGTAAATATCAGACTTAAAATTAAATAGAAATTGCTTAAGAAAAATAGGAGTAAATGTTTATCCGCGATTAAATTAACGCACACAATTTTCGAGGAAGCGAACGACCCCATCACATATTAGGTCTAAACTGCGTTAAGTGTTAATTGTAGCATTATGGAACATAGCAGCCATATTTATGGTTTGGTTTATAAAGAAAAACAATTCGAATAATTCCGTAGCGTCTCCGAGACAAAAGTCGCCATTTTTATTATGATTTGAAGTTTTCTGTAATCAATTCTAGTATTGTAAAAAATACTAAAAATATTCCGATTAATCAAACTGAACTGCATTAATATGATGATTGCAATATACCATCATCAAATGGATACATTAAGCAAAATTGGGTGCGCATTTAGTTGTATCAACGAGAAATATACGAAAATTATTTTAAAGTGATTCATTTTCCTTTTTCTACCTCCCTTTAGTCATTTTATATTTTTATTTATTCTTGATTATATTTCTCAGATTAGTTTTCCAGACTGTAACTTACTAATGTGATATTTAGAAAATAATACAAAGCTTTGTTTGGTGTTTTAATACGAGTTTCGATACAAGTATGAAGAAGTATTTTTGATTGAAAATACGTATATCAATGATCTGGTGATGGAAAATTCATGATTGTATATTTTTGTTCCTTGATATTTGAGAGTAGACTTTCTGTAATTGTTTCAGTTTGGATGAGCTTATCAAGAAAGTGTATTATATAACTCAGTGTTTCAAAGAATTAGATTTTAGAGAAAAGTGTAGACAATTTTGTTTGAATTTAATCTTCCATACATTATCGAAAGTCAGAAAATGAATTTCTGGTTGCAATAAATCCGGAATGTCAGATTGTTTAATATTAAGATTTACATATATATATATATATATATATATATATATATATATATATATATATATATATATATATATATATATATATATATACACTTCAGAATAAAATTATCTAACAATCAACTGGTATGGAAACCTGTGATTATAAGTCTTACAAAATATTATTGGTAGTAATATGCTATAAGTACTATCTTAACTAAATATAATTTTACCACACTGCTCTCAAAGACATTCACTTCGGATTTGGCAATGCAATTTGGATGTGAATTGTTATATCTTTTTAATTAACTTCCCTTACTCTATGAAATTTAAATACGTAAAGCACTTTTAATTGTGATTTTCCATGTCTCACTGACTTTAGCAAATAAAGTGTAAAGCATTGAAACCATTTGCTATATTTTCCCCTCTGAGGAGATGGTAGACATCTAAATCCTATAGGATAAGGAGTTATATTTCAAATGTATTCTTTGTCTTACATGGAATAATAAAAATCTTTTGATTTGAAATTTCAATATTTCACGTCATAAGTCTTAACATTCATTGACTGACTAGACTTTGATATATATATATATATATATATATATATATATATGTGTGTGTGTGTGTATATATATATATATGTATATATATTATGTAAAAGGAACTTTGAATGTCTGTCTGTGGTCTGTGAGATCGTTCCTTATGAACCTGAAGCGGCTAGGCCGAGTTTTATGAGATTCTACAAAAATTAACCTCGTTGAAAATTATCAATTATCGACAATCGAAATTATCCAATAAAAACAGGATAATTTGACTAATGTCCACACCTTACGCAGCCTAATATCACACGTGCATCTGAGAAGTTTTGTTAGCACGGAAGCCGAAATGCCCATCATATAAAATCAACATTATATTCTGAGATATGACAGGGACCTATTCGAAAATTTTCAGTTAAGGGCACAATTGAAGTAAGATATTGACTTTTGTATTTTAATCGTTAGTTTAAGCCATTGTATATAAACAATAGGTTCATAAAATAAACAGAATGATAACTACAGTGCAATGTTTACTACAATGTATTTTAAATAAAGTCACGGCGGGAAAGCATATGAAGCTTTTTTACCTGTTCACCGCGTTGAGTCCCCAATGGATGCAGTTAATCGATCGATTTGTTTTTTAAAAAAGGGCAATTTTAACAGTAAAAATATGTGAGTGTGAAAGTTACATTCATCCTGATTCAATCCCTGACAACGTCGAGTCCTGCTGCTAGCATATATATATATATATATGTATATATATATATATATATATATATATATATATATATATATATATATATATATATATAAAGTGTTGACAGCCCATTAGAGTCAAATAAATTATCTGTTTTCCTGACGTTTATTTTTTTTCGTATTAGACGGCGAATTCATTAGTGGCATTTGATATCCTTGTATGAGAAAAAATGGACATTTCGAAATCAAGCAACTACGTAAATATACTTTAATTAGGTAGGGTAATCACATTCATCGATCAGCGTACTAGACGGTTATATGTTGTTGTTTTTTTATCGAATGCATATTTTTAAAATGTAATTGAACGAAACGTATATTGCATAAAATATAACACTGTGTATGTGTGTGTCTGTATATACATATCTATCTATCTATCTATCTATCTATCTATCTATCTATATATATATATATATATATATATATATATATATATACAGTAGCGTCCAAAAGTTAAGGAAGGATCGATCATGTTTTTTATGGCTTCTAACTTTATCTATGAAAAAGAAAAAAATGTTGGTGAATTTTCCAATGTTTAATAATGGTAGTTAAAGAAAAAACAAATGTTTAATTTTTTTATTTTAATACATATTAGTTTTTTTTTACATATAAATAAAATTAATCAAATTACAGGCGTCCAAAAGTTAAGGAACGAGGGAAATTCATTATGAAAAAATAAAGAATCCTTTCATTATTTAATGAAAAGCCCCTTTTTTTCAATCACACTATGGCATCTTTTGCTGCAAGACAGAACCAATCGTTCATATGTTATAGGTGAAATATTATTCTAGGATGTTTTTATACATTCCCATAAATCATCAAGAGTTTTGGAGTGTTTTTCTGTGATCTTATCACCAATAATTTTCCAAACATTTTCAATTGGATTCAGGTCTGGGCTCTGAGCTGGCCAATCCATAACGCAAATATTGGATCTATTTAGCTCTTCTAAAACTATTTTTGCTTTATGGCACGGTGCGTTGTCTTGCATAAAGATATCAGAATTAGAAAGATTAGGTAGCACATGTTCTCTAATCAATTAACTGTACATTCGGGCATGAACTTTTCCATGAATTCTCACAAGGGGGTCAGTTCCTTTTGACGATATCATGCCCCATACCATTATACTGCGGCCTCAAAATGTTACTGTACTTTTAACGCACTTAGGGGACAGTCTTTCTCCATTTTTTATCTGACATGTCGTCTTTTGTCTGATCCGAAAAGATTAAATTTAGATTCATCAGTAAAATGAACCTTTTCCCATTTTTGTTCTTCCCACTTGTATTTTTTGAATGGCTTCTAACTTTATCTATAAAAAGAAAAAAAAATCTGGGTAAAAGTTCCAATGTTTAATAATGGTAGTTAAATAAAACATATATATATATATATATATATATATATATATATATATATATATATATATATATATATTTAATACATATTAGTTTTTTACATATAAATAAATTTAATTAAACTACAGGCGTCCAAAAGTTTAGGAACGCAGAAAATTAATACAAACGTTAACAATTTTATTAACAACAACAAAATGTCGGCTCCGAATATTCGAAAAAGGCTATCTGTACAAGAAAAACAGCTTATTTGTGACCATTATGATGAAAAAGTGTCCATCGGGGAGATTGCTAAAATATTGAAAAGGTCTAAAAGCGTTGTTTTCGGATTATTGAAAATAGAAAAAAAAAAGGTTTACCATTGACTGAAAAGAAAAAATCGGGCCGACCCCGAATAACAACTAAAAGGGAGGATAGAAAAATCCCTCGCTCATCTCGTTCTGATCGCTTTAAAACTGCGGCTTCGATATCCCGGCATTTTACATCGGAAACTGGACACAAGATTTTCTGACAAACGATCTCACGAAGATTAAACGAAGTTGGATTATTTTCAAGAAGTCCATGCTACAAAACCTTTAATTTCTATTAAGAATAAAAACGCCAGATTGTTATTCGTTGAAAAACATTTGTTTTGGGTAAAAATGGGAAAAGGTTCATATTACTGATGAATCTAAATTTAATCTTTTCGGATCAGACAAAGGACAACATGTCAGAAAAAAATGGAGGAAGACTGTCCCCTAAGTGCGTTAAAAGTACAGTAACATTTGGAGGCCGCAGTATAATGGTATGGGGCATGATATCTTCAAAAGGAACTGGTCCCCTTGTGAGAATTCATGGAAAAGTTCATGTCCGAATGTACGGTGAATTGATTAGAGAACATATGCTACCTAATCTTTCTGATTATGATATCTTTATGCAAGACAACGCACCGTGCCATAAAGCAAAAATAGTTTTAGAAGAGCTAAATAAATCCAATATTTGTCCTTGCGTACATGTCCCTACGCAATAATTATGTCATTTTTTAGTCTACAGACTCGAAATTTGATATACAGGGTACTGAGATTTGGGAAAATCGATGTGATCGGTTTTTGGCCAGAAATTTGGTGATTAAGGGGTCAAAGTTCAACGATTTAACCTTTGAGAACTCTACCAAACTCCTTCGACGATTTTGGGTCTATGCACTTTAAATTTTAGAGATAGGTTCCTTGGACCTTGATCTAACTTAATAACTTGATTTGAGCCAAGAACAATACATTTTAAGGTGTCATAATAGGAGTCAAAGTTAAACAAAAATTGACCCATGGTGTCTGTTCCAAATTTCTCAGACAATTTGTGGTCTAAATATTTGAAATTTGACATAAACGATATTCAGAGAAAGGGCTTTTCATCTGTTTAGGTGGAAATGTTTTAGTTATCAATATATAAATGTATGTATGTATGTGTGTATGTTTGTTTGCATTTCTGCCTAAAACTATCTCTATAGAGGCGACGAATTTTACCAATATCAGTATTGTTTTAAAGACCTTTCATACGACAAATATCGAAAAATGTCCTAAAACAATTAATATCTTCCCCTTCAACTAGGTACTTTTCTACAGGGGGGTCACTTTTTTCGCCGATATTTTTTAAAGTTATCCTCTTCTTTAGATTGTCTAGCCTTAATTTTAAAAAATGTCGCTTCCGGTTTGGCAGTGGTCGTAACAGCATAAACGTTATTTTTTAACCCGTTCTTTTCCTCCTTTGCGATACGGGGTCGAGCCTGCCTTCCTACTACCACTTTTTTTTGGCTCAACATACACATCCAAACACTCGGGCAACGCCGGGCTGAAATGTTAGTATATATATATATATATATATATATATATATATATATATATATATATATATATATATAAGTGACCGTCTATGTGTGTCTGTCTGTGTGTCTGTGTACATTTTCCTACGCAATAACTCTGTCAATTTTTAGTCTACAGACTAAAAATTTGGTATACAGGGTACTGTGATTTGGGAAAATCGACGTGATTGCTTGTGGAGCAGAAATATGGCTGTTAATGGGTCAAAGTGCGATGATTTGACCTTTGAGAACTCTACCAAACTTCTCCGAAAATTTAGGGTTTAAACACTTGAACTTTTAGATATAAGTTGCTTGGACATGGGTCTAACTTAATAATACGCTTGGAGACCAAAACAATAAATTTTAAGGGGTCATAATAGGGGTAAACATTTAAAAAAATTGGCCGTTTTTTTTTTGCTCCACATACACCTCCAAACACCCGGGCAACGCCGGGTACCCTGCTAGTATATAAATATAAATGCATATATATCCATATATATATATCCATATATATATATATATATATTATAAAGAAGAACTGCAATACGCGCCTTCCTCTCTCTCTCTCTCTATCTCTCCTTCTGTATATATATATATATGTATATACATATATATATATATATATATATATATGTATGTATATATAGTATGTTTACAGTTGGTTATATTTGTGCATACATGTACATGTTCCAGTAGAATCTGAAATCAGAGAAATAACAATGTATCGTAATCCGATGTTTTATATGGCCTTAGTACCATATCAAGATGACCTCAACTTTTACTAGTATCTATTGGTTTACATACTAAATCACATGTGTGTATGGTCAGAAACCTTTATCTTTATAAGTGGATACAGATATTGAAAAATATATACACGATATTTATAAGAAAGTGATAAGTAAGATGGAATAAAATAGACAAAAATTAAAAAAAACTAGTTCATAAATTGATGGTTTCCTTAAATTAATTACAGATCTTTCAAGCGATCATCATTAAAGGTAAATTCGTCTAAAAATGGGTAATAACAGTGGTAACATCTCTATAGATTTAGGCATCTATGTAAGCCTCGTGCAAATCTTTAAGTTAACTCTTAATTAGCAACTTGTATAACACCATCTATATTGATATCTTGTAAAAATAAGTGTACGTACGTTACACGTTGTTGATTTGATCAGATATATACATGTTATAACACAGCAAAATACGTTTATCTGTAAATTACATGTACTGAAACATTGAATAGGTGTAAAGCCTACAATAGGAAAGTGGTATTGATATAATCTATAATGTAAATCTCACCTGTATGTTTAAATGTATATACGTGCGTATGTATGTATGTACGTGTGTATGCATGTATGTGTGTATGTATGTATGTATGTTTGTATGTGTGCCCAAGTATTTTTACATAGGTTACAGATTTCACAGCATTGATATCGTTTTGAAGCACGATCTTTCAGACGACAAGTATCGAAAAAGTAGGCGAAAACATTAATTACTTCGCGCTTAACAAGGCAGTTTTCGAACAGGAGGAGTCTCTTTTTTTCGCCCATATTTTCAAAAGTTATTCCCTCTTTTCGATTCATTAATTTGATTGATTAATGTAAATCGTCGTCACTTCCGATTGGGGATGGAGGCAACGGCAAAGACGTCGAGTTTTCTTTTTACATATTATTTTCCTTCTTCGGGGGACGGGATCGAGCCTCCTTTCTTACTACCACTTATTTTTTGCTCATCACACACCTCCTTAACTAAAATTACCCCCAGACTTATACACTAAAGTTCTGTAAATTTTAAAGAAAATCGGTCAAGCCGTTTCGGAGTCTATAAGGAACGAACTCACAGACACACACACAGGGACAAAGTTGCATTTATATAATTGTAGAGGGATATATTTTTTTAATAAAATAGTTATTTATTTTTCTCGGTGATTTTTTTTTTTCCATTTAGCAACAGCTATTCAAAATAAATTATTATTTTTAAGTTTACAAATAAACTGTAGCATTCTCTTTTTGGAAACAATTATCAAGATAAATAGTTTTTTATGCAAAAATAAAATAAAACATTTAGTTTATAATATTATTAGCAGGGAAGCCAACGTTGTCCGGGATTGAATGAAGATCAACAAATTTTCCCCTGACAAACTTTTATTGTCATCGAAATTGGTGAAATCGATCATTTTTCACTCAAATCGATTAGTTGCCTGCTCTAGTTGGGGACCTAACGCTGTGTACAATGAAGAAGCTTCACATGCCTCCCCGCAGTGACTTAGTCCACAATACAGTGTAGTCTACATTGCACTGTAGAGAATCTACTGTCGATGTTATAAAATTATCTGTACAAAAATAACCTCACTTAAATTTTCTTTTTATTATCACATTTTCACACAAAACAAGGCACATTGCCACTTTGATGTTGGGGGCCATAAACTACAGGGGGACTATGTAGGGAGTTTAGCAGCAAGATGTCTGTTTACATTACATTTGAACTTCTGCATGTCAGTACAGTTGGGGAAGCAGGAAACCGGAAGAGAATTCCAAAGTCTTGCAGTTCTGAGGAAGAAGCTATTAGAGTAGAAGGCCTTCCCACATCTAGGGATCTCTACTGTGCAGGGGTGGGATTTTCTTGCTTGTCGAGTCTGTCAGGGGTATTTTTGTCGAGGAGGCAAAAGAACTTGTAGTTCGTCAGAGCATTCACCATTAAAATACTTGTAAAACAGGCAGAGGGATGTAATATTTCGTCGATGAGACCGCAGCTGAAGCTTAGATGACACTTCGGGACCTATCAGGTTGACGTCTCTCTTGTGGACCCTGTCCAGGAGCGAGAGACTAGTACCAGATGCACCAGCCCAAATGTAACAGCAATAATCCATACATGGGCGAATGGTGGTTTGTAGTGGTACAGGATACTTAAGGCGTAAGTAACATTCTAGCACAATAGAGAGATCCCACATTCTTCGCAGCAGCCTTGGCAATGATCTCGAAGTCAAGTTGCATGGTTCAATTGTGCTCTAAACAATTTCATTTCGAACGCTACGGTTTAATCAAAAGATCAATTGTTGATTTTATTAAATCACTTGAATTCAAGCTTAACATGCAAAACTCAAGTACCATTATTATTCAATTGTGCTCTGAAAAGAAGGAGTCATTTCGAACGCGTCCCTGTCTTAGCAAAGAAACTACTGTTGGTTCTATACGCCGGGACCTTTGTGCGTGTGCGATGATAAAACTTCTTAAATGCGCGTGTGATGTTAGGTTGTTTAGATCAAAATCGGAATTCCTTTTTAATCGATTTTTTTTAGATTGTTGATACTTATCGGAGGCATTCCGATACGAAGCCTACGTAAAAACACTCCCAGACACACTAAATCCTTTCCCGTGAAATCGAAATCCATAGAGAACGAACTTATACATACACGCACACGCACAAATTTTCTTTTAAATGATAGATACATATATGTTTATATATATATATATATATATATATATACATAATTATGTATATATATATATATAAAGAGAGAGGGGGAGAGAGTGAAAGGGAGAGAAATGAAATGGATGTAATTTTTATATATCATTTTTTGAAAAATAGAAAACTCTTTAAAATAAAAATCTAAAGAATTGTCACATTACTTTTAGAATATCTTCGTTGGTCGCTAGTATCATTCTTACGAAAGTGAAAACAAAAATATTCTTCTGTCGACTGAGAGTGGATTTCTACCAAAAGAAGTTATGCAAAATTAATTAAAGACAAAAAAAAGTTTTATGAGATGCACAGACAAACAATAATGCGGATTTCAAACTGGAGATATAATTTAAAATTCACTTGTATTTTATTTAAAAATAAAATCGTTAAAAAGAGGGGGGCTACTTTGTTGTTGCAACTCTTTTAATGGGCAAATTTCTTGGGGAGGGGGGGTCTTGTCTATTTTGTTTTAATGTCACATTTTTGGAAAAAAAACTCCAGGAAAAAGTGCATAAACCTGTTGCATCTAGCAGAAATGAAGATGTGGTCAAGTAGGACACAACCCGCTGTTTTACTTAATTTTCATTTATTTATTATTTTATATACTAAAATATTTATTTTTGAGAAGCGAAAATGATTATACTCTGTTTTACCGAACGTTTAATATAAAAACAATATAATAATTTGGGTACAAGTACACTTTAACTTGGTTTTTATTTTCGGAAGACTGGAAAGAAAAGACAATCCAATATTTATTGATTTTTAAACTTTTATTTTATTTCATTTAAAAAAATTATCTTGTTAAAACATCCTAATGTAACTTTTACAAATAAATTATTTACAAAAAATCTCTGGAAAAATTTTTAAAAATATTCTTATTTAGTTTGTATTTTACTTTGAAATAATCATATTTTCTGAGAGACAGTTATAAAAAATACACTCCATCCAGTGGACGAAATTTTAAACTAAATGCTATATTTTATTTGTGCATTTAAAAAACATTTACTTTAAAATCAATTATTTTGAAATATAAATGTTATATTTCGTAAGTAAAGTTTTTAACATGTCAAAAAGAAATCAACCGTAAGATGGTCAACATCTTAAAATTTGGAATGTAGAATTTTGACATTTATTTGCTATATGGTCTGTAATTACATCGGGCTTCATAAATTAAAGGACTACTATAAATAAAAGGTGAAATATAATTGAACAAGTAAAGCATGCATGGTCCTCCATGAATGCACAGCGAACGAGGCATAAAAAAGTGACTTAGTCCAGCATTTGCCCCCCCACCCATTTGCACCAAAAGTGCGCAGGGAACGTAAAATCCTAGTGAAAATAAACAAACGGTGCAGTTTTAGGCCTTAACATATGTACATTTGATTTCTGCATCATGCAAAAAAAAAAAAAAAAAAGAAATGACTAAATTCATTATTTGCCCCCCACCCACCCACTTTAGCCCCAAAGTCTCCATATATTTAAATTTGAGTTCAGAAACATGCAAAGCTGCTAAATAGCCATACACAGAAAGCTTTGGACAACTATGCTAAAATAGTCCCACAAATAAAGTGGTTTATTATCCATAAAAAACCCCGTGCGGCACACCCAAGAGTTATCTCAAAGTATAGACAAACTAAATTATATAGAAATCAGTTAGTTACAACTTTTCAGAATGATTTATAAACATCCAAGGCATAATTTTGTTTTAATAAGCACAAAAGTGTCAATTTATACCATTCTAATCCAAAAGGCACCCCTAGGGGAGCAACCGGAGTTTTCCCGGAAAATCCGTTTTGTTATGTTTTTATTCATATCATATTTAATCTTTGTTCAATTTTTTTTTAAATTCTAGTTATTGAGAAAAGTACAGACAGACGAACGCACGGACGAGGGTGAATTTACAGGTCTACACTCCTTTTATCGGGCGAACAATAAGCATATTTCGCCCTATATATATATATATATATATATATATATATATATATATATATATATATATATATATATATACTAGCAATAGTACCCGTCGTTAACTGGGTTCAAAAACAGCCTAGAGAAAATGGACTGATTTCTGAAAGTATGATAGGTTATGAAAAGGAAGGGTTGTAAATTTGGGTTAAATTTGGGGGTATCAAGACCAAAGCAAAATATGATGAAAAAAATGAAATAAATAAACACCAAAATTTATTATAGCATACCTGTTCACACTGAAACAGTTATCACAATATTCTGTGGATCTATATTAAAAAATTGTTAAACTTTGTGACATATTTCAATTCTATGTAGGTCAGGTGCGAACGAACACTCCATAATTTTATTATACCATATTTTTTCAAACTGAAACATAATTATCAAAGTATACTTACACAGATAGATATGAAAAGTCTTTATTAAAGTGTGTGCCTATTTCCATTCTAGTGAGGCCAGGCGCGAAAGCAGACCCCACAATTTTATTATACCGTCCCTATTTAAGTTAAAACATACTTATCAAAGTATTCTTATGTACATCTATATCAGAAACACTTGTAAACGTTTTTTTCCATAGTTTATGGACCAGGCGTGAACGCAGACCCCACAATTTTAATGAACCACGGTTCTGCCAGATCAAACATACCCATTCCTGTGTCTCGATACATATTCTATCATTATAATCAGTTTTTTTTAATAGTCAACCATATATGAGCCTATACGTGACCAGACACACACACACACAAACACACACACATGCAGCTTTATATTATAGACATATATGTATGTATATATATTGATGTATGCATATATATGTGTATATGTATATATATTTATATATATGTGTATATATATATGTATATATATATATATATATATATATATACTAGCAGAAGTACCCGCCGTTGACTGGGTTCAAAAACAGCCTACGGAAAAGGAACTGTGATTGATGAAAGTATGATAGGTTATGAAAAGGAGGGGGTTGTAAAGAGATAAGTTTTGATACTCAAATGTTTACCCTAAGCAAAATATGATGAAAGTAAAGATAATTTTCGCGAAAATATATTTTTTATATCAACTTCGTTTTCATCTGTAGACAAGAGTGACCAACAAAATGATGTTTCCTTAAAAAGAGAAAATGGTATATATATATATATATATATATATATATATATATATATATATATATATATATACTTTAAATAAATGTTACCATAGCCAATAAAATGTAATTTATGGAAGAAAAGTTCATTGGTTTGTATTTTTAAGTAGTTTGTATTTTTTTTATTCAAGAACCGGCTTAAAAAATCAAAATGACAGAGATTTTGAAATGGAGAACCCTGTTTTCAATTTGAAGGAGGGGTACTTGAGCATTCTGTGTTAACAATTTCAGCGAGTTCCGTCAACGTAATATTTTGATGTTTTCTGTTATTTTGTGCTTGAGAAATATTCGATTATGGCATGTGCATTTTATATAAAAATTCATTTAAGTAGTTTTCGCCTCAAATCATTTCAAGTAAAGAGCATTAAAAACTATTTCCAAACAAAAAAAAAACAACATGAACTGAACTTTTATTTACTATGGTAATATTTATTTCTTGCATATTTATTTTTTCGGGTAGTCGTCTGTTGGTGTTTCTGCTAAACACACTTACTAAATAATATCGACGAAATATCGAAAAGCAAAGAAACAAAAACAGTTTTAAAAAATAATGAACTTTACTTACTTTAGTAAAATAATGCGAAACAGCAAAATGGGTTATTACAAAAGTAAACACGTAATTACTATAGTTTTTTTACAGCAAAGAATCGATATAAATATGAATAAGAAGAAAATCGCGCCCTTTTCAAGCAGAATAGCTGCGTTTCAGTTTTACAGTATTGAATGCTGTAATATTGCGCCATCAGATTCAGTATTGTACTATTGTAATGTAAAGAACACGCAGAAAGGGTTGTAATCAACTGAATTCCTTCTAGTACACTGACAAAAAAAAGCTTAACAGATATATGAATACAAATAAAAAGGTTGTGTAAATGTTTTTTAAAAGACACGTAATCACGTGAGCAGGATGCCTTCCTTTTTTTGACACGATAAAAAGTAACGTTCTTTTTTTTATTATTCCTCTATTTATCTATTTTCGAAAGAGTGCCACGTGCAAGTGGAGAAGGAAAGAAACAGAGTTATGCAAAATTTGTGTCGAGAATTGTCTAAAGTTCCGACTTTTTTTTGGCTTTCACTTTAATAAGAACGTGAATTTATGAGGTGAATTTATTCGACACAATATGATTAAACTCAAAAATATAAATAAAAGCTAACGTGAATTAAGATTAAAGTAAAGGTGTTATTATGAACCTTCGCCCCTTTTAAAAACCTTGTTAAACTTTGTGACATATGTACATTCTAATGGGTTAAGGTGCGAACGAACACCCAATAATTTTATTATACCATATTTCTGCAAATTGAAACATACTTATCAAAGTATACTTACGCAAATTGATATGAAAAGTCTTTGTTAAAGTTTGTGCCATATTTCCATGGAGTACAGGTACGAACGCAGACCCCACAATTATATTATACCATCCCTAGTTAAGTTGAAACATACTTATCAAAGTATTCTTATGTACATCTATACAAAAAACCCTTGTACACGTTTTTTTCATACTTTTTTCCATACTTTGAGGGTAAGGCGCGAATGCAGACCCCACAATTTTTATGAACCACCGTTCTGCCTGATCAAACATACCCATTCATTATCCTCGTAATATCTTCTACCATTATATTGATTCAGTTTTTTTTAAATAGTCAAGCATATAAGACCCTAGTCGTGACCACACACACACACATACACACACACACGTTCAGCTTTATATTATAATATATCTATATATATAGAGAGAGAGATTGAGAGAGAGAAAGAGAGATTGAGAGAAAGACAGACAGAAGGCGTGAGAGAGAGGGAACGAGAGAGAAAGAGGGGGTATATATATATATATATATATATATATATATATATATATATATATATATATATATATAGAGAGAGAGAGAGAGAGAGAGAGATATGATATAATAAATAGATATATTGGAATTAAATTCGCGGTCTATAACAGTCTTATGACAAAAAATATACACGCATAGATAAAGAGCGCGTCGAATTCGATAATTTTATTAATATTTTTATTTTGCTTTATATATATATAACTGATAGTCGAGACAGCATGCTTTTAAATAAATTATCGTGTTTGATCCTGATATTTTGCACTCACTTTTCAATATTAGAGAACTATGTGATATATAGAGAGAAAGAAATGGAGAGAAAGAAAATAAGGAAAAAATGACAAAGTGTCAGGACGAGACAGAAATAAAAAGAGAAAATTAAAGAAATGGAGATGTCTCTAAATCTATATCTTTATTGACATGATGCTGTAAACTTTAATTTTTGACTGAGCTTTAAGGATTTATGAAGACATCTTGTACTCACAAAGTTATGACTTATTGAGAAACCGATTCACGTTTCTGGTAGGTTCTCGTTCGATTTAATTCTATTGCTCCAACTGTATTTCCTTTTGGAGAACACAACTTTCTAATACCTATTTCTAGAAAATTATGTATTTTTATGCATTGGTATGCATACGATGTGTTCCTAAACGATTTAAAATACCATTCAGCAATGGTAAACGGGGATGATATTCGTGGAAAATTCAGATATCGCTCGTTTGTATATATATATATATATATATATATATATATATATATATATATATATATATATATATATATATATATTGTTTTTCATCAATGTTATAAACGGAGAAATAACTCGCTTTCTTACAATTCAAAAGCATTCAATTTTGTTTATGTTTTACAGTAATTATTCGACATTAATCGATTAATATTCTTCATATTAAAGATTCCTTGGAGTATTTTGAAGGGTATTTAAGAGGGCATAATAACGGTAAAACCCTTTATTCAATTTTTCAGAATTCATGGAAACCTATCCAAAGTTATAAGAATGTAAGAAAGAATTTTTTTCTGGTCTCTGAGGATTAAACCCTAACTCTAAAACATGTTCAATATTCATAACCGATGTCCGGTGACAACTGCAATAATTTTTAGTATAATAATAAATGAATTTTAATTTTCTTATAGATATATAAACCTGTACAAAAAAAAACTTCCTTTCCGGTATTTCGTATCACTCGTCCGATGATAGATATTTGGATCTTCTACCTAATGCATCTATTTTTATCTTCCTTTATGAAAAGATAAATATAGATTTTATTCGTATTACAAAGAAATATTTTCTCTTACGTATCGATATTTGTTTATTTCGTATTTTGCATTTGCTATTTTGCATTTGCTAAACTGGTTGCACTGCTAAGATTACCAGTCAGGTCTACAATACTATTCAACAAATGGCTAAAAATGGTTCCGTCAGTATTTGGCAGACCCACGAAGGGGTACCTGCGTGTGAAGGTCTTATCGGCAGGGGGTGTGCAATCTCCAACCACACCTCTCCTTAATCGATATTGTTAAATACCAGTGGCAAGTGAAGGGTACAATACGACTAGACAAATACCGAGATAAGTGGAGACCACATACAGCGCCGAGAATGCCCAAATGGTCATCCATCTTGTTACTAACCGGGCTCGCTGTAGCTTAACTTTGGTGATCTGACTAGAACCGGTGTGTCAACGCAGGTATACCGTATATCAACCAATAGCTAAAGTGATGAAATATGAAGGAGCAATTTAAGTTATAGTTATGTATTATGCTATATAACCGACAATCTGCCTCTTACAGTTTTACACTACGACATAATTAATGAAACGTGATAATTTTTACTGCTTGTTCTTTTTATTTATTGGGACTGAACCCATTAACCCCGACGTTAAATAACAAACGAATTTATCTTTGAGAATTGTCACCGGTTTGGCCTATTTCCCCATTCGCTCACTTAAACTCATTCTCTCTCTCTTTTTCTCTATCTTTCTCTCACACACACGCACTCACGCGCGTGCACTGTTTCTCATTGTTGTAGTTCAGATGTGCAATAATCTAAAAAATACGACCCGAGTAAGACAGCAATACACGAATCTCTAAAATCAATAATCCATTACACGCAAACCTACAAGAAATTCTGCATAACATAAATATACAAACAATATCATATCACGCGCGCACGCAAGAACCTTTAATCCAAGAAGTAAAAATAAGCTTTGTTATTTGACACCTATTGAGATGAGGGGTTGTAAACAGCAAGCTAAAGATCTCCATCTACAGATATGACTATAAACCAAATAAATAACCAAGCATTTTAAATTTAGAATTGTTTTCTTGTGGTACCAAATCAGACTTCCTGAGACGAAATACACCTACATTGAATTTCTATTTTTGTGTTCTATTCTCTTTTGTAGAACTTAAATATGTTCTGCCAAACAAAAACAAAAAAACAACAGTTCGCTTCCCTTCCCTTTCCCTTTTTCCCTCAATTCTTACTGGATTCCTAAATCAAACCAGTCCAGTCAATAATACTACAGCATTTTTCCTTTTTAAAACTCAATTATGTTCTGCAAGACTGAGATGAAAACAACAATTCACCAAGAACACTAAATCATGGTTAAGAAAGTAAATAATAAAAACAATTAATCTAAAATCCTAGAATGTTTATTTGAAAAAAAAAAAGATATCATTAGAACCCGCCGGCGGGGCATCAGAATATACAGACTGCCCTCCTGTAGAGAGTAGAAATCCCTCAATGGGGCTACCTGTTGGCCGTAGTTAGAAACCCGTAGTGTCTTGGGATGAGATCCTGATGGTTGAGCAGTCCATGACTCGGGGATGAAGAGTTGTTGCCCTGAAACACACTATTTCGGCCTTTGCCTCGACTAGACGGCAGGTCGGAGAGTTCCGATCCGATTAATCGGCTAGTCATGCCAGGCCCTAATACTTACACTGGCAAATGTTAATCACAACATCAAAAAAATAAAATGAAGTCTAAAGATAATATAATATCTTACTACAAACGCAGGAAAAGCAAATAAGTGTTAGAAGGCGATGACAAGGGTCAATCAATTGGCCACAGAACTGTTCCTTTCCCAATGCTTCTCTTAAATTGGGAAAATGAAACTAAAGGAGGAATCAGGAAGCGATACACAAACTCAACCGATTGAGTATATCTTTTTTGTATCCTTGGGAGGAAAAGGCGAATGGGTTTCCCCCTTACATCTCCCACGTTTGGGCTCCAACGAGAGTGGGGGGAAAGAAAGATGAAAACCTAAGCAACTATACATAGATCTAATAATTTAAAAAGAAATAAGAAAAACCAAAATAACTCACTTATGTTTCAGATGTTACCAGCTCAGACAGTGAGCAAGAATGCAATCTTGAACATATTGATAAAGACAACTTCCCAAGATTCATAGTTATTGAAACCTTGGAAGGGAAAAAGGCCAGTGATCTGTCGCCATTTCATATCGAAAATGTATTAACTCAAAACAGCAATCCTAAAACAGTTAAAAATGAAAAATGGCGACCTACGTGTTACAGTAGGCAAATACAAAGATGCTAAAAACCTCCTAGGAATGGAAAAAATTCCATATTTATAAACGCAAGATTTCTGCTCACGACAGGTTAAACACTTAAAAAGGCGTCATAAGAAGCCATGAACTAACCTTAGCCAAAACAGAAGAAACAAAAAATGCTCTAAGGAAACACGGAGTGATTGGTCATGTCCGAATCCATATAAAAAGGAACGGTCAATTCATACCTTTAACGACGTATATACTAACATTTAATACTCCTAAAATTTCAAAAGATGTCAAAATTGGATATACAATTCAAAAGGTGGAACTATATATACCAGCCCCCCTGAGACTTTTTAAATGCCATAAATATGGACAGCATAAAGTAGTTTGCATAGGATACAAAACATGTAAAAAATGTGGTCTAAAAGAACTTAACCACACGGAAAATGAGTGCCCCAACGAAACTAAATGCCCAAATCGCTTGGGAAACTAACCAGCATACTTTAAAATATGTAAAACCTTCAAAAAGGAAAAAATTGTGGAAGTAAAATACAAACAAAATATATCCTTCCCTGGAAAAAGGAAAATGGTAGACTCCTACCAAAAAGTAAACACCTATGCAAACATCCTAAAAAATGCAAGCCAAACTAACCAAATAAACTACCAAGAGGTACTAAATAAACTGGTTTCTGAACTAAAAAATCTAATTGAAACTCTAAAAACAAACCAAAACGAAACTAACAAGAAACAAATACTAGTATCATTGAAAACTCAGATAAGTGACCAAAACCAAAAAACAAGCTCCAAAGAGCAAAATAGAATCCGATCAACAAGAACTACAAATAAACCACGTGAAATATCCAAGTCACGAATAAGGACAAAAACAGACAATAAACACAATATCAAGAAAGATGGAAGCAGAACGGTGAAACACAACACCCCCTTCCAAAAACCCAAATAAACAAAAATAGAAACAGTATTAATTGAAAATGAAAATATATTTGAATTGATCGATAGCTGGGAAGTACACATAAGACAGACCAAATCAAAAAGCCCCAAATTAAAAAAAAAATCAAGATTTTTCAGCTGAGACACGGACACTAACAAGAGACACACACCCTACATCCAAGGAGATGGAGATAGACGAGAACTAAAAAAAATACAACTAAACCCAAAACACCCAAACAACAAACTAAAATACAAAACAGGACACACAGAATCATATCGGATAGAAATAAGACAAATAATATAATCCAGTAGAATTGTCATAGTTTAAAGAAAAACCAAAATGAGCTCACTATTCTACTCGATAAAATACTCCCAATAGTAGTTTGTCTCCAAGAAACCTTTATTAAATCAGATGACAATATAAAAATTAAAACCTACAATCAATATAACTATATGCACAATACTAGACTCAGAGCCTCTGGAGATGCATCAATCCTTATTAGAAATGGCATACCCCAAAGGCAAATACAACTTAATATTAAACTGCAAGCTACTGCAATAAAAGCAACACTCCACAAAACCGTCAACATTTGCTCACTATACTTGACCCCCAATGAAATCATCACAGAAACACATCTGACCAAATTAATACAGCAACTTCCAAAGCTATACATCCTTATGGGAGATTTAAACAGTAATAATGAGATATGGCAAGTGGAAAAAAGCAAAAGGGATAAACTATGAAACATATAATAAATAACGAAAACCTATATCTTTTTAATGAAAAAACACACACTTATTTACACCCCGGAACTGGTGCATTCACATTATTAACTTGCCTTGGATTACAAATGGAATGTACAAGAATATTCATATGAAAGGGGTCACTTTCCCATTACAATGAAAACAATAGCCCAATGTCAGATTAGAAAATACGCCAATGGAACTTACAGAAGGCTGATTAGAAAAAAATCCAAAATTTATGCCGGACTAAACTAACATTGGATAATAACCCAACCTAAAATAATATCACATATTTTACCAATACACTGCAAAATATTGCTGAGAAATGCTTTCCAAAAAGCCTTACCTCCGCAAAACATAATAAACTGTGGTTTGACGAAAAATGCAAAATAGCCATCAGAACTCGTCGAGCTATAATAAGGAAATTAAAAAAAGAACCAAATAAAGAAAATCTCGATAAATATAAAAACAGAAAAAACTAAAGCTCGCAATATTATTAAAGAATCGAAGCGAACATCATGGAAAAACTATGTATCAAAACTAAATACAAAAAGTAAAATATTCGAAAAATCTCAGGGAAAAGTAACAGCATCCCTACAAAACACCTGACCTATAAAGAAATGCTGGATTGTCTTGCTGATTTTTTTGCAAAAATCTCCTCCTCCAAAAACTCTAATAAAAGATTTCAAATTATTAAGGAAAGTGCAGAAAAGAAAAATAACCCCAGTTTCAGACAAATAATACAGAAAAATACAACCAGTCATTCTATAAAAATGAATAAAGTATCCCTAAGCAAAGTCCAGGACTCAGTTGTTGGCACTGATCAACTACACTACCAATTTATAAAACAACTTCCTGATACGTATACAGATTACCCACTACAAATATTTAATGATATTTGGGAAAGTGACAACGTCCCTGAAATATGGAGGCAGGTCATAGTAATCCCTATACCCAAATCAACCAAGGACTCTAAAATCCCATGAATTACCGACATATAGCACTCACTAGCTGTATTTCCAAAATAATGGAAAGGGGGATTAACAACAGATTAATATGGTACCTTCAGAGAAATAATCTGATTACAGATTATCAGTCAGGATTTTAGAATGAAATCAGCCCTATAGACAACCTGATTCGGCTAGAATGAAACCTTCATTAGAGAAGCCTTTATCAAGAAAGAACATCTTACGGCGGTATTTTTCGATATTGTATAAGCATACAACTCAGCATGGAGACATGGCATTATGAAAGATCTACAAAGACTAGGATTAAAAGGCAGAATACCCATTTTTATCACAAATTTTATAAATAATAGACAATTTAATGTAGGATTAGGTGATACGTTATCCATCAGTAAAAAAGCAAAAAACTGGAGTACCACAAGGAAGCATTCTGTCTGTCACACTTGTTAGCATTAAAATAAATAACATCGTTAAAAATATAAATGTAGGAACAGAATGTGCCCTCTATGTAGATAATTTCCTGATCTGTTGTAGATCAACATATATTCTAAAAATAGTACGCTATTTACAACCATCTACGGCAACACATCAAAGGCTGTAAATTACGAAGTTCTCTCGGATTCTTTCTCCTCTGATCTCGAGCGCGTGGTTCAGTGGGGGAAGATGTGGCTAGTTACCTTTAATGCATCTAAAACCAAACTCCTATCCTTACATCATCAACGCTCTGATCCCCAGCTGGCATCAATTGTGATGGATGGCTCTCGTCTGGGTGAGGCCCCGTGTTTTGACAAGCTTCTGGGTTTGACCTTTACTCCTGATCTGAAATGGAACACGTACATCAAGTCTGTTGCCAAGGTCGCAGGAAACATGGTGGGATCCTTCTACCGCTCCAGAAGATATCTCACTACTGATTCAATTCTCTATCTATATAAAAGCCAAGTACGGCCAAGGATGGAATACTGTTGCCATATCTGGGCAGGGGCTGCCAAAAACAGCCTATCATGCCTTGACAGAGTACAAAATAGACTTCGTGGTTTAGTGTGGGATGCCCTTTTCTCTACCCTGCAACCCCTCTCCCACAGAAGAGACGTTGCGAGCCTATCCTTGTTTTATCGTTATTTTCATGGCAGGTGCTCGTCTGAACTCCAATCCCTGGTCCCCTCTCGCCAAACTTTCACGAAAATCACCCGTCTAGCTGAATCCACTGTGAAAAATTTCCCCCACTCTTTATCTGTGCCTAAATCAAAACGCGGATTTCATGAGCAAAGCTTCTTTCTTAGAACTGCACGCCTGTGGAACTCTGTTCCGTCTGCCTGCTTCCCTCCGGACTACAACTTGGATGTCTTCAAGTCTAATGTTAACAAATTCCTAATGAACCGCCCCCCTAATTAAACACTTCATAAAATCTCCTCACTAACTTGATGTACTTGCAATAACCCTTATCCCTGAGTGGCTTCCGGGCCTTGATAAGTGGTGATCACTGTGTAAAAAAAAAAAATAAAAAAAATAAATACAATAAATGAATGGGCAACAAAAAATGGGTTTAAATTTTCAAAGGAAAAAACAAAAGCCATCCATTTCTGTCAAATGCGGAAAATGCACCATGACCCAATATTGAAATTGGACAAGAAAATTATACCTTTATTTGATAAATATAAATATTCGGGCACCATCTTTGATAAAAAGCTTGCATTCATTCCTCATAATAAATGCCCCAAAAAAAAATGCAACAAAGCCCCCCAACTCTTAAAATAGTAGCTCATGTAGAATGGGGCGTAGACTAAGACTCAGTAACTAAATGAAACAGATCCCTTGTCAGCTCCAAGCCGGATTATGGATGCTATATCTATGGATCCGCAAGAAAGTCCTACATAAAGGAATTATACACAATACATCGCCCAGGTCTAGGATTAGCCCTAGGAACCTTCCCCACATCCCCGGTGGAAAGCTTATATGTAGAAACAGATAAACCCTCATTGCCATGTAGAAGAGACAAACTAGGACTACAATATTATACAAAATTGGCTTCATGTCGAACTAATCCTGCTTATAAATGTGTCTTCCATTCCCAATACAAAAACCTCATTTATAGAAAAGAAAATGCTATAAAACAATTTAGCCTACTCATGGAAGAATCCATAAATAAAGCGCAGATAGACATTGCAACAATACACGAATCTGTAAAAGCTAAATATCCTCCCCGGCTGACAAAGCACCCAAAAATAATATAAGACCTAATTGAGTATCGTAAACAAAAACCAATCTAATCGTGTATCAAGAAAAATACCAAACAATTAAAGATAAGTATTCCAACCACTCAACAATTTATACAGACGGTTCAAAAGATGGAGACACCGTTGGATGTGCGGCCATACTCAATAAAACAATCCTAATCAAAAGATTACAGACAAAGCATCCACCTATCAGCCATTGGTATGCCACTTGGCCTTATAGAATCCTCTAAAGATAAACAGTTCATTATCTTTTTAGATGCCAATCAGTACTCGAAACACTGAAAACCAACGAATCCATTAATCACCAAAACCCTAAATAGATTTGATGATATCCCTAACGATAAAACCTGCCTTTTTGTTGAATACCCAGTCATATTAACATAAAGGGTAACGATAGGGCTGACAAAGCAGCAAAAACAGCATTATATTTGAGCCCAACCAAAGATTAGATGCCTCATACCGATCTAAAACAAACCAATAACAAATATATTAGAAACACATGGCAAGAGTCCTGGAACTCCTTTACTAAAAACAAGCTATATCAAATCTAGGAGACCATAG
This sequence comes from Euprymna scolopes, assembly GCF_053919585.1. Classification (NCBI taxonomy): domain Eukaryota; kingdom Metazoa; phylum Mollusca; class Cephalopoda; order Sepiida; family Sepiolidae; genus Euprymna; species Euprymna scolopes. The sequence continues at coordinate 82,708,194 of NC_136492.1, read as the reverse complement.
AAAACAGAAACCAAACAAAAGAATGACCAGAAAGGAGGAAGTTATAATAATAAGATTACGATTAGGTCATACCTCTATAACGCTCTCCTGCATACTCTAACATGAAGCGTCACTCTGCACACACTGCCAGGAACCACACACCGTCAATTATATATTAACAAGATGCGAAGACTTGAAAACAAACTGACTGAATCTATATAATGAAACAACTGTAATGGGCATATTCAATCATGTAGACCAACTCCCATTCTCAAATATTTGAAAATAACAGGGTTACTCAGCAAAATTTAAAGACAACAAAAAAAAAACAATACCTTATCTAACTATATAAACATAAACCGTGAACACCAGATGCAATCATAAAACTTATAACTATTAATGTGTATTACATAGACTTTTGCATTGAATGGCCACATAGCTTGATATGCCGTCAAACCAATCAATCAATAAATCAATTAGAATTGTTTTAAAAGTGGAAGACAACACATAACAATTTTGTACACAGATATGAAAAAAGGAAATATGCATTATTATTATTATTATTAGTAGTAGTAGTAGTGTTTAATTATTATTATTATTATTATTATTATTATTTTTATTATTATTATTAATGGAGAGTTCCATTTCATGGGCTGTATAATTAGATACGTACTCTGTCTAACTTGGAAGTTAGTATAAAGACGTTATATATAGGCTGATAAAATCCAGCTCAATATTACCATATAGTATAACTAGAGTACATCTATATTAATTATTTACCTCGTGTAATATGTAAGGAGTGATGATGTTTATCTTCTTCGCACGGTGACAAAGAGTCGTCAAAATGATGCTAGCTTATAAATACGAGTGTACAGTTACGCCGGCATCAGTGGACTTGCATACACTGTAGACCAGGTTTAAAATTCATTGATCAATACAGGAGAGACGTATGTCTAGAATGTTTCTAACGCGTATTAAAATTTTGTTGCGTTTTTCTACAGCTATATAAAGTAACTTACTCCAAATGTAACCGTCTAAATTTGCAAGCCTCATGTGCATATCATCATGCAATAGATCATAGAATATACTTTTCGATTGATACAGTTTAAAATCGATACTTATCGATACTTATGACTCTGTTTTTACGTCACAGACATTGCTACTATCCCTTTCACTTCCTATTTCTCTTTCTCTCTCTATCTCTCGATTACTATCTCTTTCTCTAATCAATCCTAAATTTCATAATGGCTGCTCAACTGGTTCCGCTTTGTAAAACATTAATTAAAGAAAACCAGTTTTTCCACAATGACGAAATATGTCCTTTTCTCACACCAAGTGCATAGATTTTCCATCGACAAAGCTTCTTTTCTATAGGCTTCCCACCCGTGGATCACATATTAAATAAGCTCCTGAAGCCTAGATAATAATTTGATTATTTTTAAGTCAAGTTTCTATAATGCTTATAACAAACAGTCCCACGCATACGTATACGCAATTAGTAACATGATAAATTAAGTAGAGGCGATGAGTAATAAACTACCTTTTTATCAAAGATATAATGCAAAAACAAGGAAGCTGATATTAAACCAACGTGAAAGATCCAAGTCACGAACTGATAAAACCAGATAAATTTGTCAGCCAAGCAAAAATCTATCTAAAAATGCTTTAAGGGAACAGGAATATACTGCTGCATGGAAGGACTCGAGTTAATGATGCATAAAATGATAGCATATCGTTTCAACATGCATGACATATTTTTTCCGTTATTTGTGTATGGGTATCCCTTGAAACTTCAGTGATGTTTTACATAGCACGAATAAAGTATTTCCAGGCTAGCTCCACTAATTACTGTTTTGAAAAGAACACGCGGTTAAACTAACAATATCTTAAATGTTTTGCACTGCTTGTCTTTTCACGGTGAACTTAACCGATTGCCAGACATTGCATTCGCTTTATGAAAACGAAACGTTATAATTGTCTTATTATGAATTCATTTTGTAGTTTTTTATTATTTGCTCGCAATAGATAAATATACATTTAATTGATACGCGAGGAACATCCATCGCTCTCGAATCGCCACGTTATTCTCCAAGAGACAATCGCGCTAATTAGCTGTGTCGAGTGTTAAAGTTCCCGCGGTTCAGACGAGAACTGGAAATGTAAAAAAAAATATATAATATATTGCATGTGTTGCTTTCGTCAAATGTCTTATATGTATTCATTCTAGTTTTCATTGAGAGGACCAATATCATCATAAGCGTCAGAAGCAGCGACATCATCATTATTAGCAACAACAGCTCAGCAGTAAAGTAAAACACATATTCTACAAGGCAGAGCTCTAGTGATTTTTAATATCAGATGTATGTCATCGAGAACCTCAGTTTTGTCTGACATCAAACGATGTTAGAGTAAGAACCCGGCAAACTATGTACTTGTCGAATTTTCTGAGATACAACATTTGTGTGTCATTCTTGTCAGGCAGGTTTTACTAAAAAGCAGAGCAATTTTCCTGTTTAAGGTTAACGGATCTGATAATGTCTAAATATATCGCACATTTTTATCCTTCAAAAACGTAGATTAACAACAGCAATCTTCGTGTTAGAAGCGAAATTTTATTTTGGAGTTATCTTAAGTCAAATACATTGGTAAGTATTTTTTCGCATTGCACATTATTAACGGAATTTACTTTCTGTGCTAATTTCTCACGTATAATTGAATGTTTGAACCATGTATTAAAATGTTTCAGGTGATGCAAAAGCCAAAATAACCATCATTTTACACGTCAGTACAAAATCGTATGATAGATCATCTGCTGAATTCGGGCACAGAATTACGATTTTGAACACCTTGTTTACGCTTGTCGATTCCATCTCACTTCCTTCTTATGAAGGTTATTTACATCAATCTGATTATTCTAATGTTTATGAATGCAGTCTAGACACATTTATGTACATTTCGAGTGTACTATTTTAATATTTAGTTGAGCTTTATTACTTCGTCTTTTTATAAATGTATATACAACAAAGCAAGTATTTTAAATTTATTTTATGACATTTTTTAAAACAACCAGACCACTATATGGTCCCTCGACTGATAGCTTTTTCATGTTGTTGCGGTCGTACTTGAAAGTGTCGTGTAGTTATCTTATAGCTGAACACCTTAAGTGAACTATTTCTCCCAAGTACATGGACCATCAAGCTGTTATTGATGCAGCTTTCAATGGTAATGCAAACAATAATATAAACAACACTACACATCAGACATCTTTTCATCTTTCTATTTTTCATGGTAGATCAAAACAGACCCTTCCTGATGAACTCAAAATGATCGACGTATAAAGTACAAAAAATTAAAGGTTCTTATTACTTACGATGAACACCAGCTGCGAGTTTATTATTTCAACTCCTCAGCCTAACATTCACACGTAACAAACACGAATTAGAATAAATTCATAGTCAGTTCGAATTGTAAAACAAATATGAATTGGCATGCTCCTATTTACTTACTATCTAATCTCCCTAGCATTTTCTTCGGGGTGTAGAGTAGTACCTCCTATAACTCACGTCATCTCCTTCATCCAGCCACCCTTGTGCCGTAAACTGCGGTCTCATATTACCTCTTTACGAAATCGACGTCTCTTCGTCCAAATGCGCCCTTGATCCTTTCTCCCGTATGGTCCTTCTATTAATTTGAGCTTTATTTCCGTTTTGTAACTAACTTATCTTTTGGGGACATACATAAAGCTCATTTATCTTTGTGGTCGGCTTCCAAAGTTTAACATATACCTTTCATCAACTGATTCGCTCGGATTTCATTGCTTGAACTCTTGGAACTTGATGAAGACCTAGAAAATATCAGCCTTAACTAACTAACACCTTTTGCGCCAAAATGCCTATTTACGCACTAAATTCTATCTATTGGCTCGCTTCTTGTGATTTTTCTTGTCTCTTATCAGAGCTTCCAAGATCCAGCAGCGTTATTCCACATTCATGCGTCTCTAAAAAAATACGATATTATATCTTCCTACGTACTTACGGTGTATTTTACTTTTGTCTCACTTCATTATGATATATGTGATTAGCCTTCGGGCTCTCATAGCCTTTTTCATGAGAATTCTCGTATCTGTCCAATGCCAGCATTTTTAACTTACTGTGTCGAAACTTATTCCTTTGCTCAAAACCATTATATGTGGCATGCTATAAAAGCACAGAATATCGCAGGTTCCCATCTGTATTTTTCGAATCAGGGGTATCTCTTGTGCTTATCATCTCCCTACCAAGTTACTCTTCTTGGGAAAATGTTATGGGCATCATAAAAATACAAAAAACAATTATCCCAAAATATATCTTTCTTTCGGCTTATCACATCTGAAAACTCTCTAAATACACGTTTACGTAATTTATTTTCTCCCCTCTCAAAAAATTCTAACTGATTTCTAAACCGTCTTAATTAATCTTATTTTCTCCTAGACCATTTCAATTCTAATGTATATACCTAATAATAATCTAATTCCTGTTGCAAAACAAAACATAACATTTACATACATTTAAGACATTTTACAATATAAAAACATTTTCAAAAAAAATACGTTACATAATACATTAAAACTATGATTTTCACAAACAGTTGTAACTTTTCTCAAGAAAAGAAAGAAAAAATGCTTTTTTTTCTTTTCTGTAACGCAACGTCTGTCAACACAACAACAATAAATATTCCATTTTTCAAAGACAAAGCAATTAACCACATTAAAAGCTGGAAAGTTCAACAGTTTCACATGTCTACATCTTATTTTTTACCATAGCGTGTTTTTGTTTCCGAACGAAGCACAGTCTTACGTAAAAAATACTTTTGATTTTTTTTATTTACATATGTAAACATTAAACCAGTGAGACATTTTTTATGCAAATTTTTATAGATGACGTACTGACTTACTTTTTCTTTCTCTGTATTCGTGTAATTTCATATTTTCAAAACAATTAATAAACCGAATTCAGCAATTATCAAAACAATATTTCTTGTCTCGTTTAATATATCTTGACATAACAATCTCTTTATTTTTTCTGCTTGTGTGTGCATATTTAATTCACCTTTAGATGAATGGAATGCATGGTGATTTTTATTCAAATTTTCTTGCATACTTTTGCTGTATTGTGTGTATGTATGTTCATTTTTTTCTTTAATACTGTTTGTGTGTGAATGCTTATCTTATTTCTTTCTTAATTATTGTTTTATTTCGTTTTGCATTTTTTCCTTTGTTATTTTTTCTTTGTTCTTTTTCGCGATCATCTAGTTGTAATGACCCCTTACGTTTGTACTGTGGTAACGCCAGTTTCTTTTTTAAACCTACCCTTGCTTGAGTGGATTAGTCACGTTCACCAAATTACATATATATATATATATATATATATATATATATCATGTAATTCTTATTAGGAGAGGCCTGATGTTATTTGTTGTTGTTCATATTTGTGAGATTCTAGAGTGACAGACAGTCTTAGTGAGAGTCTTAAGAGTGTTCATGTGTTGCGCGTTCATATGTCATAAGATGTTCATGTTGTAAGAGATGGAGACATTGGTGAAATGTAGACAGAGTACATATAAATAGAGAGGCATTTATGTATATATAAAATAGACAGTGTACATGTTACTACAAGCGAACCAATTCAATGAGAGGAGATTTATGAATAGATAGACCGAGAGATAGTTCGTTTACATCTACGTTTTGACAGTTGTGCATATAATATAAGCACGTTACCTGTCTCGTTGTAATGATGGACACAGAAACGCAGATGCAAAAATATGATGACGTCCTTTATTTCATGACCGGTCCATTATTTCGCGTGAGGAATTCAAAGTGTCTTTACATGGTTATTTCTAAAAGCCTCTCACTTCTATAAGGTGTCTGATTCTTACGGAGAATCGGTCTGAACATCTCTGCTTCTCTCCACTTCTCTATCAGACTTCCAAACTCCCGGACTGCATCTAAAAACACTACCTCTATTGAGAACTCGTCACGTCATCGCATGATTAAAGATGTGCTCATAAAACGCGTTGGATGACATGCGTCACGTTGCCAAACTTGACATGACGCAGAGTTCAGAAACCTATTTTTCAAATATCATTTTTACAAAATATGTTTTCAATTTCAATTGACCATTAAATTCCTTAACAAAAACAAATTACATTCCTTTTCCATATACAGATATGTAAGCTAAACAATTGCAGTTCCTTATTTAAATTACATTCTGTATTTATTTTAACTTATGATTGGAATTTTCAATTCCAAGTCTAGCTTCGCAAGTTTGAATCCTTGGCTATCCTATTTCATATTTACATTTAACTAATTCTCTATTTTTTTACTTATTTGAAAAGGGGACAGCCCTTTTATAATGTACCACTAATACATTCGCATAAATCATTGGAAAATACCACATTTCAGCAGAAAAACATGGAGAAAGACCGTCCCTTAAATTCGTTAAAATACAGTAAAATTTGAAGGGGGTAGCATAATTATATCTTCAAAAGGAACTGGCCCATTTGTGAGGATTCATGGAAAATTAAGTGTCCCTGTGTACAACGAATTGATTAGTGAACATGTGGTTCCTAATCTTCCTGATTCATATATATTTATGCAAGACAGCGCAACGTGCCATACAGCAAAAAATAGTTTTAGAGGAGCTAAAAAGATTCAATATTTGCGTTATGGATTGGCCAATTCAGAGACACGACCTTAAGCCTATTGAAAATGTTTGGAAAATTATTGGTTATAAGATCACAGAAAAAAACCCAAAATCTTGATGATTTATGGGAATATATCAGAAAATCCTGAAATAATATCTCCCCTATAACATGTGAACGATTAGTTCTGTCTTGCAGCAAAAGATGCCATAGTGTGATTGAAAACAAGGGGCTTTTCACTAAATACTGTAAGAATTCTTTGTTTTTTCATTAGTAATTTCGCAGCTTCTTAAATTTTGGACACCAGTATTTTAATTAAAGTTGTTTATATGTAAAAAAAAAACCTTATATGTATTAAAAATCAAAAATGTTTTTTTACTTTAACTACCATTATTAAACATTGGAAATGAATCAAGGTTTCCCCTTTTTTCATAAAGTTAGTAGACATTTAAAAGACAATGATCGGTTGTTCCTTAACTTTTGGATGCTTCTGTATGTGAGCTTGGTTTGGGGTTATTTGCAGCAAAATTTAATCGCCGGAAAAATATATGTAACGAAAAGTGCTATTCTCGGCAATTTTGATCCCTTTTTGACCCTTTGGGGATGCAACCATAATATTTCTCGGGTCAAATATAAAATTTTCAGATGTATATCTATGTGATCTTGCTTTTTAGTAATTAAAGCAGAATAGAATGGTCGGAAAAGATTCCGTAATAATATACATATTCATTCATTATCTGTAATAATATACATATTATTTTATTATCTGTAAGAGTAGACATATTAATACGTTGCCCGTAACAATATACATATTCATAAATTATCTCTTATAATATAAATACTCATACACTATCAGTAAGAATGCATATAAAAACTCATTATATGTAATTATATACATAATCATTTATTACCTGTAAGAATATAGATATTCATACATTATCTGTAATAATATACATATCTTTTCATTATCTGCAATAATAAACATATTACTTCATTATCTCTAATAATATATATATATATAAATGCATTATCTGTAAAAGTATATATATATATATTCATTATGCGTCATATATATACATATTAATACATTATCTGTTATAATACATATATATTAATAAATAATCTGTAATAATATAAATATAAATACATTATATGTAATAATATACATATTCATATGTTATCTCCAAAATTATACATATTTTTCATTATCTGTAATAATATACATTTTAATGCATTATCTGTAAAAATATACATATTCATACAGTATCTGCAATCATATGTATAATCATACATTAACTGAAATAATATACATAATAATTTATTATCTGTAATGATATGCATATTCATTCATTATCTGTAATAATATACATACTCATAGATTTTATTTAATAATATACATAATAATTTACATTCTCTAATAAAAATATAAATTAATTATCTGTAATAATCTCCACAGTCATGCATTATCTGTAATACTATACATTTTCTTTTATTACCTGTAATAATGTAAATATTCATACATAATCTATAAAATTACACAACCAAATTTAACATTCGTAATAACATATATATTCATATATAAACTCTAATAATATTCATTATTCAATATTCATTTTTATCTTTAATAATATACATAGTAATTTGTTATCTGTAAAAAAATAAATCTTAATAAATTATCTTTAAAATTATATATATATTCATATATTATCTGTAATAATATACATATTTGTTGATTATCTGTAATAATATATATATTCACTCATTATCCTTAAGTATATACATATAAATAAATTGTCTGTAATATCATACGTATTCATATATTGACTCATGCATTATCTTAACAATATACATATACATATATTATCTTTTAATATATATAGTCCTCCCGTATCTGTAATAATATACAAATTCATATATTGTCTGAATAATATATATATATATATATATATATTACCACACTATGTTTAATTATATACATATTAGATTATTATCTGTAATAATATATATAATCATATATTATCTGTAATAATGTATATACTTATTTATTATCTGTAATTTTATACATATTAATTCATTATCTGTAATAATATACATACCCATTTATTATCAGTAATAATTGACATATTCATTCGTTATATGTTATAATATTCACATTCATTATTTCCTTAATAATATACATAATCATACATTATCTATAATACTATACATATACATACACTATATGTAATAATATACATTATCTATTATAATATGCATATTAATTCATTATCTGTTCTAATATACATATTCACTCATTATCTGTCAAATATATACACCTTAATTGATTATGCATAATAATATACACATCCATACATTATCTGTAATGATATAGATATTTATACACAAACTCTAATAATTACATATTAATACATAAGCTGTATTTATATACATATTCAGACATTAGCTGTAAGAATATACATATTAATTTATTACCTGTAAAAGAATACATATTCATACATTATCTGTAAAAGTATAAATACCTATCCAACGGCTGTAATAATATATATGCATTCATTATCTGTAACTATATTCATATTAATACATTATCTGTAATAGTATGCATATTCATACATAATCTCTAATTATATAGCTATGCATTTATTATCTGTAATAATATACATATTCATTCATTTTCTCTACAATATACATAGTCCTACATCGCATCTAAAATATACATGTTCATACATTATCTGTCATAATATACATATTGATTCATTATCTAAAATATTATGAATAGTAATAGAGTATCTGTAATAATATACATGTTCATACCTTATATGCAATAACATATTTATTCCCATATTATATCTAGTTATATACATATTCCTATATTATCTGTACATATTATACGTTATCTGTAAAATTATACATATTCAGAAATTATCTTTTACAATATACATAATAATACATTATCTGAAATAATATAGGTATTAATACATTTTCTTCTATAATATACATATTCATTATCTGTAATAATGTAATTATTCATAAATTATCTGCAATAATATACATATTAATTTATTAGCTGTAATAATATACATATAAATACATAATATATAATAATATACATATTCATACATTATCTGTAAAATAACACATATTCGTTCATTATCTGGAGTAATATACATACTCATACATAATCTGTAAACGATAAATGTTCACGCATTATATCTAATTAAATACATATGTAAACATTACCTGTAATCATATACACAATGATTCCATATGTGTAAAATTATACGCATTTAAATAGTCAATCATTATCTGTAATAATAATATGTATATATATATATATATATGTATATATAAATTATCTGTAATAATATATATATATATATATATATTCGTACATTATCTGTATTAATATTTATATTCATACATTATCGGTAATAATATTAATAATCATTCATTACCTGTAATAATGTATATAATCATACAGAATGTGGAATAGAATACATATTCATACATTATCTGTTATAATATACATATTCATACATTATCTGTAATATTATACATAATCCTGTATTATCTGCAATAATACACATATTCATAAATTACCTTTACTAATATATATTTTTTTTCATTATCCGGTGAAATATACATATTCATTCAGTATCTATAATAATATGCATATTCATACATTATCTGTTATATTATATATATTCATACATTATCTTTTATTATACACATATTGATTTATTATCTCTAACAATATGCATATATATGGTATCTGTAAAATGTACATATTCATTCAGTATCTGTAACAATATACATAGTAATACATATCTGTAATATTGTACATTTTCATATATTATCTGAAAGATTATACACATTTATTCATTATTTCTAATAATATATAATGAGGCATATTCTGGAATAATATACATATTGATACATTATCTGTAAAATATACATGTTCATACATTATCTGTAATAATATATATATATATATATATATATATATATATATATATATATATATATATTCAGACATTATCTGTATTAATATACATATTCATTCATAATCTGTAAAATTATTTATATTAGTATATTATCGGTAAAATTATAAATATTCATCCATTATCTCTATATAAATAAAATGAACTCATTTTTCCCGTCTGATTTTGGCATTAATAGGATTAAAAATCAAGATATTTCATGCAAATATAATATGCACAAACGGCAGAACAATATCTGAGGTGTGTTATAGGCTTATTATTTCTCAAATTCTTCGATAATCTTAGATTTCTATACTTTTTCTGCTGAGAAGTCACGGCCAAAATCGGTTAAGATCAATGGAAGTGGTAAAATATTTCTCTCTAATAAATTCCTCCTCCCCCTGCCACCACTTAACACCGTTTGGGGATCGTTCACAAGGAACAGTTGAGAAGAGAACACCGGTTTGGCTTCGTAGTTCTTTCATGTGAAGTTATTTAAAATCACTAAACTAAGCTGCAGTGCTCTGTGGCGTAGTGGTTAGCGTGCTGACAATTCACATTATATTTTCACGTTCGCGCCGACCTACCGTAGTCGTTTTTTTTTCTAAACAACTGGAATTGACTTTTCTTGGTGGCCGAACTGTTAACGTTGCAGATGTTTTTTTGTTTTATTTCACACTTTATTTTCCTACTTTTACTCATGACTCCGGGTTTGATCCTTCCTACTTACCTACCATAACATTTTTTTAAAACTACCCCCCCGTCCCGGAAACAAACACTCGGGCAACGCCGGGTACCCCCGCTAGTCTGTAATAATACATATATTCATTCAATTTCAGGAATAATATACATATTCATACATTATCTGCAATAGTATCTATATCCGTACATTATCTGAATTAATATATATATTCATTTATTATATGAAATAATAAACATATTCATTTATTATCTGTAACAATATACATGTTCATATATTATCTCTGAAATATACATGTTAAATAATTATATGTGATAATATGTATTATAGTTTATCTGAAACATTGTACATGTATATATATACATTGCCTGTAATAATATACACATTCATACATTATATGTAATAATATACGTATTTATATATTATCTGTAATAATAAACATATTCATACATTATTTGTAATTATATACATATTCATACATTATATGTAAAATTATACATATGCCTTCATTATCTGTAATGACATGCATATTAATACATTATCTGTAATAATGTACACATTCATATATTATCTTTAATAAAATACTAAGGCATTCATTATCTGTAATAATATACATATTCATTCATTATCTGTAATAATATTCATATTCATACATTACCTATAATAATATAGCATTCATACATTATCTGTATAAATATACATATTCCTTCATTATCTGTTACAATATACAAATAAATGCATTATCTGTAATAACATGCATAGGCATTCCTTATGGTTAATTGTATACCTATTAATTCATTGTCTATAATATACTTATTAATAGAGTATCTGTAATAATGAATATATTCATACATTATCTGTAAAATTATACATATTCCTTCATTATCTGTAATAATATACGTATTAATATATTATGTCATAATATAAATATTCATATAATGTATATTATAATGTACATATTCGTTTATAATCTGTAATAATGTAAATAATCATACATTATCTGTAATAATATACGTATTCATACATAATATGTAATAATATACGTAATCAATCATTATCTTTAATAATATGCATATTAAACAATATCTGTACTATACATATACATGTCCATACATTATTTGTAATATGTGCATATTTTTTCATTATCTGTAATTCTATACATATAAATACATTATCTATAATAATATACATATTCAATCATTATATGTAATAATATAGATATTTATTCATTTTATGTAATAATATACATATTGATAAATTATCTGTAATAATATATATAAATACATTATCTTAACAATATACATATTCGAACATAATCTGTAATAATATACATAAGCATACATTATCTGTAAAATATACATGTTCATACATTATCTGTAATAATATACATATTAAGACATTATCAGTAATAATATGCATATTCATCTATTATCGGTAAATATATACATATTATTACATTATCTGTAAAATTATATATATTCAGCATTATCTGTAATAATATATATATATATATATTTATTATCTGTAATAATATAAACATTCACACATTATCTGTATAACTATTCATATTCATACATTATCTGTAATAATTCAAATATTCATTTATTATCTGATATGATATACATATTCATTTATTATAAATAATAATATATTTATCCATACATTATTTGTAAAATATACATGTTCATACATTATCTTTTATAACATATATTTATATATATATACATATATATATATATATATATATATATATATATATGTATATATTAATTAATTACCTGGATATTATACATATTTATACATTATAAATAATAATATGCATATAAATACATTATATGTAATAATATATCCACACATTATCTGTAATTATATACACATTTATACATTATCTGTAAAATTATGCATAATTATTCATTATATGTGATTATATACATACTCATACATTATCTGTAATAATATACATATTCATACATTATCTCTAATGATATATTTATTCATTCATTCCCTGAACAATATACATATTCCTGCATTATATGAATAATATACATATTCAATTATTATTTGTAATAATATACATACTCATACATTTTCTGTAATATTATACATATTATTATGTTATCTGTAATAATATACATATTAATTTATTATGTGTAATATTATACACATTAATATATTATCATTAATAATGTACACATTAATACATTATCTGTAATAATATTCATATCCATACATTATCTGTAAAATTATACATATTTATTAATTATATGTAATGATATACATGTTCATGAATTTGTAATAGTATACATATTCATACGTTATCTGTAATAATATACACATTCATTCATTATATGTTATTATGTACATACTCATACATTACCTTTAATAATATACGTATTCATGCATAATTTGTAATATGATACGTTTTTTTTACACAGTGATCACCACTTATCAAGGCCCGGAAGCCACTCAGGGATAAGGGTTATTGCAAGTACATTACGTTAGTGTGGAGATTTGATTAAGTGTTTACTTAAGGGGGCGGTTCATTAGGAATGTGTTAACATTGGACTTGAACACCTTCAAGTTGTAGTCCGGTGGGAAGCAGGCAGACGGAACAGACTTCCACAGGCGTGCAGTTCTAAGAAAGAAGCTTTGTTCATGGAACCCACGTTTTGATTTAGGCACAGATAAAGAGTGGGGGAAATTTTTCATAGTGGATTCGGCTAGACGGGTGTTTTTTCGTGAAAGCTTGGCGAGGGGGGACCAGAGATTGGAGTTCAGACGAGCACCTGCCATGGAAATAACGATAAAACAAGGATAGGCTCGCAACGTCTCTTCTGTGGGAGAGAGGTTGCAGGGTAGAGGTGTGTATTCATATATATTCTTTTATAATACACACATTCATACATTATCTGTTATAATATACATATTCATGCATTATCTTTAATAATATACGTATTTATATATTATCTCTAATAATATACACATTCGTTCATTATCTGTAATAATGTACATACTCATACATTATCTGTAATAATATACGTATTCATACATAATCTGTAATAGCATAAATATACATGAATTATCTGTAATAATATACATATTCATACATTGTGTGTAATAATACACATATTCGAGACACGCCGGCAGTGATTTGATGTATTTGAGATATCTGACGATGAATAATTACGTTTTTTCCTTGTGCGAGGCAGACGATCTAATGTGTCTGACGACATTACGATATTTCCCATAGCTATGCAATATGTTTTGCAATATTATCTGCAGAAATCATGGGAACAGGTTTTATATTCCAAAATTATTCCTCTATATAGAAAGTCATCGTTAAGAAATTCATTTATTCTATAGATATTCTGTTACAACAAATATAGTAAAAATGGCATAAATGTGTATTGATTAACACTGAGTAGACTGTTTATGCGTATACTTTATCAAATGGGCAACCGTAGATGGGAATGATTCTCTTGACAGTGATAATTGTGCACTATGGAAAAGGACTTATTTAGTATTAAAACAAGAGAATTGGACTGACCAGTTGTACTGCTGCATCAACCGTTTTGATAAAATTTTGCAATGCTCTTTAATGATATATATATAATTTTGTATTTGACTATGCATAGAAAACGGACAAATTTGAAAGATTTTGGTTCTGATCACAAAAAGCATAGGTTGTATCCAATATTTTTACGGAATATGTATCTTTATCAGATGTTGTGGTGATCGCGGAAAAACGTTCATAATGTTTTATAAATTGATCAAACAAAGGAGGTTATCTTTCTTCTAGTGTGATAAGTGTGGAATATTTTTGGCGTGTGCTTTCGTATACTACACTTTAAAGCTGGGATTAAACTCCAAAATAGGTAGACTTTAATTGTCAAAGCTGGGATTAAACTCCACAATAGGTAGACTTTAATTGTCATTGAAAACGCTGTACATGGAAATCAAATACAACCTCCCCAGTCTTTAACTAAGATAAGATTTTGTCTTTATGCCCGCCTTTTGTGTATAAACAAGGAGAATTACTTCACCATAGTGTCTTACGAAGTCTTATTTTGCATAAGTATTTTTTATGCATATATGACATGACAATCTATTCCTGTATAGGGGACGGCAACGGACTCATATAAAAGTAGTATATAATCTACAAATAAAATACAGAACCAACGTGATTTTGTTCGTGATCGAGCTTTGTATTGCTTGTCACTGTAAATCGATTATCGGAATCCCAAATATATTATTACAAATAGGCGGTTTACCCATGATGTCGACTAATACTTGGAGAATACTAGATAATATGTCATGCTAATCTTTACTTCCTAACACTACAACAAGAAATTGTCCACTTGTTCTTCTTTTACTCTCACTAGATTGTTGAAATAAACATACATTTTCCAGGGTCCAAAACTATATATCTACATAAGATATTGAATCCTTCATTGAAGTTTTCTTTTACCTCGAATATGTTACGTTAGTACAGAAGTTAAGCACACTTACAAGGTATATATATCATAGTATATTTTTATGTGTCTGAGTTTTATGGGAATGAGGGTTAATTATTCGTATTATTTGGATTATTCAGACTACTGTTCTCATATTAGGTGTCATTTTCACAACGTTTCCGTTTATGTAATGCCCATTTTTTTACTACGCGTTTACGTTCTCGAACTCGTGAATGTTTCTTTCGAATTCAGGAATGTTTCTGTCGATGTTGGAAATGTTTCTGTTTATTTATAATAACGGTTCCCGTATAGTGCTAAATTCCATTCTGGCTCTACTGAGTAATTGAGTGTCGCTCAAAAAGACATGAGCCGGTTATTTAAATCGTCTCATCCTGTGTAGCATTAAATTATAAAGAGGGCCTTGTGTGCAATTTAACACGATAGGAGAACCGTAAATTATAAATAATATATATTATATACAGTAATAAGTCAACAATAAAAATAATATATATATATACACTAGTTGTACCCTGCCACACGTTGCTTTGGCTCAATTTGGTGTATTGGACAATTCTAATAAAAAGAGAAAATTCATGTTTCTTATATTCTTAGTACAGCAATCCACTCCGCAAAGAAAAAAAGGCGAAAATGAAAAAAAAATGGTACTCTTGCAGAATTGGATCCTGATCCTCGGGATTGCCGTCAATCATGGCTTGGGCTCGACCAACAATCAGTGGATGAAGCAAAACGTAGCAAAAATGTTTAAACGCTACATGATTTTTTTTGTATACAAAAATGTGAGTTAGTAATTAATAGTTGATACACAGATTCGAAAAAGTTGTCCAAAACCAATAAATGAAAGCAAAGGAAAGGTAAGTTACGTTTCTACCTAACTGGATAGTTGTTTAGTGGTTTATAGAATGTAAAATGTTTAATCGGGTCGAAAAACAGAAATGGTTGCAGACTCTGTTGAATAAGTTAAGTTTGGGAAAGTAAGTTGAAAACTAAAAACTATACAATACAGTGTCAAAAGCACAACGGATATATGTTACCATGACATAGGTTGACATAATCGGTGGGTTTGTGGCAGTATTTTGTATAGTTGTTTAGTTTTAACTCACTTTCTCAAACTTACAGTCATCAACAGTGCCCGCCACCATTTGTATCTTCCAAATACACCGATAAACAGTTTTTCGAGCCGACTAATCGTTACATTAAATGAAAAGGGTTTGTATTACTAAACACAGATACAAAGAAGTTGTCAAAAAAATAAATGTTATCAAAGGCAATAAAAGTAAATGTTCTACTTAACTGAATAAGATTGTAGTGTTTTATTTAATGTATAATGTTTAATCGGTTCAAAAACATGCAGTGTTTATCGGTATATTTTAAAAATACAAACGGCGGCAGACTGTATTGAACACGTTAAGTTTGAGGAAATTTTCGGAAAATGAGTTTAAACTAAAAAAACTACAAAAATACGGTTAGGAACTCACTCAATATATGTTACAGTGACGTAGGCAAACAAAAGACGCACGGATTTTTTTTACTGGTAAATATCTCAGACAAAAAATTGTCTTGATTTCAGATTGCGTATTTGCGTCTATATATTTTTTTTTCAGCCTAATTGCCCAGTTTTTAATTTAATTCATACTTGGCCAAGTTACTGTTGTAAAATCTAGATGTGACGAAGTTCAGGATCTATTCAAAATATATAAGCAGAATATTGGTTTTCTTTCCTTTCCTCCTCAAAGAACGGAAAGCTCACTAACGATCACAAATGTAAGGTGTGCCCCCTACTCTAATGACCTGACACAGTAAGGTTAAAATTCCCTTAGCGGCACTTGCATGGTGGTCGAAGAGCAATCTGCCACCACACCGAAGATCTAATTTTTAGCTAAGTACATTTTTTTTTGTATTTTCTTTGCACACTTTATCTTATTCTTATATTTTATTCTATCCTTTTTAAACCAAACAAATCTAACCCTTCTATTTTATATTTTATTTATTTATTTTGTTTGTTTTTTTCTCGATGTAATTTTTATCTAATTTCTCAGACATCTTGACCCTTCTTGATTCACTTATTTTAAAAACAATTTCCTGACTAATTTCTTTTTTACCATGTCACATCGACGTAGTAATGCGGAGGGGAATCCCTATTTAGCTTATTTAGATGACAGAAGAACTTTTTTTCTTTATGCAAAATCTACTCTCATTGAAATAGATTAATTTAAATATGAAGTCGACCGCTTGACATATAAATACCCGAATTATTAACTGTGCCTTAGTAAAGTAGACGAAAAAAAAAGACGCACGGACTTTCTTTACTGGTAAATATCTCAGACAAAAAATTGTCTTGATTTCAGATTGCGTATTTGCTTCTATATTTTTTTTCAGCCTAATTGCCCAGTTTTTAATTTAATTCATACTTGGCCAAGTTACTGTTGTAAAATCTAGATGTGACGCAGTTCAGGATCTAATCAAAATATATAAGCAGAATATTGGTTTTCTTTCCTTTCCTCCTCAAAGAAGGGAAAGCTCACTAACGACCACAAATGTAAGGTGTGCACCCCCTACTCCAATGACCTGACACAGTAAGGTTAAAATTCCCTTAGCGGCACTTGCATGGTGGTCGAAGAGCAATCTGCCACCACACCGAAGATCTAATTTTTAGCTAAGTACATTTTTTTTTTTTGTATTTTCTTTGCACACTTTATCTTATTCTTATATTTTATTCTATCCTTTTTAAACCAAACAAATCTAACCCTTCTATTTTATATTTTATTTATTTATTTTGTTTGTTTTTTTTTTCTCGATGTAATTTTTATCTAATTTCTCAGACATCTTGACCCTTTTTGATTCACTTATTTTAAAAACAATTTCCTGACTAATTTCTTTTTTACCATGTCACATCGACGTAGTAATGCGGAGGGGGAATCCCTATTTAGCTTATTTAGATGACAGAAGAACTTTTTTCCTTTTTTATGCAAAATCTACTCTCATTGAAATAGATTAATTTAAATATGAAGTCGACCGCTTGACATATAAATACCCGAATTATTAACTGTGCCTTAGTAAAGTAGACGAAAAAAAAAAGACGCACGGACTTTCTTTACTGGTAAATATCTCAGACAAGAAATTGTCTTGATTTCAGATTGCGTATTTTCTTCTATATATTTTTTTTCAGCCTAATTGCCCAGTTTTTAATTTAATTCATACTTGGCCAAGTTACTGTTGTAAAATCTAGATGTGACGAAGTTCAGGATCTATTCAAAATATATAAGCAGAATATTGGTTTTCTTTCCTTTCCTCCTCAAAGAAGGGAAAGCTCACTAACGACCACAAATGTAAGGTGTGCACCCCCTACTCCAATGACCTGACACAGTAAGGTTAAAATTCCCTTAGCGGCACTTGCATGGTGGTCGAAGAGCAATCTGCCACCACACCGAAGATCTAATTTTTAGCTAAGTACATTTTTTTTTGTATTTTCTTTGCACACTTTATCTTATTCTTATATTTTATTCTATCCTTTTTAAACCAAACAAATCTAACCCTTCTATTTTATATTTTATTTATTTATTTTGTTTGTTTTTTTTTTCTCGATGTAATTTTTATCTAATTTCTCAGACATCTTGACCCTTCTTGATTCACTTATTTTAAAAACAATTTCCTGACTATTTTCTTACCATGTCACATCGACGTAGTAATGCGGAGGGGGAATCCCTATTTAGCTTATTTAGATGACAGAAGAACTGTATTTAAGTACAATACTTAATAGTAACAGCAATGGTAAGGTGCAAAAAAAAAAAGTGCCACCTAATTTAACTTTCACTATTCGTTAACTAAATATGCAGTATCTTAGCTGTGATACTAGAGCTATTCTTCCTGAGTGGATGCTATGCTCCGTGCCTTACTTTAATGTCTTCCTATAAATACGAAATACGGAATTCCGATCCACCATGAACTAGTTCTTGTAACTGGAACAAACACCTAACTGCTAGCTACGGAATCCCAATATACATTTTACCTCCAAGACTATTACCTCTGTCTAGCCTGCATGCGCAAAAAAAAAAAAATTACCTGCCACTCTAAATCCTAATGTAGATCTGTTTCTTGTAAATTAATAACCCCTATCCCTTGAAGGCTAACAATCTGCTCCTTCCCACCAAACCACCACTTAACTCCTACATTTTACTCCGGTTTGTACTGGAATCTTTAACTTCCAGCCCCTGACTCTCACATGCTAACTGCTTAGTTATCACTAAACATCTATACAATTCTACCCTCTAGACATGCATTGGAGTTCATTCCTATTCCAGTTGGTATTAAACAGCCAAAGTATGTACTCGGAAGCAAAGCACACCGCACTGCATTACACAACTGTCTCCTCTTAGATAGCGTTACAACGCTAATACGTAAGTGAACCAATGCTCCTTGCTATGCTAAATGTCCATAACGTTTACTTGAAAGCTGAAAACATCTCTCAATAATAGAAACTCACCTTGTACCTCCAACTTTACTCGCACCTACTAAAACCAGCCCATATATCTATTTACCAAATTACACATGACTCAAAACTTTTTTTACCCGTACTATATTGCACTCGCATCTCATGCCCTGCTATCATCTAAAATATAGTTTTGGCACAATTCGTAGTTCAATTCTTAACACCTACTCGCACTTTAATATTATACTAGACCCAAGCTCACATGAATAAAAAAAATAAATAAATAAAAACAAAAATAAAAAGGAAAAAAAATAATAAAAAATATATATAAACAAAAGTGAAAGCGTCAAACCACATTATCTCCTAACAAGCCTCCTTACAATCATAGTTGCTTACACTGCATGAGCTCTACTCAACCCCTTTATCCACAAACAATGAAATAACAATATCCCTAATCCACTTTGAGGAGTGTAACTATTTACCAGATATAACCTCTACAAACTAACCCATTAACATTAACTAACCACGCGGGGTCGCAGAAATACCTGGATTAGACCCCAGGCGCGGAGCAAACCCTCTCAGTGGTGACGGACCCAGTGGATCTTTCCAGATAATCCGTCTAGGAGAAGGAAAACTCTGAAACTAAACCAAAGAGGAGGGAGGCCTCTTCAGTCTTGGATGACAACCTTCCTAGAGCTGGTGACTCAAACAAATTACCGGTTTGCAATACCTAAATTGCTTAAGGAGCAGATAGGTCCTGCCTATCGCCCGGCTTCCATACTCCTTCTTTGCCTATTAGTCAGGCGCAGAGATACTATCACAGTGATTCGACAGAAACACCCATTGGTAGATCTTGTTTCTTGTCTAGGGCAATGAACGCCGTTTCCCCCACTCCCGACACACCCCACCCCTAAAGCTGGGCGCTTGAGAATGCTTGAGTACCACATATGCCTGAGCAATTAGATTGGGTTGACCTTCCTCTGATGGGTTGAGGGTACCGGATTGACAGTTACTGGCTGCTGTTTCCGACTGGTAGTACAGGAGCCCTAACTCTTTGGTAGCGCTTAGAGCGGCTGCTCCATCAACAGTTCAATAATATCGGGATGCTTGCAGTGCCATGGCGCGCATGGAAAGAGGCCCTGCACTCATCCCCGGTGGACTTTCCTGAGGCCACAGTCCAAGTTGATGGAGGGTCAGCTGATGGTCTACTTGTGATGCATGTGTGATATTCTGCATAACCTCCTGTTCGTCTTCCCCTAACCCAACTGAAACTCGTTAAAAAACATGATGACAGTACAATCTAAAAATAAGCTTAAACCAGGCTTAGGGACCAACAAATCGAACTTGCCTCCTCCCTTGAGGCTTGCATTCACAAATATCCGTGGGCTTAGAACTAATTTAGCCGATGTTGAAGCATTTCTCCTAACAAATACCCCGGATATCTTAGCACTAAGTGAAACTAACCTACACTCCTCCATCCCCTCTAACTACTTTAACATGCCTGGATATCTCCCACTCTGCCGTAAGGACTCTGACAGACATATGCACGGACTTGGAGTTTACATTCGTAATACCCTTCCCTTGACTAGAGAAACAAATCTAGAAACGGATGATCAAGCCTTTATGTGCTTTAGACTAATCATGCAACACAACATTAGCTACTTTTACTTTCTCTACCGCTCTCCCTCGACCCAAGACTGCACCATCATAAACAAAGTATCTGACAGCATAGACACAGCTCTCTCCTTCGACACTAGCGCCCAAGTACATGTATTTGGTGACTTTAATGTCCATCACAAAAACTGGCTTGGATTCTCTACTTATACAGATGCAGCAGGCAGCGCAACTCATAGCTTCTCTGTATCTCACTCCCTATCGCAAATTGTTACTTTCCCAACCCGCTTCCCTGATCAGGAAGAGCAACACGCATAACTATTAGATCTGTTTTTGACCACAGTTCCTGATGATTGTGTAACGAAAGCCGACAGCCCACTTGGGGACACTGATCATGCGGTAATAATGGTTGAAATTGCCCTAAACTCCAGACCCAAAACTGAAGAGCCAGTGCTCAAAACAACGAGATATTATAAAAAGGCTGACTGGGAAGCTATCAGAGATCTTATCAGAGACGCCCCATGGGGAAATATATTTTCTCTTCCTGCTGAACAGTGTGCAACTGAGACCACTGAATGGTTCAAAACTGCAATCGAAGCGCATGTTCCCATGCGGAAATTCTATAGCAAGCCCCACTCTCCCCAATGGTTTACTTCGACTTGCGCAACTGCCATTGCTCAAAGGCAGCATGCATTCCGCAGGTTTAACCGACATAAGTCCAGTTCAAACAGACAAAAGTACAAAGAAGCTAGAAGTAAACTTAAGAAATAGCGACAGCTAAGAGGGAATTTACGGAAACCACTAAAAAACGCATCGAAGCACAAAAATTAGGAACTCGTGACTCCTGGAAAATCTACAACAGTGTAGTAAATAATGGGCAATCAACAATCCCCCCACTAACCAACAATCAGGAGGTTCTTTGCTCAGCAACCGAGAAGGCTAACATGCTTGCCAGTCGGTTTGCCTCCAACTCTACACTGGACCCTCTAAACCACCCCCTACCTGACTTTCCTATGCGGACAGACGCCACGCTAGACGATCTGGAAATCACCCCTGCTCAGGTGCATGCTATCATAAAAAAACCTTGACACTTCCAAAGCATGTG
This sequence comes from Euprymna scolopes, assembly GCF_053919585.1. Classification (NCBI taxonomy): domain Eukaryota; kingdom Metazoa; phylum Mollusca; class Cephalopoda; order Sepiida; family Sepiolidae; genus Euprymna; species Euprymna scolopes. The sequence goes on along the minus strand of NC_136492.1, from coordinate 82,685,240 downwards.
GACCCGACCTCATCCCAGCTGTGCTATTAAAAAAGTGCTCAGCCGAAGTAGCTCCAGTTCTCTCCAAACTCTACAACAAATGCCTTAATGAATCTTGCTTTCCGAGCTGTTGGAAAACTGCTTCTGTGGTACCAGTATTCAAGAATTCTGGCGAAAGAAATGACCCATTAAATTATCGCCCTATTAGCCTCCTCCCACTTTTCGCCAAAATATTTGAGACCTTAATTAACCATGCTCTAATCCAGCACCTTACAGATGCTAAACTTCTGACCGACCATCAATATGGATTTAGACAAGCCCGTTCCACGGCAGACATCCTCACTGTAATCTCTGAACGCATATACCATTCACTGGACAAAGCGGGAGAGGGCAGAGCGGTAGCTCTAGATATATCTAAGGTTTTTGAAAGGGTATGGCATGAGGGTCTCCTCAGGAAGATTAGATCTTACGGTATCACTGGTAGAATACTTAACATAATTAAATCCTTCTTAGATAAGAGAAAAATCCAGGTTGTCCTCGACGGTCGTACGTCTAAACAATATAATATAAATGCGGGAGTGCCCCAGGGATCTATCCTTGGTCCTCTGCTGTTCCTGATATTCATAAATGACCTCCCCGACAAAATTGCCTCTGAGATGGGTATATATGCTGATGACACCACACTCTATAGCAGGCACGACAGTAAAACAAATGAACATATATCTAAAGTAATGGCAGAAACACTAGAGGATGACCTCAAATCAGTAGTGGAATGGGGACAAAAATGGATGGTAACGTTCAATGCCACCAAGACAAAACTGGTTTCATTCAATAATTACAAGAAACCTTCTCTACCACCTATAGCAATGGCCAACAACTCTTTAGCTGAGAGTACGTCTTTCAAGCTCCTTGGCCTAACGTTCACAGGAAACATGAGCTGGAACAATTACATCGAGGGCATTGCCAGGGCCGCTGCGAGGAAGGTGGGCTCTCTCTACCGTGCTAGAAAACTTCTAACACCCGAAAGTATCCTGTACCTCTATAAGACCACTATTCGCCCATGTATGAAGTATTGCTGTCATATTTGGGCCGGTGCATCGGCTACTAGTCTCTCGCTCCTTGACAGGGTTCAAAAGAGAGTCGCAAATCTGATAGGCCCTAAACTGGCATCAAAACTTCAGCCTCTGTCCCATCTTCGAAACGTTGCATCCCTCTGCCTGTTCTACAAGTATTATAATGGTGAATGCTCTGAAGAACTGCAAGCACTTGTGCCCCCACGACGTGAACACCCTCGACAGACCCGACAAGCTACAAAACCCCACCCCCACACTGTAAAGATCTTTCTACTCCAGTAGTTTCTTCCCCAGAACTGCTAGACTTTGGAATTCCATTCCAGGTCACTGCTTCCCCAACTGTACTGACATGCATAAGTTCAAGTGCAACGTGAACCAACATCTCGCTGCCCTAATCCCTACATAGTACCCCAGTAGATGTTTCCCCTGATAGTAGCCCCCTACATTAAAGTGGCAATGTGCCTTGTTTGGGGTGAAAATGTAATAAAAAAAAAAAAAAAAAACTTCGTAATCTCAATTGTTTACATAAGCGACATCAAACTAATTACTAGAACTAGGACACAACATATTCTTTTCATTGTTTTGACTATCGAGTGTGCATCCGATGATCTCTTATATGCTTCTATATAGAGCGATGTGTCTAAATGTGTCGAAAAAACGAAACGATAATTCTGTTGTCATAGACCTTCTAATTACTAATCAAAATATTTGCTTGTATGATGATCATTTTTAATGTGTGTGAAACGTGATAGTATACGTAGGACGTGTAATTTCTTAACTAATTATAGCTATGTTTGGATTTATAAGTTCATATATGATAAAATAGGGATGAAACCATGCAATTATATTAATTCTACAACAAATTGAAAGGTGTACAGTTAAAGCATCAATACGGCGCAGATTTCATAAAATAAATATATCTGTTATAATAATTTCGGGGGATATACCGTACTCTTCAAGTGTAGAATTTGTTTTGTTTTTTTTATTATTTTTTCCTCATTCTTTGTGATATCTTCTATCTAAGGAAAAAATATCCATATGTTGTTTCAGCGATGTTGACTCAGGAGTAAATTGACGTCATAACGTGCAATAAATTAATGTTTATATTTTTAATTATAGTTTAAATTTAAATTAAAATCTGTAATTTCTGAAAGTCATTGAAACGCATTATGAAAAATAAAATAAGTATATATTTGTTTATAATCAATTTTCGGCAATATAAACCTCCGTTAGGAGGAGTGTAATTTTGTGATTCCATACTTTTCTGATGAAAACATGTTACGGAGAAAAATAAAGAAATGAACAGAAAAAAAAACAATTCTACTCCTGAGGAAATCGTTATACCATAACAAATATTATAATGAAGTAATTTTCATTTAAACCCTATGCGTTGCACTGGCTCACTGAAATTAGATATTTCTATTACAATTCAAACAACGCTTACATCAAGCAAAAAGAAACACTTTTTGGAATATGATATGTCACCAGATGGCCGGGATTTCTCCGACATTTTAAAGAATCGCAGATCTAAGCAACAGAATGCATGTAAAATTTTATTGCGCACTCAATCTTCTTATTGTAATGAGGGAGAATACTCTTAAAAAATAAATCTAATATTTCTGGTTTTCAAAAACCAGCGGAGTAACTAATCCCTTTGCAAAGCTTTACCGGCGAACACATTTTGTTTAATTAATGGCTTAATTAATCAATTGATTATGGCTTTGTGTTAATAGGAGAAATCCAACAAACATCTGATTTGATTAATGCATTGCTATTATGAAGGTCGGCTTATTCCAAGCATTGCGGCTCCGACGGTTCGTGTTTTTACAACAGCCCTTCCTTTCCCCAGATTGTTAAATAATTCAAAAATAAAAGAGAAAATTTTCATTTGTAAACACTATTAATTATATTTCTGTACTTGGCGACTTTTTGTACAGATTTCGCAAATTATCAGCGTTGATGGATTCGCTCGTTTGATCAATTTTCATCACTTTTCTGCGTTCTTATAAAAGAAGAGATATAAAAAGTATTTCCAACGGGCATAAACGTCCAATCACGCAAGCGTTTTAAGTAAATCAACTTTAAAAATGAGTCATTTAGGCATATAACAAATGTACGTACGGCCACTGAGATGATAAATACTGCAAATGTTAATATTTTAAGAAAATGTATTTGATAATAATGAAAATGAGTAAATAATTATATATTTGTGTTTATATATATAATATATACTCTTCAGAATATATATATATATATATATATATATATATATATATATATATATATACTCTTCCGAATAAAATTATCCAACAATCAGCTGGTATGGAAACCTGTGATTATAAGATTTACAAATATTACTGACAGTAATATTCTATAAGTTTTCTCACATCTAAATAAGAATTGCTGGATATATAATATAGAACAAATAAATCAAATTTTAGTGATTCAAAGAATTTTTAAAAAATTTGACGTGAAATGTTTGAGTTTCATACCAATGACTTTTATTTTTCTAAGTAAGACAAAGAGCACATTAGAAATGTTATATCCTTATCCTATAGGGTTTCGATGTCAACCATCTCTTCAGACGAGAAAATATTAGCAAATAGCTATAATGGTATTCCTCCTATTTGCTAAAGTCAGTGATACATGGAAATCATAAATAAAAATTGATTAATTTGAAAGTCATAGAGTAAGGGAATTTAAAGAAAAGGATATAAAAGTTCACATCCAAAATACACGGTAAAATCCGATGCGACAGTCCTTGAATGCAGTGTGGTAAAAACATTTAAATTGTATTTGGGGTAATCCACATCACAGAATTTGTATTTGTTGTACTTGAAGCCATCCAAGTTGTAGTCAGGTGGGAAACAAGCAGACAGAAGAGAGTTCCACAGCATGCACTTCTACGAAATAAGCTTTGTTCATGGAATCTCCGTTTTGATTTAGGCACAGATAAAGAATGGGAAAATTATTGACTTTTAACAATTGTTTATTTAGATAATTTAAGACGCAAAAAAAATTAGGCCGCTGAAAATGTACACAGTAAAAATACGTTATCAACAGGTCAAAATTGATTTATTTGTGAGAAAATTACAACACTATAGTTGTAATACAGAATAGTGGCAAAACACCCCCTAAGGGGTCAGTATGTTATATTAGCTATGGAATTAATGTATAAGCATGACACTTGTGACGTGAAGAAAATAGTTTTTTTGTGACATAACAGAAACATTTCTATGAAAGTATATTAAAATGAAAAAAAGAATATAGATAGATTTCTATGAGTTGTGCTGTTTATAATTGTTTATTCTTGAAAAAAAACTTACAGCCATTGAATTATTAGTGGTTTGGCATACTTATAGGTAAATGTGCACTGCACAGATACCATAATACTTAAAGTTAAATTCAAACTTTCAAATATCTTTTAATTTAAACGTGAAAAAATTGGTCGCTGAAAACGTACACAGTAAAACAATACATTGTAAAATAGTAGATTTATTTGTAAGAAAATTGCGTTATAATAACTTAAACGTAATAGGGAAATGAACGATGTAAAAAAAATGATGTAGTAGAGTAGTAGAAGGGAAAATACATGACAACCAGTAGTAGTAATAGTAGGATCAGGAAGAGGAGGCGTAGTAGTAGTATTAGTAAGAAGAGAAAGAGGAGGCTTAGTAGTAGTTGTAAAGAGAAGAAATAATAGTAGTAGCAAGAAGAGGAGGTATAGTAGTAGTAGTAAGAGGAGGAGGATAGTCCGCAAGCAAACAAGCAAACAGCCAGAGTTTAGTATTATATAGATATTATATATCGGCTTATGTGTTACATTTCAATAATCATGTAACTAGATCCAGTAATGGAATTTCGTATTGAATTCATTCCTAAACTATTTAACCGATCATTATGAATTTTAATTATGTGCATATGGCTGTATATTTGTCTATTTGATTCGCTCCTAAATTAATTAGCCGATCATTATTAATTTTAGTTATGTATATATGTCTGCATATTTGTATGTATTGGATTCACTCCTAAACTAATGAACAGATCGTTATTGATTTTAAGGATATGTATATGATAATGTATTTCTATTATTGGATTCACTCCAAAACTAATTAACCGATCATTATGAATTTTAAAGATGTGTATATGTTTATATATATATATGTATTGGATTCACTCCTAAACTAATTAACCGATCATTATTAAGTTTAATTATGTGTATATTATTATATCGTTTTGTGTATTGGATCAACTCCAAAACTTATTAACTGGTATTTATTAATTATATGTAATGTATATGTTTGTATATGTCTATAGATGTCATATTCCAAAAATCACATACAGTGTTCACTTACTTTGTAATGTGTTTATGTGTAAAAGGAAATCTATTCAAGTAGTAGAGTACTTGTACAGTACTGCACTTATATGAAAAACTTATGTAAAATCATCGAGTAGTTTCATCTTTATATTAGAAATAAGATAGTTTCACAGTATCCTACCCAAGAAATAAGGTACTTGTGCAGTATAGTGCTCACATTAAAAAACCCAAAGAATAGTTTACCTGTGGCGTACATAAGTTATTAAAACTGTACATCCCGTTAAATATTCGAGTAGTATAACTCATATCATAAAAAAATATTCTTCTTCACTATAGCACCCAGATAAAAAAAATTCTTACCCGCTGATGTACAAAACATTTAGCACAAAAGAAAAGTTCATACAAGCATTGAGTTCTTTCATTTATAAATTAGAAACAGGTACTTGTACAGTATCTTACACAAAAATGAGGTACTTGTGCAGTATCCTACCCAAGAAATAAGGTGATGTTACAGTATAATACCCATGTGAAAAACAAAGAAAATTTTACTTGCGACGTGCATAAAAGTAATCAAAACCGAAAACCATGCAATATATTCGAATAGTGTGCCATTTATATAAGAAATAATCTGCTTCGTTACTATAGTATTCTGATGTAAAAAACAACTCTCACCTGTGACACACAGAAAAGTTAGAACAACAGGAAATTATGTAAAATTATCGAGTAGTTTCATGTATGTCTTAAAATGACGTACTTGTACATTATCCTATCCAATAAATAAGGTACTTTTGAAGTATAATACTCATATGAAAAAAAAAAAAGAAAATCCTACATGTGCGTGCATAAAAGTTGTTAAAACCAAAAATCATGTAACATATTCAGGTAGTATGAATTTAAATAAGAAATAAGGTTCTTCTTCATTATAGCACTCTGATATAAAAACAAAAACTCTTACCTGTGACATACGGAAAAGTTTGCACAACAGAAAATTATGTAAATTATTTTAAATATGGACTGTACATTATCCGCCCTAGGCAAGGACATTTTTTTCCATATATGTGCTGTAAATTTTCTGTTCTAGAGAACGTGCAACTATCTCATACAAACATTACCCGTCCTATGATAGGTAAAATATTCTTTTGTTCAAGATGACAAATGATACATAGACATAAAAAAAAATCCTCTATCCTAAGAATAACAGGTGGTGTTCAAATTTTGTTCTCATACGGTCTCGAGCAACGCCGGGTGGCCTTGCTAGTAAAATAATAAATACGAAGTCTACATTGATCAATGTGTCATATTTAAGCGTATTTTAAGACCAGGCGCCCTGCTAATACGTTAATAAGATTATAACAACATATTTTGAAGTAAATAGTTTTCGGCATTGCTATGCTATTTTTGATATTATTATACTAGTGGATAAATATTGTATTTCTCTGTTTAAAATTTTTACAGAATTTTGATGAGAAGAATGTGTATATTCTCTTGTTAATTACATTGATTTACTGGTTTGTTTAGTCATATTTGTAACTAAATTTGATGTTTGCTTTGGGCCAAGTAATCTCTATCCCTTCGATTATTTAAATCCCACTTTGAATGTGTGTTGAGCGAGTTCCTTTCTGTTTGGCCCCCAGAACGGCTGAGACTATCATTTAACAATTCTACACAAAGCTTACTTATATGTTTGGCAGTGTGCTTAGAAATATGTGATACAGAAATTCATCCGAGGAGTATCGAAAATAGAAAATAAAACTGATCTTAAAAGTAGTTTATTACTCTCATAGATAAAAAAAGAATACATTTATAATGGGAATATTATACGTTACGCCGATCAAGGAAGATAAGAAATTCTCAGAAAATCATTTTTTCTAGTTATGTTGCATAGTGGCAGAGCATTCGACTACATACTTAATAATCCCCCGATAAAGCCCGGGTGTACCTAACCATTCTTTTTCTTATTAATGTTTTCAACTTACGATAAAGGAGGAAGTACCATTAAAATTGTCGCAAATTAGTTCTCTGTTTACATATTTTAAAACTAAACATTACCCAGAGGCGACTTTCCAAATAAATCCATCGTCAAGCCCAAATATCAGCTGACGTGATCTTGTAAACCAACATAGACGACATTTGATGAACGACGCTATCTTTTTATTTTTTTATTATTATTAAAAAAAACAATGCGAATTAGCCCCCCCCCGGGTAAATTATTACAGGTACTATATAATCATCAATACAGAATTGATTCTATAATAATACATTCGCAATCTGCATGAATTAAAACAGTGTGCTGTATCTTATTGTATGACCGATCAACGTCGGGCGGCCAGCTTGTTATGGGATAATGAAATATTTTTGAAATAAATGGGTATGCATATCGATATATATTTCGATGAATTATTATCTTCGATTTATAAATGCTTAAGCATCATGTCCACGATGAACGCCCGCCATCTTCACACTGAATATGAGTATGTAGGAAAGATCTCATTAGTAGCTGCGCTTTCATAATCTGTCGTTTTATGTTTTATGGGCACTTATATGTTTTAGAATCGAGAACAAAAACTATTATAAAAGGCATTACATAATAAAAGCGTAAATTGACATTTAAGATTATTACAGCAAAAAAGGTTGTTTTTTTTATTTTCAAGTGCATTAGCGAATACGATGTAAAAGTACTTGCTAAGCGAATTTATTTGCATGTGGTAATTATTAGTTGAGTGTTTCTCGTTTATGAATGTTAAATGAGCATGTTAGGAATAATCTGTGTATGATTTCTGAACACGGTTTTCAATTGGTATAATTGTGTTCGATGAGAAAAAAAAACAACAATGAATTTCTTTTTTTATTTCTATATTAATTTAGAGTATAACATGCTGCACGATCGACACGTTCTCGTTGGCTTTATTATATTAATAGGTTTTACTGCGTGAACAAGCCAGTAATTGTGAATAAATCATAATTGAAAACACATTAAGCTTAATTGCTCTTTCTCTCAGATCTGGAAAAAAATCTAGGCTTATTATTTTAGCAAATTCATGCTGTAAATAAGTGCGTTGCTGTTTTATACAAAGCTTAACGTATTCCGTGTTAATTTACTATTCGTGTTGCCCATAATTGTTTCTTTTTCTATTTTACCCAAAGTTGAGGAAAACTGTGCTTGTAGGCACTTAGGAACTTTATTTATGTTGCTAATTTACTCATAGCTAAAGGAATTTCAGGTGTATAGGATTATTACTTGTGCAATAGAAATAAGTGTTTTACTATTTTAACAAAAGCTTTAGGACTAACGACTTTACATAATTTGTGATGTTAATAAATATGTTACTATTTTACAAATAGCTGGAAAAATTTCGGTTTTATACATTTACCTAGTGTGGAGTGTAAATAAGTATTTTGCTATTTTATCAATACCTCAAGGATGTTCAGATTATAAATTTACCAATGCATTGATGTAATTAATTGTGCTGCTACTTGCTTAGATATAGTGGATCTTTGACTTTATACTTATAGTATATAACTGATGTAAATAAATACCTTGTTGTGTCACCCAAAACTAGATTCATTTGAGCTTCCTACTTTAGAAACGAAATGCATCTTAATAGCCAAAATGCACTGATATGATAGGAAGTCAACATCGCAAATCATAAGTTGCGAGTGTATTATTAGGTAAGTCCCTTACCTTGTCATATTTATTTTATTTAAGCTTAGTGTATACGTTATAACATTTGTAAATAAGAGTTTATTATATCGTGATATTATGTAGAAATCTTAAATTAATGTAGATCATTACTCAATCTCGAGCGAAATCGGTTTTCCCTGCTAGTATATATATATATATATATATATATACATATATATATATATGTGTGTGTGGGGGGGTGTACATACATATTCAATTACTTCCTTTGTTGTTAAAGAAATCATAGATTTAAGACCAATTCTCACTTCATTCTTCAGTGAAGGATAGAAAATATGTTGTTTTGTAGTGCACATTTTAAAAGAAGAGCACACATAATATCCCATATATTGTTTTATTTTTTCTATAATAATTCCTTACACTCTGAATATTTTCATGAACAAATCCGGCTATCAAAAATAGTTTCTTCTCTTGAACTGTAATTCAAAACGTTTTCACTAATTTGAAACTGTATTAACAAGTTATAGATTTCCATCCACTTATACGGTTTTATTTGTTATTGTTAAAGTTGAATATATTAATATATATTTAATGATTACGTTTTGTTTAATTGGTTATCTTTATTGTTTCGTGTCAAACCTCCTACTTGCCTTATGCTTTTAGACTTCTTTACTGATGCTGATTTGATTTCGCACACTAAAATATAGAGATACAATCTGAATTCGTTCGTCTATATATTTCATAATAGTTCCGATTTTTTAAATTAGGATTTGTTTCTGGAAACCACATTAACACCAGTGCAAAAAAAAAAAACGAAAAAAAAACAAGGCAACACCAAACCATTATTCCACCGGTTTTATCTATATACCTTTCCTCGACTTCAATGTCTGCTTATTTCTCTAAAATCTAATACCTATATCTTCTATTCCTTTCTCAGAAAACAGTCCATCCCTCTCCTATATGAGTTCAAATGGCTTTGCAATGAAACTCATCCCATAAGAATATATGGCATGCGAAGCATACTTAGAGTATTCCCAAAATAATCCCACGCAAGTAAAATTTGTATTCTGTAAGATACAGAACAGAGAAAACACTCGCTTTACAAATTAAATATAATGTTCATTTATATATAACTAACAGATCACCTGGAGTAGCCCAATCATAAAATATGCTTAGATATTATATTTTAATTCATGCACATCACGTATAAATTATTAAGTAGGCAATTCACCACAGGTTCTTAAATTGTATCTAACATAGTGACGTTGAAAGTAAAAAAAAAAAAAATAGTGTTATGTGTACCATTAGATAGAACAGAAACCAAACCATACATCCCTCCAGTTTTATCCGATAGCCTATGATCTAAATGTATGCAAAAATTCCACAAGAAAACGTTATTTTACTCATAACTTTAAATTAGCGACACAAAATGAATGGTTATAGTCTAATAAACGTGAGCTAGGGTTAATGTTTATTCTTTAAATTTGGACCCTTTAGAAGCTATTTTACCAGGCAGAAGTCACATTCAAATGTGGGAACAAGTAAATAATAGATACCCTGTAGCAGAAGACGAAGACCGGCACAGATTTTAAATGACACCGGTGGTTCTTCCTTGGCATTAGCGTTGGTTGTTTGTAAACACGTAAATAACATGAGCAAGATTTTAAAAAACATATATTTACAAACTTTTAAGGATAAAAAACACATATTTCGATGTACACAAACTTTTTAATGTAAGTAACAAAACGAACGTATATAAAAAGAAACACATTTAAATAATGGGTGTCTTCGTCAGAGCGTTTGTTTAAATATATGTACAGAACGTTTTAATAAAACTAATAACAATAATAATTATAATAATAGTAATAAAAATAGGGCCTGCATTACTGTACACAGATTCGAAGAAGTTGTCAAAAAAAATACATAACAATATAAATTACTTTTCTACCTAAGTGGATAGGTTGCTAGTATTTTTATTAAATGTAACGTGTTTATAAAGCTCGAAAAACACACAGTGTTTACCGATGCATTAAAAAAATCAAGAATGGCGCCCGACTCTCTTTGACACGGTAAGTTTGGGAAAATAGGGAAAATAAGTTAAAAATATCAAAAAAATACAAAATGCTGTTAAATACCCGCGACATATATGTCAGCCTATGTCGCGGTAACATATATTGAGCGAGGTTTAACAGTATTTCGTCTAGTTTTTTAAAAAAATATTTTTAACTCCTTTCCCAAACGTACCGTGTCAAAGAGAGTCGGGCGCCATTTTAAATTTTCAAATACATCGGTAAGCACTGTATGTTTTAGAGCTTAATAAGCATATTACATTAAATAAAAACAATAAAATAATTATCCAGCTTGGTAAAAAAATGACTTATTTTGTCTACGATGACATTTATTTGTTTTAGACAACTTTTTCGAATCTATGTGTACAGTAATAGAGACCCTAAAAATAAATATTAATTACAAAACAGTACATAACGACGTTATCAGTGAGTATTTCGGGCGCTAAAACTTGCTGGTATTTAAATTTCCCTTGTGGGCAAGTAAGGAAATAGCAAACATGTTTAACAGAAATAAATTTAGAAAATATATGTATCTTGTGATACTTCACTTCATTTTTATAAAAAAATAAGTTATAAAAAGATATGTGAATAAAATAATATATTCTTATAATCTCGATTTTTCATTTATGTTATTTTATTATGCATAAAAATTGCCTCGGACTAGAAGGATTTATCTGTCACTGACCAGCAACACACATCGGACTTAAATATTGAATTGCCTTAAAAACGCACACAGAAAGAAATAAAAAAAAACACTGTACATGAAAATTAATCTTGGTCGCAATATTCCGCGAAATATTCGAAAACATCCGAACAAATCAGTAATTTTATATTTGTTTCTACCATTAAAAAATTTGGTTTAAATAATTTTATTATTTTTTTTATTATTTATTTTTTTTATAGATAGAGGAGTTCAGCGTCCAAAATTCTCATTTATAACGTCAGTGTTTAATGTTTTGTAATTAATAAACGTCATTTTATTTATTTAGTAATCTTTATTAGTATTATTATTATTATTAGTAGTAGTAGCAGTAGTAGCGGTAGTAATAGTAGTAGTAGTTTTGTTTAAAAATCTATAAATATATTATTAAAATATCTTGCTCGCAAACATTCGGCCACGTATTCTATTTGGCGTGCTTACGAACAACCAACGTCAATGTCAAGATCAGAATCACCTGTGTTACTTGAAATCTGCGCCGGTCCTCGTCTTCTGCTTTAGGTTCACTATTCTTTAATCGATTCAAAATGTGTAACAGGTTGAATAACCCGAGCAAACAAATTTACCTTTTCGCGCACGCAGAAGACGCTCTCTTTCTCTCTCTCTCTTTCTCTTTCTCTCTCTCTCTCTATATATATATATATATGTATATATATATAACATGTTTTATTAACCATTTGTTCATATATATATATATATATGTAAATATATATATATATATATATGTATATATATATATATATATTTAGAGAGAGAGAGACAGAGTCAGGGGCAGAGACAGAGACAGAAAGACAGAAAGGAAGAGAGAGCAAACAAACGAGAGATGGGAAAGAGAGAGCTAACGAACGAGAGATGGGGAAAGAGAGAGCGGGAAATTGTTATATATAAACATATTAACGTATTGTAGAATGCATACATGTAAAATTATATGCAATTATGCACAATGCAGAATCTATATATAAATAGAATCTAGATTAATTGTGGCATGAATCCGACCACCTTGTGAGTAACATAAAAACAAATCAATCGGTAATGAATTAACGCTCGATTTTAAAGGAATATGCAGTTTAGTTTACCTTCATGTATTGTCTCGCATATACACGAATGAGTATATTTTCTTTTCAATAATGTTTAAATAGAACAAGTCGGTGGACCAAAAATTATGCCTTTAATACCGATGTCGGAGAAAGAAAACCCTCAAATTCATAAATATATAGAATAATAATTCAATTCAGTTCACATAATGATTACACAAGGGAAACATCATTTCCATTGAACATGACAGTAAACAATAATGTAAAATCTGTGTGAGTTTATAAACTCAACGTTTTGTGCACAACTTAATGCGGGTACCCGCGTGCAGAATAAATCGACTAACATTCTTTTATGGTATTAAGCAAATCCCAAACAGGCGTCGATATAACAGCGTGAAGCCATTTTGGCCAATAAAACTTTGTCCACAATCATAAACAGTGCTTCCGTTCATAAGAAAGTCGACTGTTATTTACAAGTGTCATACATAACGAGACATTTACGAGCGCATGACTGTAGATTAAACCAAATAATTGCCTAATGGTTTCGTGATCTAAACTACCCTTTCTACCAGGCGCAACAGAAATAATGTAGCGTAGAAAATTATGTGTAATTTAACATTTGCAAAGACGATGCAATAATCATACACAAAATCGACGAATATATACGGTTTATAACAAATGAAATGTTGCAAAAAAGAAACATGCCACAAAAAATAACTTGTAAAAATGTATTAATGCCTTCACATGCACATATGTACACGTTCTGATTGGAATTTAAAAACTGTAATCAAACTTGTAAAATGTAGTTTAACTGCAGCTGCTGTTCGACTGTAACCAATAAATATGGGCACCTCAAAACAAACAACTCACAAAACAGCACTCTGTATATTAATGCCGGATCTTCTTCCCATTATGGGAAAGTAGCGAGATTCTGTATCTTTCGTAAAAGGCGATCGGCCAAAGTTCTTTTCCAGTGGTCCTTATCTAATTCTGTTGGGCACTGGCAGAGTTTTTAAAATAAAAATTGCCTGATGCCAGCATTACTATAGTTTGTTAAAAGGCGAGTTGTCCTGTTCATCTTGAATGTTTTGACCCCCTTCCTGATTTTCTGAACAATATTTTTTTTTATCTTTAGAAAAGTTTGTTTCGGGTAGCATCCCAACAGAACTTGCTGTCCTTCGTGAGCAACAATTTTCTAAATATGGACATGCTATAGGAAGGTTGAAATGCTTACGATACCTGGTTAACCAGTCCAAACAAGAATGTGACACTGGTGATGTTCGTCGGCGTCGGGAAGTTGAGAATATCTTCAGTTATATTTTAGTTGGTTTTACGCTGTCATCAGTTGGGCTATAACAACGGCATATTCTAATTATTGTTTTGACTCTCGAGTATATATCCGACAAAGTAAGACACAGGTAGTCAACTAAGAACCACATACCCGATAGTAAAAACAAGTAAAATAATATGGTGTTGTCATATATCTAGTCATTAGTTATTAAAAAGCCGTGAAATCTTACTTCGTCGTTCACAAGCCGATTCAATTTTTTACCGCAAAGTGTGACATAGTCCACTATGTGCCAAAAGCCATATTCATAGTTTTGTCCTAAAGAAGTGTATCATCGATGCAACGAGTCTTCCGATGCACCGAGTCTTTCGGGGCATATTTACTATAATGTCGGCGAACTGGCGATTTTATCTGTCCCCAAAAGCATGGAATCCTTGTGGTGCTCTAAGGTACGGATAACGGCCCTATTCTGTTATGACTGTGATTGCGGCTCGAGCCGTCGGAGAGAGAGCAGTAAACTGCCATATCAGTTCCATGCATCTAAGATTAGTTTCTTGGTTTGAACGGGCACAACAGACACTCCGTTAAATAGGAACGGAGTGTAATGGGGTTTCCTCATCGCTGCAGCATTCAATTTTTGTAGTTCCACAATCCTTCTTACTTATCCATCTTTCTTTGCTACGACCACCATTCTCGAACACCAAAACTTATGCGTCCCTTTTGATACTAACTCGATGATATTCAACGCAGAATGTATATTTAAATCATCCTTTACATTCTTTATCCAATTATGAGAGAACGGAATGGGTGTGTATAGCTGGTGGTTTCGCTCCCGGGTCGAACGTTATATACAGTCGTCTGCCTGACATCACTTGTAACGGTTGATAGAACCAGGTAATGAATGCACTTGATTTCCCAATGTTTCCGTAACCATTATTCCAAGCGTCCCCTATTATTTCTAATAAGCGTAAACAGGATCCTGGTACGTTTGTTCGGCGCTGTTTATCTTTGGGGGCATCCAGATAGTGCTAATCCGTTATTCAAGGTTGATATGTTAGCTTCTGATATCTGATGACGGAATTGTCAGGTATTAACTCAATATTTTCCGTGTCGATTCAGATAAATAAAATGTCAACTTGTTCTTTCATATATAAACGACTTATCTGGTTTCTTTAAAGCAACTTTAATACGCGTAAAGATTATTCCTTTAATGTGTAGTAAGTCGTCCGTTATTTCACGTATCCTGTAGTTAGTTGGTATGCGCACATCGCTGGAACGTCCGAATACTTCCAGTATTTCAGAACCACTTGATATTTTTGGGTACTAGTGTCCGCATCAAAGATACTCCGGTTTTTATAGAGGGTCGCGGTATTGCTGCTAATTGATGTTTTCACCCATGAAACGCTGGCCAGCCTCCTTCTCTGCTGCTAACTATCTTTCATTGGTTTCGTGTTGAATCAGTCGTTAACTCCGTTGTTTACTTTTCTGATTTGCGACACAAGTTTAAAGTGTCCAGTAGTTCAACAGTAACCACATCTGTTCGATTGCCGAGTAGTCCCTCCGTCGTTTTAGGCCGTTGGGATTGGGGTGTCATCCCACACACGTCATGCGGTTTATTTCGAGGGGTTCTGGATAATCCCCTCCCAGACGGTTTATTCTCAGACCTCATAAAGCAAAAATATCGAACACTTAATAAGGCTATCTCTAGACTAACCACTCTGTGAAATTTCCGTTTCACTCTTGTTAAAATATTGACTTTGGCAAATAACTTGACGTGTTTTTTTTTGTTTTTTTTTGGGGGGGTTTGCAAGTCCAGATACAAGTTGGCTTGCCACCGTGTCTTCCAAATAGTTTTTTGTTTGTCGTCAAATCTCGTTATGGCACTGGACAGTAAAATTACACTATCTAGCTTTGCTACAAAATGTGCACGACCGTCCTTTTAGTGCTGCCTTGTATTGTGAAATCTGTGTCTATAAACTTCTTGATGTAAACCTCTCACGGCAATGAGTTGTATATGCAGAGGGAGCTGTTTTGTGGTTATTTTAAGAGCTTCAGGCCCTACTAGATCGAATAAAAGTGTGTTTACCTCGTTCGAGCAGGCCATTCTTAACTCGTTGCGTATTTCCATGAGGTCAATTAAACCGCGCATTTCCTTTTACCGGGTTTATATGTTGATAAATAATGCCCAGTCCTTATTGTGGTAACCATGCTTGATCAAAGGTATGTCGGTTATTTTTTTAGTGTGGGGTCAGTTCGGTACATTTTCCCCGCAATCGCGACCTCGTTATTTTCATTTTGTAAATTTATCAACTGCTTAAATAATGGCAAGCTGTCTGTCATAGAGTTGGTCTAACGCCATTTATATTCAATTTTTAGTATGAAAAAACCTATCATTATAAATTTTGTTCGTAGCGCCATGTAAAGTGAACTTCTTCTGAATCTGATCCCAGCGTTGTTTTCCATTTATAACACACGTGTTCCACTTTTTCCGATCCGTCTTTTGGGTCGTCATTATTCTCTACAAAACTCTAAGAAATAAAAGATACAATAACACTAAAAAATTCAAACATTTTCAGCAGCACTATCACTCTGCTGAGATTGAATCACTGGTAGCCATTTCATTAGCGCCAGTTCAACTTCTTACATACAATTTAGTTAATCGCGTGTTAAATGTATAAGATGGACCTGTAAAGGAGATCGGCAATCAATACATGCGAAACAGATTCATTCTTTTTTTATCTAGTAAATGTATCTCTTTATAGTTACACTACGCAGGATTCGATGATCACACAAGTGACAGTGGATGGTTTGGTGTTTTACCGTAGTACTCCCTCGAAGTAGAACAATTATTTCTGTATATCTATCTGTAAATCTTTCTGTGTATCGGGTATAACAATTATTTCTGTATATCTATCTTTATATCTATCTGTATATCGGTACAGTATAATCACGTTGACACACCGGTTCTCGTCAGATTATCGAAGGCAAGCAACGTTGAGCCTCGCTAGTGCATAGTAAGTGACGAATTGGGAATTCTAGTCACTGTATGTGCTTTCCGCTAACCTCGGTATTGTTTCCAATCGTTCTGCATTGTCACTGGTATTAAACAATGTCGACCCAGGAGAGGTGTGGTTGAAGATTGTGCAACTAGTGCCACAAAAATTTTACGCGCAGACACAATTACCGTGAGTATCCATAGTATCTCAAGACTGAAGGAAGCCTTACTTATTTCTGTATATCTGAAAGAAGCGTAAGATCTGTCAGACTCTAAAGTAGTAGGTTAATATAGCAGCTAAAGCAATGTATGCCCAACCAATTCCTGACTATAGAACGTGGAATTTGCTTCAACAAGCCATTTCTGATGATGGATCATTTCTATTATCCTCCATGCGTTTTTAAATTAACGTAAATCTCCCACGTTCCGTTGCATGCCATTGAGAAAAACTTTTACGCTTGACATTCTGGTAAAATGTGAGAATTGTATTCTTCCATTTCTTAGGACTCTGTCACAGATGAAAATTACACGATATTGAAAAGCGCACTTACCTGTTGAATTTAAGGCAGGTCGTTTATCTTTTCGATTGCAAAATTATGTTAGGTATTTTTTTCTGTTTCTGCTGAGCCTGGTAGGTAAGACTTCGTGAGGAAGTGGTAAGAAATAATTTTCTGAAGATATTATCATTATTTTTGGGTTTGAAGTACATTTTAAACAAAGTTCGAATTCAAAAGTCAGATAATTCCGACGAAATGGTAAAACTCTAAACCAGCATACTTTGCTGATTAGAAAGACGATATTATATTTAGAATAGAACGCTTAACGTAGTAGATTAAATTGTCTCAGACGTACTGACGCAATATTGGACGCCGAATGGCTCTTAAATTAATAAAAAAAATTAATATGAATCCCCCCTGTCTGAAATCTTTTCCAGAACTAACGTTTCCAGTTAAAACATGCATGCGTGTTAAAATTCAAATCAACCACTGAGAAAGGCTGTAATTAAAAAAAAATGTCTTAAACGAATCAACAAATGAAGTGACACGATTCAAGTCGTGTAGTTTCTCACAGAAACGACCTGTTCTGTTATTTTTCATAGAACGATTTCGTGTATTTCTTACCTTAATTGATATGTATATATATATATATATATATATATATATATATATATATATCAATAGTCTAGATCGAACAAAACATTGTCCACGTTCACCTGAATATTGTATAAGTTCAAAACAATTGGCGTGTGTGCCAAGACAGATGCATCAACACTGGGTATAACTTTGTATTGATACTCAACATACATGATAAAGCCTCTATTTTCAGCGGCCATATCTCTACTAAGCAATATTTTTCATAACATTCACTGAAGACTCCATATTCCTTCATAAATTTATGAATACTTCATTACTGAATACAATGCAATTATAAATACGAATCTTGACTGAAGTCACTTTATAAAACGTTGATCCTAATTGCTCGATCTTGTATCAGTTGTCTTATAGATGTAGCGGCCACCGGGTTAAAAAGAAAACGCTTTGGAGTACAATCAATCAGTGTCAAAAATGAGAACACGTGTAATGCGTGTTATCTATTCGAAACAGATTGCATACTTCATGCACACTGGACCTTTTGATATCTATAGTAAACACACGTTGATACTTTTTGTTTGTAAAGCATTAGATTTCATTTAAGTGAAAAGTTCAATCAAGTAAGCATAATATATCTGTGGTTAGAAGCAAGAAAGAGAAGTCTTACCGTGGGTGCTCAGCGAGTGAGTTCAGGCGAAGAAAAGGAAGAACAAACATGGCGGCCAGCATTTTTATTTCGTTCGTTCTCGCATAATCTCGTATGTGCGTGAAGATGGAACCTATAAAACGATGTTCATTTCTGGGTGCTGGGAGATGATTCCCGATCAGCCAGGAGAGAAGGCAACGAGAGTAGAGACAAGAGACAGAGGACTGTAGCGATAATCTTTCTTGAACATTCCGTTTGTGTATTTGTAGGTGAACCCCCCTCATTTTACATCAAGCTATTTCGGCGATGGCCAACGAAGGCTTAAGCAACATGATTAAGCCTTCTACTGGCGACGGTTATGTGGTGGCGTGGCTTAAAAAAGTGGACCTTTTAGCAAGGATTCAGAAGCTGGATTATGTGGCCGCAGTAATACCACTGTTTCTAGAAGGGGACGCACTGGCCCTCTATTTGGAGTTCAGCGAGCGGGAACAGGGTGACGCAGACGCCATCAAGGGTCGACTGATCGAAGCTTTCGAAGAGGGGCCTTTCGAGGTTTTTAATAAGTTGAAAGAAAAGAGGTGGACTGGTGAATCTGTGGATGTCTATGCGAATGAGATAAGGAGATTGGTTGAGTTGTCGGGCATCAGGGGACATGCCACGAGTCACGTAGTAAAGATGACTTTTGTTACCGGGTTCCCAGAAGAGATATCGAAAAGGTTGCAGCGGGTACCGGGAGTGGAGACGCTGGATGTGAGTGAGCTGCTTAAAACTGCAAAAATCTTGGTGAGCACTCAGCCCACGGAGCCTGGAGGAATGACAGCAACGGTACAGCAGGATGTGGGCAGGCATCTGCCAAACCCGGGGATCGCATGCTTCGAATGCGGGGGACCACACATGAGAAGAGACTGCAGGAAGTTCGTGCAACGGACAATGTGTTACAAATTCAATCGAATGGGTCATTTAGCGGTAAAATGCACAAGTTCGGGAAACTGGCGAGGGGAGGCCGACGCGCCAGCGGCCGCCCCGATTCGAGAATAGAGGCGCACCCGCAGCAGATGCCCAAACAGAAGATTGCGGTGGAAGGACGGGAAGTTATGGCCCTGATTGACCTTGGCTGCACCACTACCATGGTGCACACTACCCTGGTCGGAAGATAGAAAGGTAAGGGTGAAGTAGTGGCATTCGATGGGTCGCGAGTGAAGTGTCGAGGGAGGAAGACCGTCACTATTGATATTGCTGAACGTCGGATGAGGGTCCATGCAATTGTCACTGATCGGCTGGTGCCTGGCGTCCAAGCCATCATCGGATTGGATGTTATATGCCGCCTTGGAGGTGTTACCATCACATGTGACAACGTGAGGTTGGGACTAGCTGAGTGCGCGGTGACGGAGAACGCCCCCAGATGGATCAACAAGGCCGGGTAGGAAAGAAAATTGTCGATCAAAGATCAGGACTTCCGAGCCAAATTCGACGAAGAGCGGTGGACGGTGGAGTGGGCATGGAAACATCGCTGAAAAACAGGGCGGCGTGCTACACAAATTCGCTTAGAGGATGGGCGAGAAAGGAGTTTGAGCAGGAAGTCGACCGATGGATTGAGGAGGGGGATACTGATGCCTTGGACGGATGATGTGGAGTCGAGCATTTTGCCGTTGATGACCGTTCTGCAAACAACTAAAGGGAAAGTAAGACCGGTCCTGGATTTCCGAGAGCTGAACGGCCATGTTAAGTGCCATACGGAAGGCGACACCGTAGATGTGTGCAGTGAGACCATTAGGGAATGGAGGCAGATGAATGGCGCATCTACGTTGGTAGATCTACAATCTGCCTATTTGCAACTCCATGTTGCCAAGAAGCTCTGGAAATATCAGTTAGTCAAGTACAAATGCAAAACCTACTGCCTTACGCAAGTGTGGTTCGGGTAAAATTCGGCACCCAAGATTATGTCAACTATCCTCAGGAAGATTTTGGAGACAATGGGAAAGGCAGATGTCGTTGTGAGCTCATACATAGACGACATTCTGGTGAATGAGATTGTGGTAACTGCCAAGGAGGTGGTGGCTCATTTGAAGAGGTTCAGGTTGGTCGCCAAAGAGCCGGAAAAATTAGACGGAGGGGCTGCTTTGGGCCTAAAACTGGAACGAGGTGCGTCAGGCGGCCTAGAGTTTCACAGGGAAAACGAGATCCCACAACTTAAGCAGGAGCTCAACAGACGTGAACTTTTTCCCATATGCGGAAAGTTGATCGGACATTACCCCATTGCTAGCTGGCTTAGACCAGCATGCAGCTACATAAAGAGACACGCCGAAGGACAAGGATGGAATGATAAGGTGGAAGAAAGAACGGTCGCCATGATGGAAGAACTTCTGAAAGAAGCAGAACGGCAAGACCCAGTCCGGGGAACCTGGAACATACCGCGAACATTGGATGGAGTCGTGTGGTGCGATGCGAGCAGCATTGCAACAGGGGTCGTTTTGGAAATTGGAGGAGTAGTTGCAGAAGATGCAGCCTGGTTGAGGAAAAAGAATGACGTCAGCCACATCAATGTGGCGGAATTAGACGCGACAATAAAAGGAGGCAATCTGGCCTTAAATGGGGACTACGTGAAATCTGCATCAAAACAGACTCTGCCACGGTGTTTGCTTGGCTAAAGTCTCTCATTTCAAGCGAAAAAAGGATAAAAACGAAAGGGGCTGCGGAGATGTTAGTGAAGCGCAGGCTTGGGGTGCTGGCTGAGCTGATGCAAGAGTTTTGTTTGAAGCTTCGCGTAGACATGGTGGTTTCTGAAAAGAACCGAGCAGATGCTCTCACGAGAGTGAAGAAAAGTTGGATGTTGCCAAAGAAAGATGTTGTTGCTGCATCGGATCTAGATGATGTTGGCGTGCGAGAACTGCACAATTTGCACCATATGGGGGTAGAGAGAACTTTGTACTTAGAGAAAAAAGTCGACCCGAGGATCACCAAGGAGCAGGTGAGGCAAGTGGTCAGAACATGCGACAGATGTCAGTCGATTGATCCTGCTCCAAGCACGCATGAAGCTGGCCAATTGGAGGTGAGTGGGACCTGGGAGACACTAGCATGCGATGTCACCCATTTCAGGGGTGGACTTTACCTGCCCGTGATTGACTGTTGGCCCGGGCGATTTGCCCTATGGAAGAAGCTATGTGGAGGAAGAGGCAATGAAATAGCGGCAATCCTTGATGAGGTGTTTTTGGAGCGAGGCCCCGTGCAAGAGTTGTTAACCGACAACGGGACTGCGTTCAAGTCAGTAGCAGTGACAGAAGTACTGAAGAAATGGAAGATCCAATAATTTTTCAGAGCTGCCTACTGACCTAGTGGCAACGGGATCGTGGAGAGAAACCACCGCACCATAAAAGCAGTTGCGGAAAGAGGAGGCACCTCACCTGAGCAAGCCGTCTTCTGGTATAACATGTCGCCTAAACTGGGACAAGTACCAGAGACGGCCCCGCAACTGTCAATGTTTGCATATTCCTGGATACATCCCAGAGTGGAGCCGGCAAGCCGAGAAGTAGAGGCCACAGGGAAAATTAAACTCGGGGACGAGGTATGGGTGAAGCCACCTGGGGCGCGCTGCACCACACAATGGAGTAGAGGTCGCGTGACTGGGAGGAACACTAGTAACAACATTGTGGTGGGAGGAGTCCCGAGGCACATTCTCGACGTCAGACCAGTTGAGGGCGAAGCAGTGGAGGGGAGTGTGCAGCCACAGGAGGAGGACGAGACACCTCAGAAGCCAAGTAGAGAGAGGCGACCGCCACAGTGGATGAGAGACTATGAAATGTGATCTTGAGATCAGGGAGGCATGTGGTTAGAAGCAAGAAAGAGAAGTCTTACCGCGGGTGCTCAGCGAGTGAGTTCAGGCTAAGAAAAGGAAGAACAAACATGGCGGCCAGCATTTTTATTTCGTCCGTTCTCGCATAATCTCGTGTCTGCGTGAAGATGGAACCTATAAAACGATGTTCATTTCTGGATGCTGGGAGATGATTCCCGATCAGCCAGGAGAGAAGGCAACGAGAGTAGAGACAAGAGACAGAGGACTGTAGCGATAATCTTTCTTGAACATTCCGTTTGTGTATTTGAGGTGAACCCCCCCCCCCGCCCATTTTACATCAATATCTACGCCCAATTTAACTGGTCATTACCGTGTGCAAACACCATGCATACTCGCAAATTGTTCAATTAGTGTGAAAAGAAAACGCTCATGACTTGTGAGGTTGCGTCTGTATTCTTAATAGGACTAGAACAACAGCAGTTTTTGATTTCTGGTGTTTATCTGTTAATATCTTATACACTTTTATAAAGAGGGGTGTGGTTCTCAGTTGATTTACTGTGTCAAACTGTGGCATATCTATACTCGAGGGTCAAACCATAATAAGAATATTCTGTTGCCATAGCACTAATTCTTATTACCCAATGCACCAATTTCCTTGCTGTTTTTGAGTGTTTCTCCATTGTTGCTTTTCTGGTGAGCATTACAAAAATGTCCATTCAGATAACCCGTGACAGTTGTAGCGTGATATTTGATGACGCACGTTTCTATTCAAATGTAGCATATTGAGAAGATATATATTCGTGTTATCGGTAAGACAATTCCGCGATGGCATCGTACTTGACGATCGTTGTTTTAAATCTTTACAGCACTGTTGCACCGCATTGCAACTACTTGGATGGATTATTCGTTGCCCAAACGTGTCAAGCCGTTCTCACTGATATAGCCTATGCCGTATTGTTAATACATATGTAACCGATGCATGCCGATATTGCTTTCTTCAGTTTCTTAATCCAGAACGCTCTAAAGGAGGGAAATACACAAAAGGTCTTGCGAGAAAAGGATCGAGTTCTGTAAAGAGAATTACATTATACTTATTCATTTTGTCCGGTGCTATGCGAGTTCGAGTTTTACACCAGTCAGGAAATTAATAGGAGCATAGAAATATATTTTAATTAGTGTGTTGTTTAATCAGTTTAATGTTACGTATACCAAATATACATAAGTCTCCAGTTAGATACGTGGATGTGTATGCTCCCGTTGCGTTTCTTGATGGTATTTCGGCCACAGCCTTAAGTAACTTAATAAGAACCTACATGAATTTTTGTGAGTAACAGAGAAATACCGGAGGATAATGGCAACATGTGGTTTTTGGCATATTATATATGATAAATGATAGTGTATGTGTGTATTTGAATGTTCGCTAAATATTCAGAATCCACTAAAACAGAAATTGGTGTTTGGTTTATATACGCTGTCAGTATTATTAGCTAATGTTCAAGATTACAGAACATATATATATATATATATATATATATATATATATATATATGTGGGGGTATGTGTGTAGGTATATACATGCATATATATATACACACACACACACACATATATATATATATATATATATATATATATATATATATAACAGCGTAGTGTAACTCCATTCGGTAATTCTGTCTATATATATATAAGTGTGAATATGCGTAGATGTGTATTTTATACGCCAGGCAACTTAAACGCAATGATTTATATATTTTCCGAAGAATAAATAGCTGTCCATTTTGGTGAAGCCATCAGCTATGTCATACTGACAAAAATATAAATGTAGAATACTTAATTCCAATAAGCCTAGGCAAGCATAAAAATAAGTAAAAATGCAATGCAAATAATCAATACGAAAAAAAACTATATAGCAATAAGGAACATTAAAGTTTTAAGTGCACTGCAAGCTACGGAAAACAAAATGCGAAGAAATTACTAAGTCTAAGATTAATAAACGGCTGTCTTTAAGTGCTAGAAAGCACACATCTCTCATATTGATAATAATTTGTTGCGATCGAACACAGTTTTCTTCGCAGGCTTATTTTCGAGAAAAATTAAATAAAATCTCCAAATATTAAAAGATTTTTTTGAAAATACTAAAGCGACAAGTACATAAGCCCACAGATGTACACAGACGCGTACACACAGACTTAAAGAAACAATCGCCCATAGATTTAAATTCTCACATGTAAATTAGAATTAAAAAAAAAAAACTATGTAATGATCATGGTATTTCCTATATACCTTTTGTGGCTTCCTTCACTCTTGACAAACTATTCCTACCCACTGTATGGGTAACTCCGCGTGAAATGTGTGTGACAAGGGTTGCGCAGGCACCAACCACATCTCTCCTGAGTAAACATTGTTGCATAGCAGTGGTACATGACGACTGGAAACAATGTCGAGATGAGCGAAGAGCACATACAGTGCTGAGAATCCAAAAATGGTCACCCATCTGGTACTAGCCAGGCTCAAAGTTGCTTAACCGGTGATCTGTCGAGAACCGGTGTCAACGTGATTATGCCGTATACACCGTACTTTAAGGTAACTCCGCCAAGTCTGTGGTAAAAATG
>NC_136492.1:82627484-82654984 GCF_053919585.1 Euprymna scolopes | reverse complement strand
TCAAGTGTAGGTTCATAGATGGGAGTAACGGTGGAAGGTCTGAAGAGTGTAAGGATGATGGTGTAACAGTGTGTGGTGTGAAGAGATGGGTAAATCAGTGTGTGTTCAAGACGCCTCTTGGGGACCCCTAACCCCAGTGGGAATGGCCCTTGTCAAGGATCACAGAGGGTCAGCACCTGTCCGGTCAATCCAGAAGCGAACTGCGAAGAACTTCGACCTATTGCAGCCTTACGTCAAGAAGAAGAACCTGATGAATTTTTTTGACACCATTTAGTGGTTCAAAATGTAGGACTAACCCATCCACCCTTACGTCAAGAAGAACCTGCTGTTTTTTTTACACCATTTAGTGGTTCAAAATGTAGGACTTTGTTCAGGACAAAAAAAACATTTTTTAATGACTATTCTTTTTCAGGATGAATGACCATTGAGAACACAATTCTAAGAAATTGGACTATTAATGAACATTGAAAAATGATTTTGTAGGACATTCTGTTAAAGAACTTTTTGTTATGAATTTACAGCAACAAACTTTGTTAATGGACACATTGAACTAAGGCAGTAGCTATTTATAAGAATTTAAGATTTTTTGTGCATGATATCTGCATGTGATTTTTGCTTTCAGGGTAGGCAGCAGCAGTATTATTAGCTATGAGAATCTCTTTGGTTGTTGAGGACATGGTGCGTCGTCCTCATATTGAGAATCGCCACCCCATGTGAGGGCGAATGTAACACCAAAGAGAGGCAGCGTGAAATCGTCAGTGACCATTAACTTTTAGTTAAGACGCAGTAGTATTAATTTGGAGAACCTCTTTGGTTGTTGAGGACATGGGGCGTCGTCCTCATATTGAGAATCGCCACCCCATGGACGGCGAATGTAACACCAAATAGGGGCAGCGTCGGACCATTAGGGTCGATGTGACGCTTTTATTTGACGTTGATATTTTATCCCGGGCAATATCAGGTAATTGAAAGATAGATGTTAAGATCTTATTCCGGGCAACATCGGTTAACTAAAAGATATATGTTAATATTTTTTTTGTCCCGGGCCGACATCGAAAAAGAAAAGTTTGAAAAAGAAAGAGCTTGCTGAATTTCAATTCTGCCAACTTATTTTTTTTCCTTTCTTTCTTCAAAGTATAATTCGATTGTTGATATTTTTTCTCTGATTTGAATTCGCATGTACGCATTAGTCAGGTTCAAAGAGTGCGCCAACCGTTTCAAGGACACAATTCATGTGTCAGCTGGAACAACAACAGATAGATTATGTTTTTGCTTTGAACAAAAAACTACATTTGTTGGTGTCACAAAATATATTTGTGACAAGATCAAAACAAAGATAAATAATTTCTTTGGAATTAAAATTTCACACACGCATTTGTCGGCTTCATGTTTGTTGAATCAAATATTAAATGATTTGGTATGACTGATAAAACCATTTGAACCCAAAATAACATTCCTTATGTTTTCATTCTCAAACCGAATCGCAGTTTTGAAATATACATCAAGAGATTTTTGCCACCTAACAATTTTCAATAACATATTTTGGCGAGATGTTAATAGGAATAATAATTTGTTTATTTCCTTTGATAGTGTCACATCTAAGGGCAGAGTTCACGAAGTATTTTTTTGGACGCAGTTTTCTTACTTACGCGGTTATCGCGTATTACGCAGTTTGGAAATGTTCCAATGAGAGAAAATTGGTTATTTTCCATCGGGCTTTTTGATTGATCGGGGAGGAGTAAGAATTATTCTTAGATCGTGGGAGGTGGCCAATTTTTGTCATCAGTCAAATTATCCAATGAGAGAGAATCAGACGATTTGGTTATCGAGCACTCTGATTGGTCGGGAAGGAATTGGGAATTGTCGCCTCGCCCAGTGCTCTACTATATAAAGACCAAGAAAGTCAGAGCAAAAAAGAACAGAAGAGGAGACCAAGAGAAGAGGAGAAAAAAAAAACAAGTCCGAGAGTCAAGCCACCTCACCTCTCCTCTCTCTCTCCCCCTCGCCTATTGCCCGATAACTAAAAAAGGGTTAAATTAATAGACCTGCGAATTCCAGCAAGAACAGAAGAGAATTAGAAGAGAGAGTCGGGGAACTCGGAGCAAAAAAGATCGAGTCTGAGAGTCAAGCCACCTCACCTCTCCTCTCTTGCTCCCCCTCACCTATTGCCCGATAACTAAAAAAGGTTTAATTAATTGACGTGTGAAGCCCCACTTAGAAGTTTAAATGCTTGCTTACAAATTCATACTCCAAACTGTACATATGGTTGTATATATTTCTTTTATGGTTTTCTTTTAATACATTCTATATAAGCCAATCTCCGGAGCCTTTGTTATTTAAAATTTTTGATTTGCTGATGTGCTGATGTTTTCGTTATTATTTTTTTTACTTGTGAAACTGCATCCGTCAACGAGCACCCGGTATCCCCGAAGACGAAATCTCTAGACGATCACAGAAGATCCGGCCTTGTGGACATTGCAGCAAGGATGATTCCACCAACGCACTGAAGAAGGGCTTACTGGGTGACGCGACGTATCGGCGGGGTCTCATAATTGGTGCCGTGACCAGGATTATGAAACCCCGCCGGTACAAATAGCCAAATGTTTCAGTCAATGAGACTTCCTGAATCGAGCTTGGACCACTCGGCGCCACAAGGAAAAATGGAAAAGGACTTTAAAGAAATTGAAAGCAGAAAACGGAGCGCTTAAAAAAAAAAAAACTAAAAAGATCATAAAAAGTTGCGAGCTCCCTAAAAAAAAGATAAAAAGGATAAAAATAGATTTAAAATGGAGATATAGCATAGGGAGATTATTCCAAAATAGTTTAACAACTGGGTATAAATCTGAAATTATTAAAATAGGTCATAATTTTACTGGAACGCTAGATTGTGTAGGAAAGTTGGTATTGGGAGGAGGGGTTCTGTATATATATACATATATATATATATAATTACGCACACCCACGAATACGCATCTATATGTATAGATACACAAACAAGCTTAAGTGCACGCATATATATATATATATATATATATACATACCGATATATATATATATATATTTACATAAAACACACATATACATATGTACAGAATAAATATACACATATTGCCATCTAACTATTTACATAAACGCACACATATACATATGTACAGAATAAATATACACCTATTGCCATCTCAATAATAGTATCCAGAGATACTATTATACAGACATATATAAAACTGGTTAATAGTATCCAGAGATTAATCCAGATGTTAATAAACATATATAAAACTGGTATAATAGTATCCAGAGATACTATTATACAAACATATATACACATATTGCCATCTAAATATTTACATAAACACACACATAAGTATATAGTTAAGTAAATAGCATTACAATATAAACACTAAAATGCATTATATTTAAATTTAGAAATTTGCTATCAAAAGCCATTATAAAATTATTAAGAGAATTATTAAGAGATTTTAAAATTTACTAGGGTACATTAAAAAGTATGCAAATCTATTGATATGCAAATACGGAAATATACGCATATTATTAATATTAATAAGCAATTACTAGCATTATCACATCATAATGAGTTATAAAAGCTGTTAATTTTATCACATTATTATATGTGTTATGCAAAGTATTCATTATACTTGCTATTAATTAAAGTTTATAATACCGTTTTTTTATTTAAGTATATATTGGAGTTGGGTGGTTCGGTATATGGATTTGAAAATCATATCAGAATAGTAAGAGAGTATTAAGGGAGAAGTACATGTATATAATGTGAAAACAAATAGACACAAACATAAAGTACGCACACAAAAGAATACGTATTCCTGCATATACAGATATATAGTAAACGAGTAAATAAAAATGCAATATATTGTCATTTGCAAAACGTCATCGGATCTGAGGCTCTTTTCCTCATCAAAATCCTCTGTGGGATTTATAGAGAATCATCATATAGTTAAAATGTTGTTATACAAATGGTCGAATGTATACTTCACCTGTTGACATAGAACGAGGTACGGGTACAGATGATTGAGATATTGTTTGGGCATTGTTTTACTTTTGTGATATTCTGTGGTATTTACTGCGACTTAGCTCACGACGAGGAATGTATGTTTTATGGAAATGTTCATTTGTCTATCTCAGAAATGTATCAATGAATCTGCGGAAAAAATTTGAGGGCAGTTTATACTTCTGCGGTGTCTTTTAAACTAATTATTCGTGACAAGACATGTTTAGACAGACCCTAGCATCGTATTTCATACTTCGAACTGTATCGGTTTAAGCCGAATAAGTTTTTCCTGTTATTTCTCTTGTAAATATGAATTATGCATTATATCGATAACGTAAATATAAACAAATAATAGTCTCTGACATTCCTTACGTGTAAATTATATCCGATTGGGTTATGTCAACAAACATAGTTCGGTCTAGCGCCGCAATTACTATTGCTATCGCTGCGTCTGCTAATTCTATGTATTGTTTCTATTGTTGCTGCTAATCTCTATTCCACATTTTGTATATGTAAATCGGAAGACGTTTTCTCTTTTGAAATATATCATAAGTGAGTAAAGTTGAAGTAAGAAACAAAGTCAAAATACTGAGACGAAATTACACGTTCACAAAAGAAAAACGTAATCTATACTTCTATGAATCTGAGTGTTTTTTTTTTGTATATCAATATTTATATTAAAACACCCTTTTTATATGTATTTTAAAATAAAATACAAATGTCTTATATATGGGTCGTGAAATTGCATTCACTAGCAAAACATCACGCTTATTTAATGTCATTTAAACATTCATTTTAATTAATCCGCTACTAGTTTAGTCAGTTTCTCATGAGATGGTGATCTTACGTTTAATATTGCGTGTAACTATATTAATAGAGATATTCTACATGATTAATACTTGCGTAATATTTGCTTACAAAGTTTATAGTAATCACAAAACTTTTTTTCCGTATATATTTATCCATACGTATATATGTTTGTTCAAAAGAATTTACCTACCAAATCCTCTTGAAGATCTTGGTCTAAGGACATGAAAGAACTTCTTATATAAGGTAGTTGAGCATATGCAAGGCTTTATATTTGGGTTTCATCTCGGGCAATCGGTACAAAATTGTGAAAATAAAAAAAAATGTAATTTGCCAGGTCTAAGTCAAACAACGGCATTAAGAATATGCATCCAAAACGTAGTAGCTATTAGTTCGTGTTTTAATTTTTAGCCTTGCAGTAAACAGGTTTTCATAGCTCATTCATAAACGGCAGAGGAAAAAATAAATCATAAGCTCAATGCTTTTGTTTCGATTCTCGTTGATAGCGCACGAGTCATTATTTTTTAAAAACTTTTTAAACCATTACATTTGGTCCAATATACGAAATCTGCATTAATCAGAATATCGTATTTTAACGTATTTTACTGCCGGGCACATTTCTAGTTAATTATAAAAAGATTGTTCTTATAAGAAAATCGAAAACTTTTGTATATGTTTTGTAGATCACTTTTCAAACTTAATTGCTTCATTAGCTGACATATTTAGGAAACGTTGATTGATAAGTGAAGATCCATTAATTACTACTTGTCTGAAAAGACGCAATACAATTCTGCAGACCTACAAGCCAGGAACAACAAATACCGTTTATTAGGATTCATTATTATGTATGCATAATATACAACTAACGTAATTAGATATATGAAGAGAAAACGTGCACTTTTTCGAACATGATTGCTAGGAATTAACGCTGTCCACACTACAAATTTCCAGTTCTTTCAACGGTTTACTTTGTTTTTTCTTTTTCATTTGGATACTTTTTGTGACCAAGAGCGGAGGTCAGCTTGAAATGTAAAAAACAACAATAAAAATATTAAATACAAAAAAGTAACATCGTTTTTCATGCTTAAAAAAACCCCAGAACCTTTAAATCACAATCCTAGAGCACGCGTGGAGGTTTAGTATTATATATATATATATATATATATATATATATATATATATATATATATATATATATATATATTATAATATGACACACAACTTAGTATAGCTGGATTCATGTTTGATACTGTCGCTTTATTAAATTGTAAAAAAAAATTCAAAACATAACGCTACTATTATATTCCTATTTTAGACAAATTTACGTATGTCTGTATTATTAGTACTAGTAACGATGATGCAAAGTAATATCTTACTGCCAAATTTCGTATCAGGTTTTCCATCGACATACTTGACAGCTACTACAGTAGAACTTATAATTCAGTTGAATTATTTATTTTTCCGGTTGAAGAAAACTTTACAAATGCTAGAGTTAGTTTATTAAATATTAAAACATGTACTTATCTATTCTACACATCTTAGACAGGTGATGCTGTTATACAGTGAAATGTTATTATACAGTGACTTGTTTAAGTATTTAATGCCTTATAGATTAGGATGCCTTGGAAATGTGTGATGTACGTATATTGGCGAAATCTAAGATAAAACTGCTTTGTTCTTCGCTGCGCATTTTAAATATTTAGAAGGCGTGAAGTAAAGAAAAAACCTACAGATGCGTTAGGTCAAATATCATAATTTGAAAACGAGATGATTATCGTTCTGTATTGCACTTTAATGTTTTCTATATTTCGGAATACATATCATCCTCTCTTAAAATCGTTGCACGTTTTGAAAATCTTCGCTCTTTAACTGTCTCTAGTTGTGTGAATAAAACCCTACTGTTCAATAAATTCCTAGTGTTGAATGTAAAGTTGTCTTTTTATTCGTATTTTTGGTCAAAACACTCGCTCAAACAACCTTCGCTTTGATTCGCTTTTCGCACGTGAAAAGGGGTGAGTTGCAACTGAAATTCTACAAGTTAATTTTCTAAATTTCGCTTCTGAGTAAAAATGTATTAATAAATTTGTGGCGATGGTTACCTTTTTAAGATTTGTTTATTATGTTTTTAAGATGTGAAAGTAAGCAACATAATATATTGCATTATTGTGATGATTTTTTTTTCTGATAGATAAAAGATTATAGAAATTAGAAAAAATAATACATCATTATATTGATGGTTTGCAGGAATATACGAGGGGCGTGCAATAAGTAATGTCCCTAAGCTACTTCCAGTTGTCTTATCTAGCTGAAATTTTGCATGTGCAATGATTTATATCTCTACGGGTTATGTGGCAAATTACAGCTCTGAACTAATTGTTGTTTCTGTTTTACATGTGTTTGAACTGAGTCAGGTGTGAAATGGAGCCTGTTGAATGTCGAGCAGTGATCCGGGTTTGTGTATTTGAATGAACGTATACCACAGGAGACTGTTGATGAAATGAAAGACACTTATGGTGATAATGCCCCATCATATGACCTTGTAAAACGCTGGCATCGTGAATTCAAACAATATGTGGAAAATGCTCCCAGGCCAGGTCGCCCCCTTCTGCCATTGATGAGGCATCTGCCCGTCAAATTGAGGCTGCCATTTTGGAAGATCAGCGCATTACTATTCGCCAAATTGACAAAGATGTCAAGATTAGTACAGGGTCTGTGGAAATTATCATTTATGACCATTTGCATATGCATAAGGTGTCTGCCAGATAGATTCACAGGTTGCTTACACCATTCCAGAAGCGAGAACGCGTCGAGTATTCAAAGATGAATTTAGAGATGTGCCAAGAAGATGAGTCAAAGTTTTTCAAAACACTGATTATACAGGATGAAACCTGGGTTCATCACTATGATCCAGAGACCAAAACCCAGTCAATGTAGTGGAAGCACTTGGACTCACCACCTCCAAAGAAGGCAAGGGCGCAGCCCTCCGCTGGCAAGGTCATGCTAATAGTCTTCTGGGACCAGGACGGAGTAGTGATGACAGATGTCCTGGCAAAAGGTAACAAAATTACAGGAAGTTATTATGCTTCACTTTTGGGGGAATTAAGGGAAGCTATCACAATCAAGAGGCGGGACAAGATCAGCTAATTTATCCTCCTCCTGCAGGACAACGCTCCGGTCTACAACTCGCATGTCGTCAGATCAGAAGCACGGGCGTGCGGTTATGAAATTCTTCCCCATCCTCCCTACTCTCCTGACCTTGCGCCCTCTTACTTTCACCTCTTCCCAGCCATTAAGTTGTTTTTGGAAGGAAAGCGTTTCCCAGATAATGCAACCTTGATTTCTGTAGTCACGTCGTGGTTGGAGGACCAACCTGGGGTGTTCTACAAAAACGGTCTCCAGGGCTGCATCAAAGGATCAGAGAAATGCATACCTCTGGGTGGAGCCTATGTAGATAAAGACTAATAACTCTGCCAAGTTTTGTTGCTTTACTGCTATGGGAAGTGGATCAGGGGCATTACTTGTTGCACGCCCCTCGTAGTTTCCTTGTTTGAAACATTTACCATTAATTAAAACGATTACAATTGCACGCAGATGCCAAACATGTTGTTTAGAAAAAATAAGTTGTATATCCCTTTTAATTGCGCGTCTGGTAATTATAGGATTAAATTAAAAATGTTTCTTCTACTGTTTAAATCTGGTTTTTCCTTTTCTCCACGTTTCGATCGATAAAATCTTCGACGTTCTTCAGACACGCAAAACCCTGTGGCGAAGAGGTTAGAGTAGCTAGAAAAAACATTAAGTTGTAAATGTGACACTGTTCTGAACGCTGGACAATGGAAAATGCACTTGCAATTTACTTAGGGCATCTACCTAAATATAAATGACTGAATGCGGTCATGGTTATACCGCGACATTTTAAATTGTGTGCAGAGCTCAGATGTCGACAGAAACATATTCGAGTTAGACAAGATACACCTAAAGAAGGTCAGATGTTACATCGAATGAGACGTTTTGAAAATGACAATTCATGTGCGAATCATAGTCGAACAACTATAAATAATCGGCGTGAGTCATTCTCATGTCAAAAATGTAGAAACATGAATGTGAATAAGTTGAATGAAAAACGCAATAAATTTGTTTAAATGAGTGCTTTAACATAGGAGTACGAATATCTGCTGAATTGTAAGTGCGTCTTTTTATTCCTACTTGTGGTTAGAAACAAGAAAGAGAAGTCTTACCGTGGGTGCTCAGCGAGTGAGTTCAGGCGAAGAAAAGGAAGAACAAACATGGCGGCCAGCATTTTTATGTCGTCCGTTCTCGCATAATCTCGTGTGTGCGTGAAGATGTAACCTATAAAACGATGTTCATTTCTGGGTGATGCGAGATGATTCCCGATCAGCCAAGAGAGAAGGCAACGAAAGAGAAGAGACAGAGGACTGTAGCGATAATCTTACTTGAACATCCCGGTTGTGTATTTGAGGTGAACCCCCCTCCCCCATTTTACATCAAGCTACTTCGGCTATGGCCAACGCAGGCTTAAGCAACATGATTAAGCCTTTTAATGGCGACTGTGATGTGGTGGTGTGGCTTAAAAAAGTGGACCTTGTAGCAAGGAATCAGAAGCTGGATGATGTGGCCGCAGTAATACCACTGTTTCTGGAAGGGGATGCACTGACCCTCTATTTGGAGCTCAGCGAGCGGGAACAGCGTGACGCAGACGCCATCAAGGGTCGACTGATCGAAGCTTTCGCAGAGGGGCCTTTCGAGGCCTTAAATAAGTTGAAAGAGAACAGGTGGACTGGTGAATCTGTGGATGTCTATGCGAATGAGATAAGGAGATTGGTTGAGTTGTCGGGCATTAGGGGGCATGCCAAGAATCACGTAGTCAAGATGACTTATGTTACCGGGTTCCCGGAAGAAATATCGAAAAGGTTGCAGCAGTTACCGGGAGTGGAGACGCTGGATGTGAGGTAGCTGCTTAGAACTGCAAAAAACTTGGTGAGCACCCAGCCCACGGAGCCTGGAGGAACGACAGCAACGGTACAGCAGGATGTGGGCAGGAATCTGACAAACCCGGGGATCGTATGCTTCGAATGCGGGGGACCACACATGAGAAGAGACTGCAGGAAGTTCTTGCAACGGACAGTGTGTTATAAATGCAATCGAAGAGGCCATTTAACGGTTAAATGCACACGTTCGGGAAACTGGCGAGGGGAGGCCGACGCGCTAGCGGCCGCCCCGATTCGAGAATAGAGGCGCACCCGCAGCAGATGCCCAAACAGAAGATTGCGGTTGAAGGACGGGAAGTTATGGCCCTGATTGACACTGGCTGCACCACTACCATGGTGCACACTACCCTGGTCGGAAGGTGGAAAGGGAAGGGTATAGTAGTGGTATTCGATGGGTCGCGAGTGAAGTGTCGAGGGAGGAAGACCGTCACTATTGATATTGCTGAACGTCGGATGAGGGTCCATGCAATTGTCACTGATCGGCTGGTGCCTGGCGTCCAAGCCATCATTGGAATGGATGTTATATGCCGCCTTGGAGGTGTTACAATCACATGTGACAACGTGAGGTTCGGACTAGCTGAGTGCGGGGTGACGGAGAACGCCCCCAGATAGATCAACAAGGCCTGGGAGGAAAGAAAATTGTCGATCAAAGATCAGGACTTCCGAGCCGAATTCGACGGAGAGCGGTGGACGGTGGAGTGGGCATGGAAACATCAAGCGACATCGATGACAAACAGGGTGGCGTGCTACACAAATTCGCTTAGAGGATGGGCGAGAAAGGAGTTTGAGCAGGAAGTCGACCGATGGATTGAGGAGGGGATACTGATGCCTTGGACGGATGATGTGGAGTCAGGCATTTTGCCGTTGATGACCGTTCTGCAAACAACTAAAGGGAAAGTAAGACCGGTCCTAGATTTCCGAGAGCTGAACGGCCATGTTAAGTGCCATACGGGAGGCGACACCGTAGATGTGTGCAGTGAGACCATTAGGGAATGGAGGCGGATGAATGGCGCATCTACATCGGTAGATCTAAAATCTGCCTATTTGCAACTCCATGTTGCCAAGAAGCTCTGGAAATATCAGTTAGTCAAGTACAAATGCAAAACCTACTGCCTTACGCGAGTGGGGTTCGGGTTAAATTCGGCACCCAAGATTATGTCAACTATCCTCAGGAAGATTTTGGAGACAATGGGAAAGGGAGATGGGGTAGTGAGCTCATACATAGACGACGTATGATGCGATGCGAGCAGCATTGCAACAGGGGTCGTTTTGGAAATTGGAGGAGTAGTTGCAGAAAATGCAGCCTGGTTGAGGAAAAAGAATGACGTCAGCCACATCAATGTGGCGGAATTAGACGCGACAATAAAAGGAGGCAATCTGGCCTTGAAATGGGGACTACGTGACATCTGCATCAAAACAGACTCTGCCACGGTGTTTGCTTGGCTAAAGTCTCTCATTTCAAGCGAAAAAAAGAATAAAAACTAAAGGGGCTGCGGAGATGTTAGTGAAGCGCAGGCTTGGGGTGCTGGCTGAGCTGATGCAAGTGTTTTGTTTGAAGCTTCGCGTAGACATGGTGGCTTCTGAAAAGAACTGAGCAGATGCGCTCACGAGAGTGAAGAAGATTTGGCTGTTGCCAAAGAAAGATGTTGTTTCTGCATCGGATCTAGATGAGGTTGGCGTGCGAGAACTGCACAATTTGCACCATATGGGGGTAGAGAGAACTTGAGACTTAGTGAAAAAAGTCGACCCGAGGATCACCAAGGAGCAGGTGAGGCAAGTGGTCTGGACATGCGACAGATGTCAGTCGATTGATCCTGCTCCAAGCACGCATGAAGCTAGCCAATTGGAGGTGAGTGGGATCTGGGAGAGACTGGCATGCGATGTCACCCATTACAGGGGTGGACTTTACCTGACCATGATTGACTGTGGGCCCGGGCGATTTGCCCTATGGAAGATACTACTTGAAGGAACAGGCAATGAAATAGCGGCAATCCTTGATGAGGTGTTTTGGAGCGAGGCCGCGTTGAAGAGTTGTTAACCGACAACGGGACTGCGTTCAAGTCAGTAGCAGTGACAGAAGTACTGAAGAAATGGAAGATCCAACAATTTTCCAGAGCTGCCTACAGACCTAATAGCAACGGGAAACCACCGCACCATAAAGGCAGTTGCGGAAAGAGGAGGTACCTCATCTGAGCAAGCCGTCTTCTGGTATAACATGTCGCCTAAACTGGGACAAGTACCAGAGACGGTCCCGCAACTGTCAATGTTTGCATATTCCTGGATAAATCCCAGGGTTGAGCCGGCAAGCCGAGAAGTAGAGGCTACAGGGACAATTAAACTCGGGGACGAGGTATGGGTGAAGCCACCGGGGGCGCGCTGCACCACACAATAGAGGTCGCGTGACTGGGAGGAACACTAGTAACAACATTGTGGTGGGAGGAGTCCCTAGGCACATTCTCGACATCAGACCAGTTGAGGGCGGAGCAGTGGAGGGGAGTGTGCAGCCACAGGAGGAGGACGAGACACCTCAGAGGCCAAGTAGAGAGAGGCGACCGCCACAGTGGATGAGAGACTATGAAATGTGATCTTGAGATCAGGGAGGCATGTGGTTAGAAGCAAGAAAGAGAATTCTTACCGTGGGTGCTCAGCGAGTGAGTTCAGGCGAAGAAAAGGAAGAACAAACATGGCGGCCAGCATTTTTATGTCGTCCGTTCTCGCATAATCTCGTGTGTGCGTGAAGATGTAACCTGTAAAACGATGTTCATTTCTGGGTGCTGCGAGCTTATTCCCGATCAGCCAAGAGAGAAGGCAACGAGAGAGAAGAGACAGAGGACTGTAGCGATAATCTTACTTGAACATCCCGGTTGTGTATTTGAGGTGAACCCCCCTCCCCCATTTTACATCAATACTGTCTGTCTGCAGACTCGATTTAAATCAATAGTACTATAAAATACTCGGACAATATTAAATGACAAGATTTTCTTAAAAGCATTTTTGAAGTCATAGCCTCATGAAACGATTAACATGAAATTTTAATTGAAATAAAAAAAATCTTAGGTCGTTCTTAAAAATTTCAAACAAGATTTTGTTGCGTGGTAAAGTGTTGAAATGCCACATTTTTTACTAGTGATTTTTTCCTAGGTTTTAATGGTTTTATATTGCTTTTTTCTTTGCAGATTGTAACATATCGATGTATATGGTAGATATACTGAAGTGTTTTTATCTGGCTCCTTTATTAATTTAGCATATGTTATCAAAGTCATATATATATATATATATACTATTTGTCTAAGACAAGTTGTCCATTTATACATAGTGTTACGATATTGAGATATATATATTAATATCTTATTAAGTAAAATAAATAAATGCAATGGTTAAAATTACAAGACACGAGGGATTATGACGACTAAGGGAATCGTTACCAAGACAACTCCGGTGACGCCGGCAGGAAAGAGAAAAATATAAAAAAAAAAGATGAAAAGAAAAATGCTGATATATTTACAATTTATAAAAATGTTTTCAGCGTTTCGGAGAAAGTTAACCGTTAAGAACTTGAAACGCAAGTTAGTTGCAGAAGGGATTCCAAGGAGAGAATACGTCTAACTAAGCAACTCCGCTGATAAAATAAACAGCACAACAAATATGAAAAGAAAAAAATAGTTGATATTCATCAGCGTAAATAAAGGTTGGTTTATCGGTTACATTTTTCATTTGTCAATTATTAAGATATATCGGATCAATTTAAGAGAACTATTAAATACAAAGAATCAGAAATCTCGCATCGTTTGGTAAAAAATATCGCCCGAAAAACAAAACAAAATAAATAAACAAGAAAATCGGCATAATAGCCTCCCTTGGTTTTTTATAAATAAAAACATAAAAGGAAATTGTGATGAATGGGGCACAACTCTGTAAAATATGTCTGTTCTTAACTTGTATTTCTCTCTTTTTTACTGAGAGTTTGGTACGAGATATATCTCTCTTTCTCTCTCTCTTTCTCTCTCTCTCTCTCTCTCTATATATATATATATATATATATATATATATATATATATATATAAAAAAAAGAGACAGGGAAAAGAAAAAAGAGAAGAAAGACTTATAAACTTATATATATATATTATCATCTTTGGAAATTAGTATATATTATCTATTTGTTCTTTGATTTTGTTCATTAAAATAAAAAAGTAATACATATATACATGATATATTGATTATCTTTTCATGTTAAAATATATGCTGAAACTTCTCTGACCCTCATTTCTACAGTGACAGACAGCTGATTGCTAAATTAGTATATCTATCTATTTGATACCTATTTTATACAACACACAAGCCTATAGACCGTGTTTAAGTCAAGAAGGGCGGATAATTGTTATCTCCATTTAAAATGCTCTGTATGATAGAGGAATTCAATTAAATACGGACTTGCGCGTAGCTCCTCGGATCCTTCTAAGTAACCTAATATAATTTTTTTTTAATTATAAATATAACCTCAGAAGGGGCACGTCACAATAGAGATACTTTTTAATGTACGTATGGCCGTTCCTTACATTTCCCTCTAATTACTTGATAATATGTGTATAAAATAATGTAATATATAAAACGTTTGCGTAATGATTATAGACGTACATTTTCGCGTCAAAGAGCAGAGAGCAATTTCACTGTTGGTAAACACATTAATTTCACTAATAATCTAAGGAAATATATGAATTACTATCAATTAACTACAGTGTGGTATTATATAGTGAACTGAACTAAACTTTTAAGCTTTGGTTTTGCAACTGGTTACATAAGAGAAACCATGACGAAAAGATTTTATGACAGTACAAAGCAATACACTTATTCACTGCTGAAATACATCGTAATTTCTTGATGTAATAATGATGAAATATAATGTTTAAGACATACACTAAACATGTATGTCAATCGTAATCTATGTAAAAAAATATGTATGTAGCCATGCTAAAATAATAGTGAATGATAAAAAATAACAAATAAATGGTGAAACCTAAAAATCCCAAAAATAAAATGGTGAAAAAAAAAGTTTTTCAACCATGAACTTAGTCTTCAAAGTAAAATAACTGCTTTGACTCAGTTTGCAGTCTTGTCATGTGATATGCATGATAACACTACGCCATTGCATGGATTGTTAGGTGTGGATGATTCAAAAGTTTTAGATTCTATGAATTCAGTCGAATTCTCATCAAGGGAATGTGTTTCGTTTATTTAAAGTATTTGTATCTTTTGGTGACACTTCACACTTGAAATTGCATAGTGTAATTTCTTTTAATGATAAATCAAATAGATAAAATTATAGTCAAACAGCCTATAGCAGATGTATCCTGACAAATATATATTATGTGTCGGATCTAAAATTCACATTTTGTGATCTTTTGAGAGTTTAGACGACTATTCAGCTAAGACAACCTTGGAGAAAGTACCTAGTGATGAGAACATGAGATTCTCTAAAAATACCACGAAGGATTTTGATTTTAAACTGATAAAATTTCGGGATTAAATATTGTATTGAAGTAAATATTATTATACGAATCCTCCCTGAAAAAATAATTTAGCCCCTGTTCCCACAAAAAAATGGTTGTCTTCTATCTGTTCTTCTATATAAATAAAATGAACTCATTTTCCCCATCCGACTTTGACCTTAATAGGATTAAAAGTCATGCGATAACATACAAATGTAATGCGTACAAACTGTAGCACATTATCTAAGGGGTGCTATAGGCCTATTACCTCTACAATTCCTCGACAATGGCGCATTCCTACATTTTTTCCGGTTAGAGTCCACTGCCAAAATCGGTTACTTTCAATATAAGTTGCAATATATTTCTATTAGATTCGTCCTTTCCCCGCTCCTCATTTACACGGCAGCGTATGTGTTCACAAGGAACCGTACGAGGAAACACCTGTTAGAAATCGTAGAAGGTTATTTATGCCGTTTTTTGTTTTGTCTTTTTTATCTTTTTCCCCTGATTTATGCTTTTTGTTTTTCCCATAATAAAATAAAAATAAAAATAAATAAAACAAAAAACGCGAAAACGCGATCATTATTATTGTTTTATTGTTGTTTTTTTTAGTTAGTGTAAGACACACCCTGCGGCAGTAACCGGTTTTTAATACCGGTTTTAATGATTGTAACGCTGAAATTTAACTATGCCATTTATTTATTAGTGCTTTCAACTCAACATTTATTTTTACACAAAGAATTCATTCTTTACTATTTATTATTACAACGCAAGGATATAGTGAATTCACTTGCATTACACTTACATTAACATTCAAACACATAAATTCATTTAGACTTCGAGAAAACAAAGCATTCATTTAGGATTCGAGTGTGATGCGGGACTACTGGAACTAAACCAAAACAAACTTCTCTGCGAATTGATATTTGACCTAATTAACTTGTTACTTAATTCATCACGGTTTTTTTATTATTTTTTTTTTTTGCGTTTTCGCCTCAATGATCTGGGTTTAAGCCCCCCCCCCTCAAACTGTTTTGGTATTTTTAAAACACCAGGACACGACCGGACCGTCCGTATTGCATCACGTTCAGTTTTTTTAATTGTTCTTTTTTAACGATTTTTCCCATAGTGTTATCATTGTTTGTTTTTAAAATATATATACAGGGTTATTACTTCGCTTTGTTTTCATTTTACCAACCCTTAACCACACACGCCTCTAAAACCCCGGCAAACGCTGGGTATCCCCCGCTAGTACTTAATAAAATAAGCAATAATTGAGGAAGATAGAATGATGAACTTTTGTCTATACATGCCCAATAAACATGGAATAATATACTCGTTGAGTTTATTGTAATTTGAAATCTCGCCGGTCCTATCATTTTAAAGATTCGGTTTTAAAGAATTATCATATAGCAAGGGAGCCTTTGAATGTTGTCATGCCTTTTATAAGTTGTGTCAGTCTGGCAACTGCAGGCAGGCAGTTAGGGATGTTATTTGTTGTGTGTTTAGGCAAGTAAAATATTTCAGTATCATTTAAGCATCCAAACTTTCCAAATTTATTTAAACATAAAATTAATTTTGTCAGGAATTATCTGCACAGGGAATAGATTTTACAGTTCATTTATTGATAGAAGACAGAGATAAAACTTCCCAAAATATTTTTTTCAAATATCAATATCAGACCAATTCATGTGGAATTGGATAATTGTATATCTATTGGGATAAAAGAAATAAAAGCGAACAATTAAATATCTAAGATGACCCCCGATTTGTTATGAAAAGAATTCCCCAACAATGCTTGCCATCCTTTATGTATTATTAAAATTATATTATTATGTTATTTCATTTGAATTTTAAGTCGGGCAGAAAATATCCAAATTTCTTGTTCATTTTATTTATTCATTTTCTAAAAAAAAACATTGTTATGAGCAATAAATCGTCTTCATAGGAAAAAACTTTAGACAGGAGAAAGTAAGAAAGAATCTATGACCGAGAGAAAACTATTAACGCGAGAAAAGAGATAGAAAAAAGAGACAGAACCTATTAACGGAAGAAAAGTCCGTGGTAAAAAGAGATAGAACTTGTAGAGGGGGCAACATTACCAGCAGTGTCGCTAAAAACGGACAGAAGCAGATGATGGCGAGAGGAGTCGCGTAAACAGAGCGGACAAAGGAGGAGGGAAAGGCACACGCGTGTGCAACGGCCGACAATATTGCGAGGATGGCAGAGATGGAATAGACTATGTAATTGAAGTGTTGAGAAAAGAACCGCGAAAGAATAAGTCCATTTGTGATGGAATGAAAAGAAAGTAAAAAACAAAAAAACGGTACAAATGGTAATTTTATTTTTATTTCGGACTATTATTCTCATCTTTATTAGTTGTTGTTTTCATCTTTATTGGTTGTTGTTTTTCACGACGTTTCGGCCAACTATTCATCTGGCCTTCGTAAGGTGGTAACCGCGACGGATAGGAACTTCGAATCTCCTAACTGCATTCTCAGCAATCACTGCCATCCGTAGTTGTTGTCGTCTCACCACGTTTTTGGCCAAGTAAACCTCTGGCCGGTTTTGGGTAGGATGGAAACCGTTACATTCAGACAATGTCGATCTGGAACCGTAGAGATTCAACGTCTCCATCAACTGTGTCACGGGTCCCGAAGGGCAATCAAGGTTGGATTCGTTGATCTTA
Source organism: Euprymna scolopes (assembly GCF_053919585.1). Classification (NCBI taxonomy): domain Eukaryota; kingdom Metazoa; phylum Mollusca; class Cephalopoda; order Sepiida; family Sepiolidae; genus Euprymna; species Euprymna scolopes. The sequence goes on along the minus strand of NC_136492.1, from coordinate 82,636,969 downwards.
TAAATCCACGTTTATTTATTATCTGATCTTCCATATTTAATATATATATATATATATATATATATATATATATATATATATATATATATATATATATAATGCTCATCTCAAAAATGAATTAAAATTAAGGAATAATATATAGGTGCAAATGTTATTCGACAAACAACGAGGAACTAAAGTTTAAGAAATGAAGAAGGGATTCTATATTTCGATGTCAAAGCAGACGACAATTTGAAATTAACACATTCATACGAGAATTCTGCATCGAAAATCACTGCGAAATATAAGCATGAAAGAAATCATCGTCATGAATTATGAATGGTATTTGATGATAGATAGACACTTATAAAAACAAAAAGAAATAATATATGTATATATATATATATATATATATATATATATATATATATATATATATATATATATATATATATATTCCCGGATATGAACTTAAACTATATCCAGTGGTGAGGCCGCAGCTTGCGGGTTCGGGGAGTGTGGAGCCACTCTTTAATTGCCATTGCTCCCAGGTCCACTTTGACCCGGTGTGGTAGTACCTGTTAGGGTCCCAACTATGGGTTAAATTGAAACCGACTTAAAAACAACAAATATATTCTATAAAAATATTTTTCTTCAAAATCTTTGGATTCGGCATTAAATAACCTGAAAAGGGTTGATATACCGTAAAACAAAAGCAGCTAACCAACAACAACCTCTCTCTCCCTCTCTCTCTCTATATATATATATATTTATAGAAATATATATAGAAATGTGAGTTCTTATCATGCTTTATTTATCTTTCTTAAACATCTCTCCCCCCCGCACATATTGGCAAACTATTTTTTGGTGAATATTGACTTTGTTATATGTTGGATATTTTCACTGGATAAACATAACTGATATAGGATTGTATTATCTGCATATATTTTTATTTCTCCTTTTTTACTAACTTTTTTTTATAAATAAATTCTATTACTTTTCGATCTGCCTTCGTCTTGTTGTTTCTGTATGTATTCTACTGCGGTACATTTTTTTTATTTTTGCCTGAAAAATAGATGTCCCCTATTCTCTAGGATAACACTTTGCTACAAACCCAGAGAACTTTCCTTTTTTTATATACATTATGTTACTTCATCGTCTGCGCTCTTAACTATCTAATCTCGATTGTCTTGGATCCATAATAATAAAGAACGTATATATATATATATATATATATATATATATATATATATATATATATATATATATATAATTATTTTTTTACTATAATATATATATATATATATATATATATACATACAGTAAAGATCCTTTAATTTAAACTTCCTCTAAAGTTGGACTTCCTCTCATTTGGACTTCTTCTAAACCTGGACTTTCTCTATACTTGAAATGTCTCATCATTGACATTGCATTAGCATATTTGATGCAGAGTTGCAGTAAAACCGTTTACATGGTTTAGACAAATATTGCGGAGAAATGTTAATATTGTTACTATGTAATTAATGTAGATTAGATATTGGTAATTAATTTCCACTAAATGCAATTTTTTTCAGATTGCTATATTTAAAATAGTATAAAACAACCCATCAAAATTGCTTGCAACTCTAAAAAAATACAAATGCTACTGACTTTTCTCGAAAAACGTAAGATTATAGAAAAATTAGATGCCGGAATTGAAAATAGCGTTATATTGAGAGATTATTAGATTGGGAGAAGTACACTTTATACATCAAAAAGAAAAAAGAGGAAATATTGAAGGCTGCTCCTTTCTCTTCAAATAAAAGACATGTCAAAAGAAGGACTATTCACAGACCAAAGCAAGTTGAATTCGATCTAATATTGCATGAGTGGTTTGTAGCAAAACAGAATGAAGGTGTAGGAATATCTGGGCCCATGTTAATTGCTTAAGAAAAATCTCTTAAGGAAGAATTAAATATCGCAGAAGATATGAAATTCAGTGACGGCTGGCTTAGGAATTTTAAGAGTAGACATGGTATAAGACAATTAAGAATGTTAGGCGAACAATGGTCTGCTGATACACGCGCAGCATCAAATTATTGTGACATATACAAGACGATAATTGCCGATTATGGTTTAACACGTGAGGATGTTTACAACGCTGATGAAAGTGGCGTAAATTGGAAATGCATACCTACAAAAACATTGGCCGGATCCGAGGAGCAGAAAATAAAAGGATGCAAGTTAAATAAAGAAAGACTAACAGTGATGTCATGCGCTAATGCTTCTAGAACTCATAAACTTAAGCTTCTTGTCATCGGCAAATCAAATGTCCCCAAGCATTGAAAGGATTGTCGCCTTTGCCAGTATCCTATTATTCTTCACGAAATGGATGGATGAATCAGCAGTTGTTTATAAAATGGTTCTTGCAAGAATGTGTGACGGTTATCCAGAGGCGTTTTCTTGAATTAGTTAAACCTGTAGAACACATCCTTCTGTGTCAGAACTAGTGTCCTCTTGCAGGAATATTTTTGTGTGCTACTTACCACGTAATGTGACTTTTCTCATCCAACCTATGGATTATTTGAAACTTAAAATGTTTCTACAGAAATGATTTCATGATGAATATGATAAATAGTACCGTGCGTATAAACGATTTTCAGTGCGATTTTACTATCTAAGATGACATATTTTCCCTAGCAAGTGCATGGAAAAAAGTTCAAGCAAACACATAAACAAAAGCATGGGGGAAATTATGTCTAGCGCCAAAGGCTTCTGAACTGAAAGAATCAGAGAATACATCCGGTCTAGAAAAATTTTCTTGAAACCAAACGGTTACCGACCAACCACGCTGTTCTTAAATCACTTAATGCAAATGATGTTGAAATGTGGATGGTACAAGATGAAGAAACTACTGATCAATATCCTGAAGGCAGTAATAGTGATGAGAATAGCGACAGCTCCCATTCTCTTGACCCTAATATAAATAACCAAGAACACTCCGATGAAGCAATATCATGGGATGATGCAAAAAAGTCTGTAGAGACGGTTATAAATTTTCTAGAAAAAAGCCCTTACTTTAGTGATAACTATGTTTTGCAATCAATGCCACTCCGAATAGATATATTCATAAAGACGCTACAGAACCAAGAAATTGTAGATTTTCGTCATCACTTACGGAATACAATGGCAGCGCCCGAGAGCTCAATCGATGAAAATAGAAACTACAATGAAACTCATTCAATGAATAAATAAATAAAAAAACAGGATTTTACATAAATGTATGATTTCTGTAGATAATAACTTAGGTAATAAATACCTAACAAGTAAAAGTAGATTTAGTTTATTTTCAATGTTTTTTTTTTGTTCCTGGTAATAATCTTTAACAATTCTTACTTGAAATATATCGTAAATTCAACTTAATATATACTTGAGGAATCATATGGCAATGAATGTCCTTTACTATTACTTTATTATTAGAAAATTAAAGTTAACTGCAGCACATTTTTTTTATCACAAATCTTGAACAGCATCCTCTAATTTGAACGAAGCGGATGTTCAAATTATAGGTAATACTATATATATATATATATATATATATATATATATATATATATATATATATATATATATATATATATATATCTGGGTGTGTCTGTTTGCGTGTTTGTGTGTATATATGTATGTAGGTATAGTTATATAATAAAACACACACACACACACACATATATATATAATTATTAATTACATCCACTTATGTTTCATTTTTACAGAACTTTAATTAATACTATCGCCGAGTCAATGATATTATGTTTAATCTAGCATTCATACATAAAGCCGTTATATTAAAATTTGTCAGAACTCGTATTTAGTTTTAATTGCGAACATTATTTTGTTTCTGTTAAAAGGTCGAGTCCTGAAGGAAGCTCTTAAACAATTCGATAATAACTATTTTTCACTATTCCTTTTCCAGAATTCTCCATGCAGCGATTACAGTTTCGCTATGCCCACAACAGGAACTTCCGATATAAGTTACTTTCAACTAAAGATCATGTAGGTAAATCGCTGAGATCACTGTGTTCATTATGGGAAATTAAGAGTGATGCATTTTATTATGTTTATTTTTTTTTCAATTTAATGTTTAGTAGACAACTTTGTAGTGTTGGAAAATTCAAATTGCACGGGTGCTTCAATAAGATTTTATGATAAGTTTTGTTAATTATCGTCAGTCGTAGAGAAAGCTACCAAATAGTGATGAATAATACACATTTAACTATTATGCACAAACTTACATGTTTTTTGCATGGAGGTCACCACTTATCAACGCCCGGAAACCACTAAGGGATAAGTGTTATTGCCTGCACACTAATGAATGAGATAGTGTCGTAGTAATCGTTAGTGTTGGTGATTTGATACAGTGTCTTACTTAAAGGGACGGTTCATCAGGAATTTGTTTATGTTGGACTTGAATATATCCAAATTGTAGTCAGGTGGGATACAGGCAAGCGGAAGAGTGTTCCACTGGCTCACTTTTAAGGAAAAAGCTTTGTTTATGGAATCTGAGTTTTGATTTAGGCACAGATAAAAGCTGGGAAAATTATTGATAGTGGTTTTAGCTAGACCAGTGTTTATCGTGTAAGATTGGCTAGAGGGTCCAGAGATTGGAGCTTAGACGAGCACTTGCCATGGAAATAAAGATAAAACAAAGACAGACTCGCAACGTCTCTTCTGTGGGAGACAGGTTGCAGGACATCCCCCCCACTAAGCCACAAAGCCTATTTTGTACTCTGTCAAGGCAGGATAAGCTGTTTTTAGCAGCCCCTGTCCAGCAGTGGCAGCAGCACTCCATCCCTATTTTTTTACCAACAGGACCAACAATTCGATGGAAAGGATAAGCTTTTTCTTATAAAAATACAAACATCTTCATACTCATAGCTATTGCAATTCGTATTAGTAATAAAATGAGGTAAATTCTATTTATGTTTCCAACCACACATGCATTCATCACTGTATACGATGTAATTGAACAGACCTCAAATATAATTCAAGTTACATGTGTATTCTGTTTATTTTTATCAGAAGCTTTTAATAATTTATTAATGCTTATTATTTTACTTATTATTCAATGACATATTAATTACCTCCTTACAAGATCTTCAGTGTCGAGATGACTGTTCCGCCAGTGAAACACTTCTAACTACGTACATGAGTCACGTTTTACACAAATTTAAACGCCTTAATATACTTAAATGGTCTTGCAAGTATAATAAGAGAGATAAAAATGTTGTTTATCAAATAAGCATAAAGATAGTAGGATATATATATATATATATATATATATATATATATATGGGGGGGGCAGTGCACATATATGTTAACCGTATATAATCATAGTAGGTAGTTGAATCTTTCTAGCATGTTAGATATATCTCGAACAATATATGTTTGTAATCAGTTTAGCCTCTGAAATTATAGCAAAAACCAACATTCCCAGCGAATCAAAGAATTCAATCCTGGAATACTAAAAGAAGGGAAAACCGCATTTTATATAGCTTGTATTAAAGTAACTCGTAAATCAGATAAAATACTTCCATTATTCGTACAAACTTCAGCATAAAAATATAATGTGCTTTGTTTTATTTTTTATTTTTACTTCAATAATTTTTGTTGTGTATTTTGCTTCATTCCTCTCTCGCAAGATAGCGCAATGCGGACGATTTGTGTATCACGAGGTTATGATTTATATTGGCATTATCTTTGACGCCATCTTTATTTTCTTTGAGAGTTTATCGTTTACAGCAGGAACTTAGATAACTCTTTATAAAGAAAGAAATGAACCGATGCTCCAATCACTATCAGGTTATTCTAACTAAATATATATTAGGCTGTAAGAGAAGTTCGAAATATGTAATATAATGTTTTCTTTTCTTTTTCTATTACTTGCTGAATGTATAAGTCCGGAAACACTCTCGAAAATTGGCATGTCTTTTTTTTTGTATACAAATTTTAGGATAAAGAGTTAAATTTGGAATATTGACTTCAATGTTTAAATATTCTTTCAATCTCGTTTGTAATATAATCATACCTTATACCAAAAACATATGATACGGAGGCAATAATTATTAATATATTTTCATCTATATGCTACAAGGTAAATTGAAATTTAGTTTGATAATATAGACACGTCATTAAACTTTGTGTGCCAATGTTAATGCCAGTTTTGTCCAGGCCCTAACTAATCATTTTTTTTTAAATCAGTATTATGAAATCATAAACATACACGCATACCAAACATTTGTGTATATTTGTGAACATTTATGTTTTAAACAGATCTCCTAAATTATAATGGGTTTTTATCTACATACACTTAGAAGGATTATCTTTAGGTGTATAATAATTCCTATTGTTTCGTGCATGAAGTAGATTATGTAATCGCGATAACAGACTTTTATCTGAGCATTCTCTTCTCTGTCCAAATGTGCTTTCATGAAAAGATATCAGTCGCTTCTATGGTAGTAAAACAGGTGATCATATATATATATATATATATATATATATATATAATTATATATATATATATAATTATATTTATATTTTGCTATAATCATTAAATACCTACAGACACTAGTGTTTCATCCTTTCGAGAATCTTCAGTGCAGGGTGTTACGATTAATACCAGCTGAACGATTCGAACCCCCGCAGCACGAGACATCCTAACCCATTCGGCTACCATTAACTGCGTGAAATAACGTTGAATTTAAACATGTTAATTTTAAATATTCATTTACGTCAGTCAGAGAGTGATCTAATCGTTATACGATGATCTATGCATAAGAGCTAAATTGACCGACTTTAATTCATCTGAAAGTGCTCAACGATAGAAAACGAATTTCTTAAAGGGGCTGTCATATATATATATATATACATATATATATATATATATATATATATATATATATATATATACATATATATATATATATAAGCAGGTGTGTGTGTGCGCACACGCGTGTGTATAAGGATACCCGGATTCGCTCGGGATTGAATAGAGATCAGCGAATTTTTCACACTTGCACTAATTTACTGCCACCGTTATCGGTTAAATTATTAATGTTTCAATCGAATCGATTAATCGTCGGATCTACTCGGGAACCTTCGACAGTACAGCGAACGAAAAGTTAGCATGCACCGTGTAGTGGCTTAATAAATAATACATTTTAGTCTACGTTAAAATGTAGAATAACCTACTGTGTATTTTATGACATTATATTTGCATGATAACTTTAATTAAAATTAAAAATGAGTAAGTAATGTATAAAAAATAATTTGTAATTTAAACAAATACATTGGGCGGTTCTTCTTGCGAACTTATGATGATTCCTGAAGGTTAAATATAGTTTTGTAAAATCAGACTGCTCCCTACTCAATCGGATTGTTCGATTATTGATATTCGATATTTATTGCACGCAATCAGATACCGACATTTCTAAAAAAAAAGAGAAAGATTACAGAAATTGTACTATTTTAAATAAGATTCTAAACGAATGATTTCAGACACATAACATTGTTTCTTTTATTTAATACAAATTATTACACATATTTATTTGATTTTCAAATTGACCTGATAAAGTAATATTTTGATAGATGTGACTAAACCATCACATCGATTACAGACTTTGAATAAACCGCCAATACTATTATATATACTTGAATTTAAACTCCAAGCTTAATACCACCTATCATAGGGAACGAAGAAAAAAAAACAATTTTTTGTTTGTGCCACAGAAGATGTAGATGTTTGTATCTAGTTTATAAACACGATTAGATTTTCTAACATTTTACAAATCAATCTAATGAAATACTGTTTGCAAATACATTTGTAAAAATTATTTCGATTGATATCTAAAAGAGGATTCTATAAATAGACATGAAAAAATACTTGTTGTATAGAATCTCGATAGTATAACACGTCGTTTCCTTGGTTGTTTATCAATTGTTTATCTAATTTTCTTCACGCTGCAATTATTGAGTGGAATATTTTGCTTGTGCTGATCAGTCTCATTGGTTTTATCTAATATAAGAGATTATCTAGAATAAGATGGCGTATTATTTGCCGAATTCGAAGTGAATCCCTCTATGATTAACATGAAACCTAGGCATCATAGAACCTATATTAATTTTTGAGCTCTGCGGTTAATATATTTGTTTGTCATCTCACAATCGTATTTTGTTCTTACTACATAATTCTATAAAGAACACTCTTGTTATCCAGTAAGAACATGCATTAAAGAGGAGCCATCTAAATAGATATTTTCTTTTTAATCTTCACCCAAAACTAACTGGGGCCTTGCTTCAGAAAGATTTACAAGGTATTAGTTTACGTTACATTTGAACCTCTGCCTATCAGTACAGACAGGGAAGAAGGTAGCAGGAAGAAAACTTAATAGTCTTGCTCTTCGAGGAAAAAAACTATTAGAGTATAAAGGTTTCTGGCATTAAGGGACTTCAACAGTAAAAGATGCGATCTGGTTGGTAAGTGGGTTTGTCAGAGAGAAGAATATGTGCATTGAGTTAATCAGAGCACATTATATTAAAATAATTGCAAAACATGCATAAGGACGCAACATTGTCGCGAGGCAAAAGGGGCTGGAACTTAGTTGACAAAGCGATACCTATTATATGGAAGACATGTTTTTGGGTCCTAAGCTAAGATGTGGTAATAATACTTCATTCATGGGCGAATCGTGGCATTGTAAATGCACAGGGTTTTCATAGAAATTATCTAGAACAAGAGAAAGAACCAACCTTCATTGCAGTAATTTTCGCAATTTCCTCAATGTATTTTGTCCAGTTCATATTTCCAGTGAATGTTAAGCCTAGAAGTTTGAAAGAAGAATTCTAGAGAATAGTGTCGTTTGCATAGATATTGATGATTGGAGGGATTTCTTGTAATTGTTAAACAAGATCAGCTTAGTTTTACTAACATTAAATGTTACCATCCATTTAGGGCTCCATTACACCACAGGTAATTTAACAAGTATTCTACCATTGTTTTTTATTTGTGTACATGCATTTTCATTCGTGTCTGTTATAGAGCATGTAATCACCAACATATATACCCATCTCATATACAATGTCATCAAGAAGGATGTTAATGAATATCAGGGATTATAGTGTTTCAAGGATGATCTATGAGGCACTTGTGCTTCAATGGATGGTCAATCGTCTAATAAAGAGGCAATTATATTTAATATATGTCCAGTTGTACCGTACAATATAATGGTCATTAGAACTAATTCGTCGCAAGCTTTGTCAAAGTGCTGGATATAGGAATAGCTATAGCCCTGGATCTGCGACCTTGTCCAATGCATGGAATATGTGTTCCGAGATGACTGTTAAAAGATCTGCAGTAGAACCACATTGCCTTAATCCATAAGCTGGGTCAGAAAGAAAAGATTTTGCAGGGTTGTAGGCTAATGCTTGATTGATATAGGTCTCAAAGATTTTTGCGAGGAAAACGAGGAGAC
>NC_136492.1:82582484-82622484 GCF_053919585.1 Euprymna scolopes | reverse complement strand
TCAATTAAAGCTAGCCAATCGGAAAGGGGGGATTACTTTCGAAAATATCGGCACAAAAAGCGCCCCCCTGTAGAAAATGCCCAGTTGAAGTGGAAGATATTAATGTTTTTAGCCAATGTTTCGATATTTGTCGCCTGAAAGGTCGTATTCAAACGATACTGATCTTGTAAAAATCCATCGCCGGTGTCAAAAGTTTTAGGCAGACATGCAAACATACATATTTACATTTATTTTATATTGGTAACTAAACATTTTCTACCCCCAAGCCGATTAAAAAGTGTGCCATAGCTCCAACCTTTATGAAACGGATTTCAGAGATTTTTCCAGGTTTCAGAACCCTGTATACAAAATTTCGAGTCTGTAGACTGAAAATTTACAGAGTTTTTGCGTAGGGAAATGTACATATACACACATACGGACACACAGGCAACCACACAGACACGTTCACGTATATATATATATAAATATATAAATATATATATATATATATATATATATATATATATATATACTCGGGTTTTTTATATTCAAAAGTAATGGACTAATGAATTCAACGAGGTTGTTAGATAGTGCTCAATAAAAAGAGCTGATAATACTTGTTTATTGTTATATAAACATGCTCACATCCCGCTGCTACAAATAGCCACTTGTTCCAATCAAACAACAGATATCATCAGGCAGCGACTTGACTATTCAAAAGTTCAATGAATAATTAATTTTTATTTTAGGTAGGAACTCTTTAAAAGTTGGAGTTAAAAAACTTAAAACACAGAACTTTAGTTATAAAATGTAAAGAGGGAGGGGCAATTTAAATAAAGTTAAAAGATTATAATGGAGAGAGAGTGATTGAGAAGAGAAAAAAAAGGAATAGAGAAAGAAATAGAAAAAGAAAATAGAGATATATATATATATATATATATATAATATGGAGAAGAAAAGAAAAGATATAAATGGTTATTATAAATAGAATAAGGACTAGAAAGGAAAGGAAAGGAAAGGAAAGAATGATGAGATCTAGTTAAAGAGAGAAAGAGAGAAAGTAAGAATTTGACAGTATATAGAAAAAGAAAAAGAAAAAGATCTACGTGTCAACCAATTTATGAACAGTTATACAATTCAGTAATGAAACATATTATTACAAATACAAACAGAAGATACATACATATATATATATATATATATATATATATATATATATATACAGTGGGGAAAATAAGTGTTGGACACATCCCATTATTCTTTATTTAACACATTTTTTATGCAGCGAATGATGCGACAATTTAACAAGAAATAGTTACTCATTTAACAATTACAAATAACCTTAGAAATTGGAACATTTTAATGCATAACAAAAATTATATAATAAAAACGAGAATAGCCTGGAAAAAAGGTGTTGGACACACTAACACAATTTCATCTAATATTTAGTTGAAAACCCCTTATTGGCTATTACAGCTTCGAGGCGTTTTCTATACGACGAAACTAATTTGTGACAACGTTCAGGCGAGATTTTGGCCCACTCTTCAACACATACTTTCTTCAAATCCTGAATATTACGTGGATTTCGCTGGTGGACCATGATTTTGAGCTCTCTCCATAGATTTTCTATAGGATTTAAGTCTGGGGACTGACTGGACCACTTAAGAACATATATTTTGTTCTGTACGAACCAATCGGAGGTTATTTTAGCAGTATGTTTGGGATCATTATCTTGTTGAAAGATCCATCCCTGTCGCATACCTAACACATTGGAAGCAGGCAAGAGATCATTTTCAAGAATTTCCCGATATTTGGCTGCATTCATCTTTCCATCTATAATATGAAGTGGCCCAGTACCATTTGAAGAGAAGCATCCCCAGAGCATGAAATTTCCACCACCAAACTTTACAGTGGGGAGGGTGTTCCTGGAATCGTGCGCTGTGCCATCTCTTCTCCATACACGACGTACAGAGTTAATGTCGAAAAGTTCAATTTTCGTCTCATCAGACCAGATCACATTCTTCCAGTAATCATCTGTTTTAAATAAGTGGTCTCTTGCAAACTCCAGACGAGCATTAACATGACATTTTTTTTGTAATGGTGTCTTTCGAGGTGTACGCGATTTAAGACCGTTGCGTCGGAGTACATTACTAATCGTTGGTTTCGTTACTACTATCCCTCCTTTTTCCAAATCTTTCTGAAGTTCGCCTCGTGTTGTTCTCGGTTGCTGCTGAACTTTTCGTACAATCTTCCTCACTGCTCGATCCGACATCTTGCGAGGAGCTCCGATGCGCGGACGGTTCACGGTTGAGTCATGCACCTTCCATTTCCTAATAAGGTTTCCTATGGTGCTTACAGGGATTTTGAATTGAGCAGATATACGCCGATAACCAATTCCATTCTTGTGCTCGGCAATAATCTTATCACGGACGACTTGAGAGAATTCTTTACGTTTACTCATCCTTAGAACCTTCACGCGTGATGGCTTACTGGTGACTAACGTGTTCCAATACTTTCCAACGACGTAGAGTATGGTTGTGCTGAAAGAAAAGAGAACTCTTTAACTTCCGCTTGTACCTTCCGGAAGTGAATTACTTCCCTTGACTTTTTCTTTCCTTCTTTCTTTCCAGCATTATTTATAAAAAATAATAATAAGATATAATTTAAAACAATGTGTCCAACACTTTTTTTCCAGGCTATTTTCGTTTTTGTTATATAATTTTTGTTATGCATTAAAATATTCCAATTTCTAAAGTTATTTGTCATTGTTAAATGAGTAACTATTTCTTGTTAAATTTTCGCGTTATTCGCTGCATTAGAAATGTGTTAAATAAAGAATAATGGGATGTGTCCAACACTTATTTTCCCCACTGTATATATCGTTCCTGGCTAGTACCTTAAACTATAAAACTAGAACCCGACTTGAAAAAAAACCCCAAATATATTCTAATTAAAAAAAAATTCTTCAAAATCACTAGATTCGGCATTAAATAACCTGAAAAGGGTTGGTATGGACTACAAAAGGGTTATTATGGACTACCAACTTTAATAATGACTTAATAAAGACCAATTAACATAATGGATTAAAAAATGAAAAAGGGCTACCTCACCGGTTTTCGTGCTCTACCTTGCTATATCGAGGAAAATTACGATTAAAAAAATTGTCATGATTATGGCGATGAGGAAATAGAAGTTATAATTAAAAAATATGATCTGCGATAGATTAACAGAGATCTAATAACATCAATCACATTATATATATATATATATATATATATATATATATATATATATATATATATATATGTGTGTGTGTGTGTGTGTGTGTGTGTGTGTGTGTGCTTGTGCGTGTGTGATAAAATTTTGTATTTCTTTGACGGTTCAAGAATGCATTATGTAAGGCGAAGTATATTTGACTTAGCTTTAGTGGGCGTCAATATTGTTGTTTATAGTGTAATAAATATTAGTGAAACAGCGTAATTTGGATGGCAAATAAGTTAATCTAATTATTTAAGTGGTGCATTATCTTTAGCTGTAGCGTAAGTGGATAGGTCCTAAATTCTTCCTGATTCTAAAAGGGTCATTTCTGAGTGAGTGAAGAAGAGAGAAAGAGAATCTAATATAGATTACTGCTACTTAGGAGATGCCGCACAGAGCATGCCATATTGCATTGTACAGAATACAATAGCGAGAAACAAGTGCAGATGATCACTATTGTTTTCTTAAGTCGTTGTACTTGATACGATACATCTCCAATCGTTGTTTACTCTGTCCTTTTCTCATGCGTCATGCGGCAACCTTCGTCTCTTCTATGTTATATTTGTCCTGAGACTACGACTGAAATGTAATTACTTTCTCCCACTTTGTGTTCCAAGCGCCATGCTGAATTTCCATGAACAGTGTTCTCCCAAAACATCGCATCTTTAAAACTTATTCATATGAGCGTTCCTTCCTGATACAACATAGTCGATGCAACCAATCAATTATTTTACTTAACCATTATAATGTAATCGTACTTTTACCATTCTTTAAATTATTAAAAACACTTTAGTATTTTTAAACTTCATCTACTAATAAATTGCATCTTTTAGATTGTATACTCAGGTTATTTCTTGCCTTTTGTAATCATGACTCATTCATAAAAAATAGTAAAAATTGAAATATGATTAGTATTTGAAATTATTAAATGAGACATCTTAAAAATAAAATCAGTTGAACAAGTAACTGCCCCGCGAAATAAAATGTAACTTGCAAACTACTATTGAGTAATGAAGCCGTAGGTACACCACGAAGAAAAATGTTTTAATTTACTCGCAAAATATTTAATGAATTCATTTGGAATAGTGATAATACATATAGATTGGAAACACATTCTAGGACGGTGTTTGAAGGGGGTATTGTTTTTTAAAAGAGACTACACCGCGATAATATATACAATAAAAATATATATTTACTTCTTTACTGTTGTTTTAAAATATATAAAATCGATTTTCTAAGTGTTCATTTTCTACCTAGATTTTGAATTGTTAAACTTATTTTAAAACGTTCATTTACTTTTAAAAAAAGGTAGTGATACGGTTGAATACTTAATGCAACTTAACGGAACAGAGTCACGGAGTCAAGACACTGACAGCAAAACAATATATTTATTAAAACAAAAATTCCTTTATTTTTTAACACATCTTGTGTTATTACGAAAAATATCTTTTATTATTGAATAATAAAACAAATATTATATTATGTGATGGTACTTTTCATGTTATTCTGAGCATGTTTTATTAATTAATAAATATGATTTTATTCTAAATATTTAAAATCTTAAAAAGTGCAACAAAATGCCAACTACATTTGTATTAGTGTATAAAGCACATCTGATTGAGTCTGAATATTTTTTTTAATTTTAGTTTCTTCCTTTTTAAATCTTCTGTAAAACTTTTAGCATGATAAACTCCCTTTATTGATCATTTATTTGTTTTTTAACTCATTCTGTGGCTTACGCCTCTCTACTTGGTAGAGCTTTTTTATCCAGATATCATTGAATAAACATTCTTCAGCCTATATATTATCACCATGTATATGCATACATATTGTTTTTATATACCTATATATATATATATATATATATATATATATATATATATATATATATATATATATATATGATATATATTGTGATACATTAATTAAAGTGTATAATTTATTATTTTATTGATTTTTATATGAGAGGAGATATATTTTCAGTATATTTTTTTCTGTATCATTTTTTCTCGCCAACTGATGCATTCCCGTCTGCTCGTTCACATTTTGTAAACAACACAGGAAAAAGGGAAGGAGGAGGCCTGCGAGCAAGAGTAGAAGGGAGAGACAGAGATACTGTGAAAGGAAGAGTGAAGAGGAAAGAGAAAAGAAATCTCATGGGCGAGAAAGAGAGAAGAGAGAAAAGATAGAGAGAAATAAACCGTATATATAGAGAGAGATAAGCCGTATAGAGAACCTGTATAGAAGAAGAGAGAGAGAGAGAGATCGTATATACAGAGAGAGGGGCCTGAAATGGTTGTCAACAGTCAGTGGCGCTTCTCGCTTCAAAGCGACAAGACGTAAGTCAGCGAAGGTCGGAGTGGTGAAGCCGGCGAAGGTTATGACGGCGTGGTAGCGGCGTCGTGGAGGTAAATATCAACAACACCAGCCGATGATCAGCGGTCAAAGTTGGAATATATATATATATATATATATATATATATATATATATATATATATATGTAATATATGATAAAATGCAAAAAATGATAAAATGCAAAACCCTTGTTATTTATCACATTCATATTATATTCAAACAGGTTCATCGTTATGTGAATCCCGAATATAACATGTTCTTTTAAAACGCAATACAGAAATTATAGAGTCACCGGTTTATTGTATGTCTAGGTTGCATACTTTTATTGAAACAATTTAGCATGTATTGATGTTTTTTTGAATTTCCTTTATAATTTTGACTTGTCATACTCTTAATATATAACACTTTTCTCGATATAAGGGTATACATTTTAGTGATTTTAAAAGGCTATTAGCATTCGTATTCAAATAATATCGCAATTACTTTTGATGGTTGGTAAATTAAATAACTACGAATAAGTTTTACCTTGTACAAAGAAAAGACATAAGGATAATACAGAATTTATTATACTAAACATATGTTGTTATATTTTCGTGCCCACACGACATTAAAAACTATATCGACTACTGATGCTAAAAACATGAATTCAATATATGGATATTTCAATAGATCTAGGAATGTGTAATTAATTATTGATTGTATGAGTCAAGCTCTCCTCTCTCTCTCTCACTCTCTCTCACTCTGTCTATCTATCTCTTTCTCTCTCTTACTCTCGTATCTGTCTATGTTTTCTCGTTTTTTTACTATCAAACTAATGTAAATCAATCTCGTTCTAATATCTTAATATCTCTGGGCATATATAATATATGTGCGTCTTTAATTCATTCATCTAATATATACAAAAACTATATGTCTGTCTGTCTCCATATTTACAAACTCTATCTCTCTACAAATTGAAAGTCCCAGGGCGGCGCTAGTGGTCTCAAATAGTTCAATATTTTATGCACTCTTTTTTATAGGGCTTTAGCCGGATTTTATATTTTCAGGATGTCAAAATGGGTCAAAATTGAAAAATCAAAATCATTATACATTTTGTACATTCATCTTAGTTTATTTTTAATTTTAAGTTTTAATCAGTGTATATGCCTCATTGTATGGGCGCGAAGGGTACTGCGGCTTTAGGGAAGCTTACTACCACTCAAATTCCAGTTGTGTTATATGGGCATTGTCAACAACGGATCCATGACAAGCGACTAATGTGATAACAGCAATCAATTTGTAATGTTTATCGCATGAAGCGAAGAGCACAACATTCTGGAGAGACTTGTTATCACTTAGACTCCAGAGAATTCCACTGCTTGTCAATCAGAGATCACTGATGATGTCCTGTCTAAGTATGTCTATGGAAATTATAATAATTGTGGTATTAATTGTAATTATGGTAATAGTTACAAATATTAAGATAATAACAAAACAACTTTTAATAGTTGATACAACTGATTTAGAACACGTTAAACATGCAAAAATATTTCTTGCCAAGAAAGAAGGAAATATAATCCAATTTCTTTCTTTCTCTTTTCTTTTTTTAAAGTTGAAATATTTCTATCGAATTTCGATCCATATTAAGTACAAGATTAAAAGTGCTCTATTGTTGTTTTCCTAGCAAGTAACATTATGTGTAAGGTGTGTCGCCGCTGCTGCGGCTGCTGCTACTGCTGCTGCTGCTGCTGCTGCTGCTGCTGCTGATGATGATGATGATGATGATGATGATGATGATGAACCCATGCGGAGTTAGCGAATTCTTCATTTTCAAACATTTTAGGGCATTTTCGCTTTAAAGGGAAAACTGGCATTAAAGCTCTGTAAAAATATCATTACGGTGTTGAAAAGGTTGAAATAAACAGCTAAAATATTTTTACAACACGCTCAAATGCAAAAATATTTTATTAAAAGAAGAAGGAACTAGACAATAGGGCACTTTTACGTTTTGTAGATGGACCTGACACGGCAGGAATATAATAAATGTTTCAATTTCAACTTTTGAATTGTATCGTATTTTCTTTCGTCGTTTGTTTCTTTATTTGCCTTATTATTACGTCCGTCGATTTTATGACGTAAACGAGTGTGTACGTTTACAAAACAGTTTTTTATTCACATGCACATATGCATCACCATAATTTAACATTCAACGGAGCTAATTATTCAAGATACACCAATTATTTTATATTTACCAAACATTAGAGTGTGTTCTATGGAAAGAATAATATGTTGTTAATATAATACTAATAAGTCATATTATCTTCTACAAGTCTGTAAAGTTGATGAAAAATGTTGAGCTACATTTAAGTAACCCAAAACTTCCAGAATGAAATAACGTGGGTTCGTACACGCTTGAAGTTAACCTCACATACTCGATTGAATCGCGCGACTTTCCAATGCAATTTTTGTGAAAAGGATAACTAGAATCGCATTAGTGTCGATTCCAACAACGAAGACTGTATTTATATTTTCACTTGGTGTAAATGGTTTCCTTTCAAATACACGCATTTCTAGAAAAACAGCAACAATTTGGAATAAAAGATTTAATTATTTAATTAATAATTTAAGAATGAATCATACCTAGTGGAGTTTTCTAATTTACATTTTACTATTTGTAAATTTACATTTTACTATTTGTAAATTTTACTATTTGTAAATTTATTTTTGTGTAATTTATAAATTCTGTTGTAGTTTTCTTTACATTAAAATGAAATTAAAACATATTTAACATAAATTTGATTATGTGTGCATATATATACTCTCTTGCCATCTATGGTTTAAAATTATTTATAGATGCGTGTGTATTTAAAGCAAGGGATTTCTATAAAACGTTTTAATTACAAATTTAACAGACGTAACTATCTCCATTAAATGCGAAATATGTATGTGTCTATATATGTGTATGTATGTGCAAGTTCGTTTTTTATCGATCTAAGATGATTACGGTATTGCTATCACATAAATGTGTTGTATTTACTATGTGTGGTGATGTTCTTAAATAGGTTTTGTATAAGTATCGAAAATCACTAATCGAAAAATACGATTATTGGAGCAACTGTATGATTTTGAAAGGTGACACCTTTCTACAGCCTAACATTAACGGTTCAGGGCATATAAAAGGAAACAATAAGCTATGTTGTAAAAATTTTACACGTTACTGTTGCATTATAAAATGCAAATGTCATATTTTTATTCTACCTATTATATAAAAAAATATAAAATAAACAGTATGTTCTCTTCAGTGCAAGGTAGACAATTATGCATTATAGACTAGTCCCTTGCAGAGTCCAGGTGAAGCTTCTTCCGATTAAGCACGATAAGTCCCCGGCAAAGTACTCACTCAATCGATTTGTTTATATTTCGGTATATAGATATAAATATCTTTATATAATTTTTCATATATATATATATATATATATATATATATATATATTCATAAAATTCGTGTATATATTTGTATATTCCAAGTAAAATATCCCTAAATAACTAATAAACACACCCTAGTCAGAAATCAATGCGAATAAACTATTATCATATTTTAACACATATGAACACATTTGGAAAATAACATTTACTCCAAGCGATGACAGAAGATGCTGGTCTCATGTTTTGTCAGACCACTTCTAAACTAAAGGATTTGATATATAATCAGGATGTGGGACCAAACTATGGAAAACGATTTGATCTAATTAATCGTGCTCCTACGTTTTCTGTGGTTGAAGCCTAGTTATTGTGTTACATGATAATGGCTGTTCCCTTTTCATGTAAGTATAAAAATAGAGAGATTTAGTTAAAATGAAAATGAAATAGCGTAGGCGAAATTCGAACCTCGTAATATAGGTTTAGAAATAGATTACGCGTGAGAATTAGAAAATGGAATGTAAAGCAAACGATTGTTTAGAATAGAGATAAAATATTTCAAGAAAAGAATGTGCACTGTCAATTTTGTTATGAAAATTCAATTGAAAGAATGCAGCTACAAGATAATTTAATGATTTTAACATATTGGGAATATAGGTTACTGAGTATAGGTTAAAATTCCTTTTGTAAAAAAAGGAAAAGTTTTGGACACGCATGTCCAGAACACGTGAAAGAAGGCAAATGTTTTAACATGTGGATGATGTCATGGAAAATAGAAAGTTCTAGAAATAGATAGAAAAACTTTAGAGTTAAGAGACAGATGGGGGATAAACTCAGAGAGGGTCTGAGGATTCGAACGTCTAGAAGCGAGACGGTCACTTTGAAACTAAATATGAAGCTTTGAATTCTTGATGATGAAAACCACGGCCGGTCGTGAGAAGAAATAAAACCATCAGGTGTTTTTGTAAACGTCGTCTTTGTGTTGTGATTCCAGCAAAAGGTAAAGTGAATTGTTATTATATGTCTATATGTATGTGTTATAAAATGTCATGACATACACATCTCATATCTACAATGTGAACTCTACATCTCATATCTACACTAAGACTGTCTTAAGACTGTTTCCTCACTCGAAGAGTTTCCATAGCAACACTTCTAAGTAATGAACATTTTTAATATATATGAATCCCTTCATAACAGGAACACGGAACGAACAATCTCTCTCACAACATCCCTCTTAATAAGACTCTCTAAGAAACTCTCTCCTCTAAGACTCACTTTTAATGAAACCTATATAACAATTGGTCAGAAAAAAATAACTTTCTTGCGCCAGTCATCAGAAATATTGGTTATAGAATTTACTCTTACACCCATTGCTGAATCAGTCTATTCTCGCTCGTTAACTCTTTCTATTGTTAATCAGTTTAGCTGCAGTTGTTCCCCTGTTAATTATGAAATTATTTATAAACCTCACTATTATTTAGGCAATAAATTCTACCGATGTTATCTTAACGGCCATCACTGAACGTATATACTATACACTGTTGAAAGCAGGCTAAGATAGGATGGTGTTTGTGGAAGTAGGAATAGTGGAGGTTGTAGCGGGGATTAAAGCGGAACCCGCGTTTCGAAATGCAGGACGAATGTTCAATATTATTAGATCGTCCAGAGCCAAGAGAAAGATCGCCGGATATACATCCACACAAAATATTAACGAGACCCCTGAACATTTATTATGCCTGAATGTCATAACCGATCTGCTTACGCAATTGGACCCTTATATTTTAGTTTGCATTTTACAACTTAATTTAAGTCTTTATCTAAAATAATTTCATGAAACGAACAGTAGATTCTCTGCAATGCAAACTCGAATGTGTTGTGGACTAAGTCAAGGCAAGAAGGCATGCACATATTCCGATTGGAGTCCCCAACTATAGCAGCCAATTAATCAATTTGATTGACGGTTACAACAATTTCAATTACAAAATCCTCATTCAATCCAGGGCAACTTCGGGTCTCCCTGGTAGTTTACATCTTATCAAAAGTGTTTCATTATTTATTGTTCTATTTTTATCGATTTTTTGTAAACAGCCGATATCTTTTAATAAATAACAAAAATCGGAGAATAGTTTATGGCGAAATTGAGTGACCACATCTGATATAAGCATGGTTGTTACGCATATTTTACAATGGTAGTCTAAATATATTATACACGTTTTTTTCTTTATTTTTGGTTTTATTTTCGTCTATTTTTTTGTACACGGCCGATATCTTGCAAATAAATAATAAGAATGTACATCTGATTAATATTAATCATTAGCTATATGATTTCAAGAAGAATACCGGGGGAATTCGGAATAAAATATGTTCATCAAACAGAAGAGATTTTTGACAGTTTTCCTTTAATAAATGAAATATGATATTAACTATCGTGCCTATTATTCGAAATCGAATTGCAATTACAAATAATTACTGTATATGAATCCAAGACAAAATCTACAATGTTTAGTGTTTATAATACATGGTGTTCCAAAAGTCTTGAGAACATTACAAGTCCTAATATCTGCTTGAGTGGCAAAGAGTCTGTTGACTTCATTTCCCAACAGGATGGAGCCTCGGGATTAGATACTTTCCATACACAATGCTGCTAGACAAATGGATTGGACCATGTGGGCAAGATGATAAGGATCTCTTGCCATGACTTTCCAGACCACAAGATCTCACATCCTGCCATTTTTGTGTATAAATTTGTGAAAGGACTGGTCTATGTGCCTTTCATTCCAGAGAACGTGGGTGAGCTAAAGGCCGGAATAACAGGTTGTTGCAACCATTGACACCGCAATGCTGCGAGGTATTTTACAAAAATGTGACTATCGGCTTGATGTGTGTTGTGTGAAGAATGGTGGTCACATTAGAATATCTTCAGACTGTCCATTAAATACTTGAGATTACAAGTTTTCTGAATATCCCAGATGCGTTCTCATATCATAAATATTTCTCGAGATAGTTACTGCCGTTTAATGTGGCTAATGATTTTGGAATACTTTGTACAATATTTTAGCCAGTGACATCTGATATCCACTAAATAAAATTACGTTATATATTGGGATATGTTATGCCAAATATAAAAATTAGATTGTTTTTTTACCAAAGTGGAAATGGTTTCGAGTTATTGATGTCTAATACATGGTGTTTCAATTTCATAAATATCGAAATTTAATTTTAAAGAAAAGGATTAAACTCAACGTTTTCCCCGTTGCAGAAAATGAAATTAAATTAAACATAATCTATAATACCCATACCTTCCTCCTTGCGCAAATATATTTAAGTATCGTTTAATTAATTTAGTTAAATAAATAATAGTTTATTATTCAAAAACAAATATATAAATCTGAACACTCTTCTACTTTTAAATCAATAAGCATGCGGAGTATAAATACATCCATCTTGTGTATTTTCTCGTATTCATATATATTTACTCGTATTCATATATACGTAAAACAACAGAAAACTCGTAATTTCCATAAAATATGACAAAACAAACTCGCAATATCGAGTTCATCCGGTAAAATTACAGCAATAACCTGACTTTTTACCGCTATTGTAAATAGAAAATTGTATTAATTCTCTCTACAAAAATCGAACTGGATTTCAACGACTAGCTTATTTTTTTATTTTAAAATATACCATTTTATGGAATACTTTGTCACTGAATGTCTTCACGCCTAAAACATACCTATCTATATATATGAATTTGAGATTTTTCTCGCCCTGGTATCGATATTAAACGCCTATTATTCTATAAAAACTTATTAAAAGTAATTCAATATATTCAGTCACAGATACGAAAATGATTACATGAAGGTTAATTCATTTGAGCATCCATTTGAAAATGAGCGTTAATTAATTACTTTGTTATTTTTATGGTTTCATATTTTATGATTTATTATCGGGGACAAAACTTAGAATAGTCACTGTTAAAAACATGTTGTTGGAAAGAGAAGATTTGCAAATTGTCTGTCAGCATCGTGTACCGAGTAGGTTAGTTAACAAGCTGTGTTCGGTACTAAGCAATGAAGAAATCATGACAAAATTTCATCTCCTCATCTCGTTCGTGTTCGTGCGCTAAAATTCCACTTTGTGAATATTGAAATCTCTAGATACGTGAATAGTAGGCTGAGGTATTACCACACATATTATGATCAATTAGTTAAGCAATACTCTTAAAGATAGCTACGCTATCATTTCTGGAACGGTAAGGGAAATTATAAATGCTAAACTGTTAGGAAGTTCTACTTTAAAGCCCATATTGGAATGTCAGTGTTCTTCTTTGAATGTGTCCGTCCTACAGGAGAAGCTATTTCTAATAGAAGCACATATTTCATGCCAATAGCATTCTTGAATTTCGGGTATGAATGTGAAGATGGAATATCTTTTTTTATGGGGAAATCAACTACAGAAGCAGTTAAGTTGATAAAAATTTCACACAATAACTTTCCATGTGTTTTCTGTAATGATTGAACTACAATCTATGGAAGGTTGGAAAGTAGATATTGGTGTTAGAGAAAGAGGCCTTGCGGTCTACGTTGGAGGTCTTGGTTATGTTTTTATTTCTTTGTTTTGTTAGTTAAGTTGAGCTTAGCAGTGTTTAGAGCAAGTTTGAATGGAGAAATAGGAACAAAGAGAATAGACACGAAAAATAAAGTGAGAAAAATGGCGTTGTAGATCTATGGAAAAATGTCCGTGATAGTTTCCATAATCATGGCATCGAAACGCCTCACTATATCTACTGCATAATCTAAACTCAATTCATTAAATGGCTATGTAGCAGCCTCAGTGTGATGCATCTGATTATAATACGCCATTATTGATAGATATTCCAATGTTTCGCTTCCTGTCTATAAGGCAAAATTGTTAACCCAGGAAAACATGTCTCCAGCACCTCTATTACTGAATTATCAAAAATGACAGAATAGAAACAGAATTTAACATTACCAAGCGATTGCTCGCACAAAACTACCGACCGAGTATATATCGTTTTCTGATCATCCGTCAAAAATATAGTCCGTTCGTTGAAGATGGCGGCTGAGGAAAAACACAGAGGAAACGAAATTGTATTGGTTGTCTAGAATGCATACACAATGCATTTTCTACTCCTTTTATGAAAAGAAAACTAATTCTTTTTCTAAGTACATGTTCATATTTACTATTTTCCAAACGCAGTTTGGAGATATATATCACCCTCACGTGTTCTCATGATCTAGAGATTTATGCTGACTTAATACGGTTTGTTTGTACCCCAACCAGGTTAGATTTAAAAATGTGGGGTGTTAGTCATACGTAGGAAGATAAAAATAAAATAACCAATTGCAGCAATTAAATAATTTATAATTTATAATTTATAGATGGAATAATAATAATAATAATAATAATATTAATAATAATAATATTAATAATAATAATAATAATAATAATAATAATTTAATAGATGAAATCATGAAAATACACAAAGTAAAATTCATCAGTAAAATACTGGTATTTCTAGTTCAAATGTTAATGTGGATTTGTAATCAAAGGTTTTAGAAGACTTAGTTTGCGGATCGCAATTTTGTCACCCGATTTCCGGAAATACGCAATGTGATGGCGAACATGTTTCATGCAGAAGTTGGTGTAGACGAATGCGCACTTCAACTCATCAGGCGATATTTTAAGTGTAGATTCTTTTAGCGAAAAGACGTCACAAAACAACTGCTTGGTTTTCAAGGTATAAACATCCTAAACATATATTTTATAGTTACAATACGTTCAATGGTACTTCTGCATTTACCGATCCGCGATTCCTACGAAGATGCTCGGGCGTGTTTGGCCGCTTCCGGTTATTCCCGTCATCAGTGGATCACGAAACGTTAAACCACTATGAGAAAATTGTAATGATAAACAAGAAATTTACGAACCTATATCTAAATTAAGCCTAACCCGAACACAAATCCATAGCACTAAGCCCCAACCCCTTACCATAATGTTTAACTCTTACCGTAACCTGCAGGATTAAAATTATTTAATTTCTTTCTATTTTTAAAGATTCGTACAAGAAAAAAACCAGACAGCGTATTCGTCATATATTGAGGAACGCTTGACAGACATTTTCCGGTTATTTCTATTAGCTGCCGAACGAGTCCGAGAGAATTTCGTGGAAACCGTGGGTCCATAAAAGCAGAGGGACTAGTTGAATATCTTTAAAATATAGAGTTTGGATTAAAAGCTGCAGTATGATATATTTAGGTTCACCCCATGTTTACAAAATAGTAATCCGTTACTATATCTTTATCTGCTCTGTCATATATATATATATATATATATATATACATATATATATGTATATATATATGTATATGTATATATATGTATATATATGTACATATGCGTGTGTGTGCATTTGTGTGTGCATTTGTGTGTGCACATTGTAATTCAATTATTCAGTATACTTATAAAAGAAATATAAGAAAAAGAAGTGGCATAATATAGTGAGTTTAAAATTTGTACTTGGAATCAATAAAATATAACAATAAACATATACCCATGCTTAAAATACGTAACATGATTTGGAGTCCAGATTGATTCATTGTTCAGACAGTCACAATATGATCATATCATGAGTAGATGCAACTGTATTAATTTTCACTCTGTGAAAACAAGGAATCAAGCTTATTGGATTACGCAGCCATCAATTAAAAACAGGATAACACATATTTATACAATGAAAAGGTATTTCATCATTCACTGCAATAGAAGACTGTTAGAAGTGGTAGTTTATGCCGTCATCACCTCGACTAAGGTGATTCTTTAGCAGAAGACGTTAGAAACGGGAAATAAAAATAATCGAGGGGGGAATGGAAAAAACTGAAACGAAAAGAAAAGTGGAAGAGAGACAAGAAAATCAAGGAAAGACGAGGAGAGTGAGTTTTAATTAAAATAATGTAAATTGACAAAAACTGTCACAAATATACCTTTAAGTTAAATATACCTTTAAGTTAACACCAGACGCATTTTGAAAAATAGATATCTGGAGTTATGCAATGTTTCCAACTATTGTTGTAGTCTTCCTTTCACTAAGTTGCCATGTCCTCTATATGAAGTGGCATTATTATAAAATATAACCGTGTGATTTACATGAAATATTATTTGCAAAAGTGTAATGGTATTAAAAACACCTACAAACAGTCAACTATAAGGAGCAAATTAAAATGATAGTGATGAAGCTTAGTAAGAGTGTGCATTCATTCTGCTCAGTATAGAGCCTAATAATTTAGGAATAAACAGGAGCTAAATAAGGTGGAGAATACGTGTGTTGTTAGAAACTATAATATAAATAAATAAAACACTGTTTGAACTCATTTTTACAACTAGTTACATAGTTTGTGTAATATAGAGGTAGGTTCCCCCAAACACAGTCTCGTGTCCGCCAAACCTAATAGGAGACTTTACCAAATCTTAGGGCATACTTTTCAACCGCTGATACGTTGAGTCATAAGAAGAGAAATGATATTCTTTATGACGTCAAAAATTGATGGTGAAATGCATTAGAATAGAACGAATAGCAGAGAATGGATTATTTTATGACGCTATAACTACATTGAATGGGAATTGATAAGAGGATAGGCACAGCGAAATTAAGAGAATATGATTAAATAGAGAGCAAAGTGACTGGGAAAGAGCAAGGAAAACACACCTTGAGGTAAAATAAAGACACAAGAGATGAAAAGGCGTAGGATTAAAGGGGAGAGTGTAAGAATATACACCTTTAAAATAAAATAAAAAGATTGAAATATTTCGCGATTCAGAAAAGAAAAAAAAAACGTGGCGTAACGAATAAAATACTTGCTAAAATTCAGTTCTAAGTTGCACTCTTCCGAAGTCTTAAATGTTCCACCTCAGTGCCGGCGACATTAAAAATAGTTGCGAATTATTTCAGACTTATAATTAATTATAATTACGTCAGACTTATAATTAATTATAATTAATTCACACTGATAGCAAGTTATATTCGACGGAACAAGAGAAAGTTACCCTTGTTAATTTAATAAAGTGCCCCGTCCGAAATTTTATCCAGATTTCCAAGTTCGACAGAATGAATCTAAAATTCGATAGAAAGATTCTAAAGTTCGACAGAAAAATTCGTGCGTTCGACAAATTCGTTTGATGAAATGTTGTTCGAATAAGACTCAAGATGTGAACTGCATTCAGAATAATCAACCTAATACGATTATCGACATTAACTATATGAGTAAAATAAATTGTTTGCAACACAATTATGTTCCATGTGAAAAAGTGGCATCAAAGCATATTTCTAATCAAAATGTATCTACTAACCGTATTACAATTCTTACCAAACGTTAATTAATTGATAAAAGTTTCCAGAAAATGTTACAAATTTAAAATTTATGTTCAAGTGGATTTTTGAAGAAATTGAAATTTCGGTAAGTTTGCTCACTTATTTTCTAATGACAATTTATATAACTTAATACAAGTTTGAAATATTTAAATTTAACATATTGATGAGGCTGAACTAATAACATGCGCTATAAAAACACGTTGGCATTCTTTAAAAAAATTGGAAATTATTAATTGATGTCTAATACATAAGCAAAGGTTTATAAATATATGAGATGTCTGAATTTTCACAAATGATTCCTTCCTTTCTTATTCTCATGCAAATAAATAAATAAATAAAAAATATAGTATACATAACGAACCATCACACCTAACAGCAGCATTCTAAATTAAAAAGAATGCATATATTTATATATTTTAGGGGTAAGCATAAATATAAACAACATTTTTTACCTGGAACTGCGTGTCTTTGGAACACTGTTCCACTGGCCTGCTTTTCATCCGATTAGAATATCGTTAAAATTAATCTAAACAAGTTTTTTTTTAATAATCCAAGTACTAGCCAATATACACTATTAACGATTACTATTCCTTACCTTCTTAACCCTTAACCTAGACTAGCCTTTGGACCTTAATAAACGGTAACTCCCTTGTAAAAAATAACACATTGTACATACAAATATACCAGTGTATACATAGACCGAAATGTATATATATATAGAACTTTGGTGGAAATAAATGACGTCATAGAGAATTAATCTTACATTTAATAACGGAGTATATATATACAAGAATACGCGTCATCTTCTATATCGGCATTAGTTAAATGATAACGAATTGTACTTGACTGCTTGTTTTAAACCGTGCATTCTTCCTTAGAAATTTAATGATGTAAATATTAAATAGGTTCTCCTTTCACATCGGCATTACGTTACGATAAAAAAAACCCTGAACTTCTTTGACATCTCAGTAGAAAAGAGTGCAGTAATTTGGGCAATAATGTAGTATAGTTAACCGTTGACAAATCGAAAACAAACACACTACACGTTCTAATAAAAACAACAACAACAAAAATCATAAAAACTTAAAGATTGATGGAACTAATTACATTTAACTATTTTCTAATATTATTGGTTGTCTAAAATTTTCAAGTTTATCTTGCACATTGTTTTCAAAAATATGTTCGGGCCAAGATCAAAGTGTGGCATCTGTTCTCCAGATGCTACACTTCAATTTCTTGTTCTCTGTCAGTGGAGTTGAAATCCTCCACGACTTAGACATGTTCAAAAAAACAAAAAAACACCCGGTGTTTAACTCTGTCTCGTAGGGAGGCAACGTATATAGGAACATATGTTCAAACTTGTGCGATTTAAATTCGCGTCAATCACGCAAACACGAACAACTCCGGAGTTCCCTTTTTTTCTTTCTTCCACGACGACTACAACTTCGGGGATATTATAACCAGAAAATTAAGTGAAGAAAACTAAAATATAGCTGCAGTTAATATTGAGAAAATTGTCCTACACCGACAGCTTCAGGACATTGCATAAGATCAAGTGTAACTGCCTACATAGTGCCCCTGCTAATTATGTCCCAGATAAAAGCTCTCTACAGGAACGCTCCACTGTGCTGTGTTTGGAGTGGGTCAGACGATCAATGTAAAACCGACACAATAAGATAAGTAAGAGGTATATAAAGGACACTCTATATATCTATAAAAGTGAAAGTGTATGTCTGTCTGTGCGTCTTTCTGTCTGTGTACATTTCCCTACGCAATAACTATGTCAATTTTCAATCTGCAGACTCGACATTTGATATACAGGATACTGAGATTTGGGAAATCTTCGTAATCCGTTTTTGGCCAGAAGTTTGGCTGTTAAGGGGTGAGAGTTTTACAAGTTGACCTTTGAGAACTCTAACAAACTTCTCCACCAATTTTCGGTATAAACAATTGAAATTTTAGATACAAGTTTCTTGGACATGGATTTAACTGAATAACTTGATTTGAGCACAAAGCAATAAATGTTAAGGGGGCATAATAGGGGTCAACGTTAAAAAAATATACGCCTGTGGTTTCTACAAATTACTCAGACAATTTATGGTCTAAACATTTGTATATTTTACATAAAGAGTATTCAGAGATATGCGAAGCTTTTTAATCGGGTTAGGTAAAAAATTTGACGGATTTTCACAAGATTAATATCGTTTTGAAGCTTCGCAGTATGGGTTAGAGCCTGCTTTCTTACTACGCCCCCATGTTTCCTATTTTTTAGGAGTTCAACATACACCTCCAAACACCCGGGTAAAATTTGAAAGTAATTCTATTTACTATGTGTTTGCATTCAACATTATCATAATTTACTCCATCGTAAAGAGCGAATTATTGGACTATTTTTCTCCGATTTCTGACAGAATTTCACAGGTGGACAGTTCTAAGAAAATAAGCTTTGTTCATGGAATCCATGGTTAGGTTTAGGCAACGATAGAGAGTGGGGGAATTTATTAATAGTGATTTGGACTAGCCGAGTGTGTGTTTTCTGGTGAATGGTTTGGCGACAAGGAACTATTTTATTTGAGCTTAGTCGAACACCTCTCATGAAAATAGCCATAGACAATGAAAGGCTCGCAACGTATCGTCTGTGCGAGGTTGCAGAGAAGAGAAAAGCGCATCGCCTACTAGATTACGAAATTGGTTTTGAACGCTGTCACTAGCAGAATAGGCTGCCTCGAGAAACAGTCCTCTATCTTAGTAGTACTTGGCTCTTATACAGGTAGAAAATTGCGGCAACAATGAGATATTTACTGTAGCATGCTTCAACACTTTTTCGAGCGACCTTGGAAACGGATTTGATGAATGTGCTGTATATTAGATCAGGAGTGAAGCACAGACACAGAAGCTTGTCTAACCGTGAAAGTATGTATTAACGCTTCCTATCTTCGCCGTATAATCGTTGAAACTATGTATTATTAACATTTTCGATTTAATCCGATTTTTTTTAAAGTCCTAATCCTGTGATATAGATGACCGGAAAGAAAATGTTATGTAAACTTGTTACATACAATTGGTTTGTATTACATAACACACGGACGTTTCAGAAAACTAAAGTCAAATTATGAATTAGTGAAACTAGTTGAAAATAGTTGCGCGACCGTTTATCTTTATAATCATCTTTACATTTTTTCTAATTTACCTTTTTTTATAAAGTATTTTATTTCTAACTTTAAAATTATGTGCCAAATTCTTCTTGGTACAATTGTCACGAATATATTTACTTATACAAAATTCGGGAAGGCACTGGACGAGTGCATTTTCGTATCGGGCGGCATTACGCAAAACACTTAATCTGATAAATATTTCGAATAAACATTATCATCTCAGGGCGATGATCAGTATTTGTTTTCATTCAGTTTACAAGGGCATTTGTCAGCCATATAATGACATACATATGCGTGACCACCGAAAAATGTTTAGAGAAATTATTTGGGTTTAACGTCTTTGCGTGTTATAAATAGCACTAACATCATATATGTGTTATAAATAACACTAACATCATATATGTGTTATAAATAGCGCTAACATCATATATGTGTTATAAATAGCACTAACATCATATATGTGTTATAAATAGCACTAACATCATATTTGAAAACCCTGAAGATCTAATGCTGTCAACATTACAATTATCGTACAAGAATAATAACTGAACTAGAAACGTTAAGCTTAATGCCATTACTTGGTGTTATTACCAAATAGACGAAGTAACAGATCTGTATGATAAACAGAACCGTAATTATTCCCCCAAAATGAACATAACTTTTTTTCTGTTATTTGTCCATTTTACCAAGATATTCAAAAATGGAACTATTTCTTCCATTAGATTCGGACTGATAGTTTGATGGTTAGTGAATATTTACCAAAAGATGCGCACATTTCACTGGAAACATAAATAAACAACACCATCATTTCAACCAAACTCAATGACGTAATTGTTATTGTAAGCATTAAAATCTTTGCTCATTTCAGCGCCGCATATTGCATCCAGGTGACGATTATAACATTATTCTTTGTGACATTGTTGAAATTCGATAAAAGAAGCGAGAACCAGTTTCTGTTACAAAAATTACAATACTATATATTCAAACGAATTAAGAAATTACGCATTTCTCAAGGACAAACATTTGAATTTAAAGGTTTGATTACATTTTCGTTTATTTTTTATCTTTGTCATCATTTTATTATTTTAGTTAAAAGAGAAAATGCAGCATAATTTTCATCTATCCACATATCGATTATTTCAATGTCTCGTATGCAGTATTAGTGTTCTTCTTCACTATAAATCACGCTAGAGAATTTATTAAATGTATTTACTAAAGGGTCGACAGTGTTCTCAGTTATTTACAAATAATTTAAGAGATTGATAGATTTGTATTAATGTTAAAATATTATTTTATTATATCTTCAATGTGTAAATTACTTTATATTTATTCTAAGATAATGTTTAATAGAAATGAAAAATATATATATCTCCAAAGCTTGTTAAGCATTTCCTTTCTGAAATCTCAATAGTGTACCTTTTTACGAGTAAGTAGCACTTACATATAAGAGCATATTTACTCAAAAGTTTTGATCGTATACACAAATGCAAGGCCCACATAAAAAAAACAAGTCTAATCTTCTCTGTTTACTCTTCTCGGAAATAATTCGAGACCCACTGCAGACCGTTCATAAAACAGTCTTAACTCATATCTGCTTTATTTCTATTGATTTTTTACGTTTGATACCGTATTGGGGTATATCAATAAGCATCTAAATATAGCTACTGCCTTTTTATATCTAATAGGAATTAAAAGATTTTTGTAATCACTTTTTAAAAATACGCTGCTTAGTATGAATAGTAGAAAATATGTAACTACGATTACAATATTTATGTACTAAATTCATTGGCAAAAACATTATAATTATTGTGAACCAGGCGTATTTCGGCGTTCGCTCGGCTTTGGCCTGAATCTGATGTCAACAGCCTGATTCTGCTGAGCGTCGTCGATGACATCATAATGCTGAGTAAAAAAAAAGTAGGTTAATGAACAAATGTAAAATGCAAAAAAAAAAACAACCTACAGTAATTTGGTGTTTCAGTATGCATTTTATTTAATAACTGTCGAAAAAAAAGAAAAATGTTATAAGGAGCATATTTTTTTGTTTTCTGGGTCAAATGATTTTACGGGAATATTTTTCAAAAAGTTTAAAGGAAATTTTGTTTTTCAAAGCTATTTTGCCATTCATTTATGTTTGAAATTTTTTTCATCATCGGAAAATGGAAACAAAGTATTTTTTAAAATATTATTTGTATTTTTTTTATTAATTGACAGAGGAGTTTTTAAAGACTAATTTTTAGTGCTGTCCATAGTTTGCATGTAAAAGCTGGGTTTTTCTCCTCCTCCAATAAATATTAAAAAGTTGTCTGCTAGGCACGGGCGCCGCCACCTCGTCGTAATTGAACACGCCGCGTTGTCATTTACTGATCGGCATGTTACGTCAGCCAACAGCTAAACCCGATCTCTTGCTCGGTATCATCCAACTGTTAACGTCATGTTCTGGCCAAAACTGAGCGAACGTTAAGATACCCCTGGTTTACAATATCCACAAGTACCAAAAATATATCTCATGTATTCTTTTTTTTCGGACTGTTGACCTCATCTTTGTAGTTGCTGTTTCGCAACATTTCGGCCAAATAATCCTTTTTCAGGTGATTAACCGCGACGTTACAGGAATGCTGAGTCTTGTAATTATATCCACCGTAATTACTACCTTCCATAGTGTATGTTCCAACATATTTTGGCTAACTAATCCTTTAGCTTGCTTGGTTAGGATTAAAACCGCTATCTTCAATGATCACCTGTAATCGCAGAGACTCAATACTTCTATCCCTGCGCCACAAGGCTTGTGGCGTAGTGAATAAAGGCGTTGAGATTAATTGGCTAAAAACGTCACAACACAACTATGAAAGGGAATCATTACTGGATATACAGTTTGAATACGCAGTATACTTATCGTGTCGCCGTTAATCACATGAAGAATGCTAGAGCATGTCTTGGACGATACGAGGTTTGAGGATTATAGTCTGTAAAAGAATGAATACCCAAAGCTAGAAAGCCTCATCTCTAAATTAAAAAAAGAAATAATTCTCTTTGACCACATGCGAAATATACGTTATATTTTTTAGAATCATTCAACAAAATTCATGTAATTATGTTTGATAAATATCTTATTTTTTGTGCTTATGTATTTTTGGTACCGCGCTATTTTAAATAGTTTTTGCGAGTTCACAATATTGTTTTATTTAATTGTAAGGTGGAAGAACAGAATAGTTTAAAAAAGAAAACACTCTCCCCTCCGTATATTAAGAATGGCTGTCAAATGAATGGGGGTCGAAATGATAGCGCTATTATTTCAGCGCGGTAATAAAAATACATAAGTACCAATTTATAAAACTTTTCTGACACAGAATCCTCTAGAGTTTCATGTGATTCTATTTGGAATATTGTAAAAATTTCGTTTCCTATTCCTTTTTCTCAAGAAATAACATGTTTCTCTTTACGTCTGGAATGAGGACATCCACGACATACCGCGGCATTTTACTAGGATATATTTAGAAATTAAAGTTGAGAATGTGGGCACAATTTTAATCTCGATTGCTGCTACACAAATAATATGATAAAACAAGAATTGTAACGTTCTGATTATTTTAGTTTTAGACAAAGTGGAATTATAAATGAACTCGTGAAATTTCTCAACATAATTGGGTAATCATGCACTTATTGGGCTAAAATAATAGCGTTATTATTTAGAAAGCCATTCTTAATATGCGAAGAGGAGGGTGATTTGTAACTATTCTGTACTTTTACCTAACAATATAATAGAAAAAAATATATCGCAAAACATTAAGTTAACTATTTAAAAATAGCACTGTTCGATACGTTCATAAGCATCCGTAATTGATTATGCAGTTGTATGTGACAAAGTAATTGGAAAATATAATTTGACGATAGCTTTGTTTCTTAAATTGTCAGCTTAAGTATGAAACAACTATAAAAAAGGCATGCTTCATATGTTCAGAATGGTTTTCTACATAGTAACATGAGTATTTGTGTATCCATTACTAATATTGAGAAAAGCGATGTTCTTTATATTTAATAACCAAAAGATACAGCGATATTTTAATTAAAGGCATTTGGCATACTTTACAAAATTAAAATAGACTACAGTTTTTCCTTGCCATCGTGTAGCCATTTGCGTTACAGCAACAGAATATTAAATTTAGTACCAATTTTACTGTAACCGATTAAAAATATAGTGCTTATCATATACATATTTCTGACGACATTTTGTGTGTTCCCTCTTTTATCTTACTTCAGACATAATGTCTATTTGCGATACTGTTATTCGTTTACAATTGAATGATGTTTATTGTTTATACAATGTTTACTACGAATGTATGCTGAGGTTACTAGTTGATTTTAAGAACACTCTCGCATATTAGAATATGTAAAATCATGTTAATCTTTACATGGATGTCCTCATGTCACGTAATACAAGGCAATTATTTCCATTTAATAATTAAATTTCAAAACAATTAGAATAAAATGTCAGTAGATTTAATGCAATACAAACAGGCAAGCAACGGAGCAGAAATAACATACGGCTTTCAAATAATAATATTATTGGTTAGAGCATTTATAAATGAGACGGTGGTGTTTTTAAACGAGTCACCGTAAAGCTCTATGCATCTGTGTATTTTGTAACACTGTTTTTGTATCTGTTTAAAATCGTGTAGAGTCATCATTGTTGGTCAGCAAAAGCATTTATGTAGCCAGAAAGACAAACAGACAAACTAACGGATAGATAAATAGAATTGTGTATTGAAATGTATGCAGTAAATCAGCGGTTTACAATCATATTCATAGATATAACCGCCTTAAGATATTCTTGCATTAAGCAGATTCCAAGATATTCTTGCATTTAGCTATATTCCGCGATTCATAAGGTTATAATCCCGTTGACGTATCGGTTCGTAGAGGATGACTTAGGTATAGGTGATTATATACATAACCTAACCTAGGCAAAATATCCAAATATAAATATAGAGGACAGGAAAGATATATATAGAGAGAGAAGAAAGTAGGGAAACGTATAAACCTTCTTATCGAAATCATGCGTGCTTTGTGTACATAAATAACCTATAAAATGAACAAGACAAAGAAAATATGAAAATCAGACAGTGTATTGTTGAAATAATCTACGGGCATAGATCTGCATTGCGACGTTAAGACATC
Source organism: Euprymna scolopes (assembly GCF_053919585.1). Classification (NCBI taxonomy): domain Eukaryota; kingdom Metazoa; phylum Mollusca; class Cephalopoda; order Sepiida; family Sepiolidae; genus Euprymna; species Euprymna scolopes. The sequence goes on along the minus strand of NC_136492.1, from coordinate 82,596,767 downwards.
TTACGAGTGTAAAATTGATTATTACAATAAAAGACAACTTCAACAATTAGTATTTCTTGATTGCTACACTCACTTTGGATGTCAGACGAGATATGTAAAAGTCGAAACGCACTGCTATTCGTGTTGTTTTTGAAAAACCATATCATTTTTTTGTAAAAAAGGTTTACTTACTGAGCGCTGTTATAAAAACATTTATAATTCAGATTATTATTAGATATTCAATGGTCAGTATCTTGATTTATATATATATATATATATATATATATATATATATATATATATATACATATATATGGGGTGTACGTGGGGGTACATGTGTGCGTGAATGTATATTTGCGGGAAATACTTCATTCAATCAAATTTCACACATTATTCATACAATTATATTTATTTATGAAACTGAATGTAGGTTTAATATAACTACAGATCATATACAAATAAATTTACAATACAAGAGAGCGTACATATCATAAAGGCAATGAAAATACTATTCAGATTATTTTGGATTTAACTAATTTTGAGGAAATACGTTATTATTATTATTTTTTAAGGTTTGTGAGTCAGAGCGGGAGCAATTCATAAATTGTAATAATAATAGTAAGATTGGTTTGCACTATTAAACAGGTGCTGTCAACGATTGAACATTTTAACAGGTTGAAAGGATTTAAAATATAGACTTTTTATTATTTATTAGTATATACATGTATATATATATATATATATATATATAGAGAGAGAGAGAGAGAGAGAGGCGAGAGAGAGAAAAAGAGAGATGTATATATATATATATATGTGTGTGTGTGTATATGTATATATAGGGTGTTCCAATAAAATGTATACATTCTTCAAATTATCTCAACTTGCTACATGAATACGCTATGACACGGTCTCAAAAGATGGTTAGGAATACAGAATGACACTTCCGACCGGGTGAAGCACTTCCCCACTATCATCCTGATATGAGAGCACATTTTGATAGTCACCTGTGAAACAGAGTAGTAGGACAAAGAGGTAATATCGAGTACTACACACGCTCACAAGATTTGACCCCCTACCCATAGATTGCTCTCTTTGGGGGTGCTGGAGGGGCGAGTGGGGATGAAGAGTATGTTAAACACAGATGAGATACACCGAATCAATTGAAAGCAACCATTGAAAGAATGTACGTCAACATCCCAATTGGACTGATTAGTATAGCTTTCCAGTAAATCAGTGAATGTTGTTAGCTGTCCATGGACCACAATGGCAAACAATTTTAACAGTTTTACTAATTAGCCGGTTTCTATATTTGTGCACAATACCTTGATGTGTGAAACTTTTCTTTCTCATTGGAAATGGTCGTTTTATGGTAATTTAAATGTGTATACATTTTAGCATTTTATTGGGGCACACTGAGTATATATATATATATATATATATTAATATATATATATATATATATACATATATATATATACATATATATATACATATATATACAGATATACAGAGAGAGAGAGAGAGAGAGAGAGAGAGAGAGAGAGAGAGAGAGAGAGAGAGAGAGAGTTAAATAAATGATAATAAATTCGGAACAGCGGTCAACAATATATAATTGAGCTTTTTATAGGCATTAGACAAGTATAATTAACAAAATAAATTGATATTGTTTTTTTCTATGTTTCAACGATATTCATAAAATGTCGACATAATCCATCCGCAACGATCATTTCCAGTGATAGGAACATTTCTTTCGAAAGTAAAACGGATAACATTTATTTATATACTGAATTATTTAAAATATTTTGCTTCGGTGAAAATCAATTATTTAACAACAAATGTAATTCTAGCTTTATCATCGTTTGAATACATTTCGATATTAGCTTTACTTAACTGTAATTTGTGAACTAATAACCTGAATGCGCACACTTTGAGAGTTTTCTTTTAAAGTGTAGTATTTTATACAAATCATTTCGATGTTTTAGTGATCCTTTCTATATGCATACCCAGAATTTATTGTCATATGTTTTTGATATTCTACAAATAATAATAGTATTGTGATTAATCATGTGACAGTATGTAATATATAATAAAAGTAATAATAATTAATAATATTTTATACTGTAATACTAGTGTATAATATTAGAAACTATTTTCACTTGTAAAATATCACATTTGTTAACGATAACACTCAATATATTAATACGTATCCACTTATATATGCATGCTGTAGTTTTTAGAATGAAGTCTCATACACTACTCGCATATCTATATTAGAAATAGGTTTAATACATTTTCTAACAGCACGGATTGTTTCTGCTTAATCGTATATTTTTGTAATTTCTACATTTTTCGTGTGGTCGTTCTAATATCTAGGTCGAATTTGTGTAAGAATGTACTATAGTAGTTTTCGTCTATCTGTTATCTTTTTAAAAATACTTTTAACTGATTTTCTTCGGTCGTTTTCGGACAGGAAATCAGTTGAAAGTACTTAAAAAATAGACAGACAAAAACGACTATGGAACTTCCTTACACAAATCTGACTTAGAAGACGACAATACAAAACATTAAGAAATTCAAAACAAAAATAAAATAAGCAGATACGCTCTGTGCTGTTCAACAATGTCTTTCTAAAGACGCTACCTAAATACAAGATATTAGAAATAGATATATATGCCGAGAAATATGTTTCGAGCTTTATAAATAACTAAAATTCATGCTAATTTTAAAACGTTGCAGAATATTTCTATTGCCTTTCGTGTTACTTATTTATATAGTATGAGTGTAATGTGGATAGAAGCATTATATATATATATGTGTGTGTGTGTGTGTTTGTGTGTGTTTCTGTATATGCGAGCGTGTGTGTTTGTATGTTTGTCAGTTTTGTTTTTCTTACCCCGTCTAAATCAGGTCGTGTAAAACCGGCGCGATTCACCGCCTTTTTTCTTGATCGAAAAGTGGTTGTTAGTTTTAAAATGTCTGACTATTATTAGAGAATTTATTGAGTTCAAAGTATTACTGAGTTAATTCATCGATTAAAAATCTTCAATACGTCAATAATAATTTCGTTATTGATAGAATTTATTAAACTTTTATTGTAATCATCGATTTGAATAAAAAAATAATATCTATTTTACTTGTAAATATACGTGTTATTATTTTCCTTATTTTAGACAAATATATAATCATAAACCGATTGTTCATTATTGTAAAAAGTATATTTATATGTATTATACATTTTAAAATAACTAAGGCAATTTGCTTCTTTAAGGCTACATTGCTTAGAGTCACTGTATAACATGATATATACGTTTTGAATCTAGTGTAGACAGAACGTGTTCTACTATCGCGTTATTTGTAGTTTAACTTGAAGTACGTCGCAGTTCATTTCTCTATGGAGAAAAAAATATTTCTTAAAATCGTTAACGGTAGAAAATATTTCCAATTTACATTTAATAAGATAAGTATTTCTTTACTAGGAAAACATCTTTACCACATTATTTGATGCGAAAATATCTTTGGAGTATAGAGCATTAGATGTATGTTTTCATCTGTATAAAAATTGGATTACTTACACTTTGTTTTAACTTTGCAGCGAAAATATATGTAATATATATAAGTAGTTTTTCACGACGTCGTATTTTCAAACCAGCATAATACGTAGTATTTATTGCTCGCAGTTACTGAATTTCCATTAGTAGTTTTGAAAATGTTATATTGTACATAATGCATTGTTTGTTATTAACTGTTTTATAAAAAAATGTGACGACACTGATACTAACACGAGAGGATAAACGGCGGTACCAAAGGCAAAACTCTCAGGCGCATGCATGACGGGAGTACAAGGTTTTACCGAATCACTAGGACGAGTAAAAACCTTATAATATTTGCTATCAATATACGCAATTTCTATCACTCTCTAAATACAAACGGAAACCTTACTTTTTGATATAATGACTTTTGGCGATTTGCACAGATTTCACAGGCTCATGTCCTCCTTGTTACAAGTAAAAATTCAAGGAATTAGACTGTTACTGTTTTTATTCTATTATTATGTTTTTCCCAAGCTTTGAGCCCAGCTAACTCATAAGTACTTTAAATTTTCTTGGAAACCATTGTAAACCTGTTCTTGCTTTTGCAATTGTATTCATAGCCGTGAGCAGTGATTTGTCCCATCAATTATTCTACGAATAAACTGTTCTTCCTCATTTATTTTCACTCTAACCACTCTGTTTTGGCAAGACTCACGTATTTCGCCAAGCAACCTCTCACAAGGTGTTTCTATGAAGACTATTGTATTAATCTTATTTCCCCATCTAGCAATTGCCACTATTTTAACACTATGTTTAATATATTATTAAAACATTTCGGATATTACAAGTGTATATTAGGTAACATATTACATATGATGTGTTAATTTCTCCCATACATTTAAACAAGTTTATTTTGTAATACTCTAAGCCAAAGTAAGATACATTATGATGTCATTATATGGGACAATCCGTGGTTGATTATAAATTAAAGCAATACACGATTGCACCCGTGTTTATTAATTGAATCGTGAACATGGTCGACCGGTGTGCAAAAAAGATAAATAGAAGAGTTACAAATCAAACATAATAATCTGCCAAAGTAACAACCACCTGGTAAATCTTGACTACTCAGTCGTTAGAACATGTCGAAGAATCGCTTAATTGTACCTATCCAGTTTACGATCCAATCTCTATTTACTTCGTGTCGACATTTTCCGGTAGTTTACTTAAGTAGTCTGAAATTTTCGAAACGAACGATGGCAGACGCTAAGTTTGACGTTATTTAGAAATTCACTATTAACATGGGAAAAGAGGGTGTCCGTTGATATAGCTAGTTAAAGTAAATTTTATGATTGAAAAATTAACTGTGGTTTATTGAATTCCCCGAATTTATTTAAACTGGATGTGTTCCAAAAGCTGCCTCTGTACTGTTGTCGCATTGTATAATTTCTGGCGGAAGATTCTGACCCGAGGTTGCCGGAAATATGATATTTAGTTAAATAATGGTGAGCGACACCTGAAGTACAGCAAGATACCTTAAACAAAGAGAAAGATAGATTACCTGTTACATATAGATCAAACAGGCATGTAAGTTATATTCTCCTTTCATGTTATTTACGCTTAATTGATTTTTAATTAATACGGTATCATTGATCATCCTTTTTCTACCAGGCTTTACATTACAAGTGAAACAGTTACATTTGCGAGTGATATTTTTTCAATTGGCGACTAGAAATAATAAAACGGTTATCTAGTGACGACTGTGTCCTTCACAGCGACAATCTTCTAAAAGTCTATTGCTAAATGAAAAATGTATTTTCAACGGTTGTTTTGCTTTAAATAAACGAGGAAATTCAAATTATATAAGCAATAAAAATTAAATAGAACAATATACTATTTTTAACGAGGCCTTTTTAAAAATACTTTGAATGGATTAGAATGTTAATATTTTCAAGTCTAAACATGTAATAAATTCGGTATATATTTATAATTACACTTATTTAAAAATACAGAAAACTCATTATAATTTATGTACACGTCTCGGAATGTATATGTCATATTGTTAGTTTGGCCAGTAAGATTTTTACTTCGCTAATTAACAGAAATATTTAGTTGTCAAGGGTTAGCTAAAGATAAATTTATCTATAGAGCCCTACAAGGAAGCCTTTAGTTATTTAACTGTAACATACGGCATAACTACGTTGCCACGCCGATTATTTCCACTCGTCCTTGACCATTTGCCACTGGACTCAAACAGTGCCAATTAAGGAGACATGTGGTTGGGATTGCGAAACACTTGCCCCACAATTACACGCGCAGCTGCCCCTACAAGGGGTACTCTTTGTCTTTCGAGACTGAATGGATGCATCGGCTGCACATGTTTACACACGTAAACAAAACATCGTGTAGCAGAGAACGACGGAAGGAACATAGGATCAGTGATAACTCAGATTTTTTCTAACAACGGCATTTATTTCCGGGTATTTTCCCGAATAAACTGTGATTTTGCGCTTTCTTACTTACCTCTAATCTATCGAAGGTCGCTTCGAACGTTCTTCGAACGTGCTCTTTTCACTGTGCACCCATTTTCATAGTATTTTTCTACCCTGGTCTTACTCGCATATAGTTCGGTATTTGCATACGCCCGTCCACGGTCTGTTACATGATTATGCATATTATTTTTTTCTTATATTCATTTCTGCATCCTTTCCTAAGCAAACTCATGAATCCTCGCTAGCATCTTGATTTCTGTCTTTTGCTATTGTTTTATACTCAAACCATCCATTTGTACTCGCTAATATAACATATATAATCTAATTTACGCGGTTGATTGCCTTGCGCATCCTCGCAATCTCACTTCAAAAACATCCATAGTTTTGCCCAATATTTTACAATCCAGAATTCTACTCAGTTGCTTCTCTTGCTCAAACTATCATTACATCATTAAAATTCTTATAACATTTGGGAATGTCACCTCTCCCATTTCCATGTACTAGCAAACCCAATAATGCTGGTACAAAGTTCTATTACGTTCAACGGGCTTATATTAATAAGCATATCTCTACTTCAAAAAGAACAGACCCTGTTTACCTTATCAGTTTATGAACTGATTCTTTACACAAGTTTGATAATTAATGTATACAAAAACCTGTAGGACCGATTATTATTTAATTGTATATTTGATACACTCCTGAGTGGGGAATATAATTACAATTGCAACATGAAATTATACATTGTCATGACTCCCGTTAATTTTAATATATTTGAAACGCATCTCCTCTTTTAAAACACACTCAATATATATATATATATATATATATATATATATATATATATATATATATATATATATATATATTTATTTATTAAAACATATATTGTCCCTCTTATTTTATCTTCGTATTTCCCCAATTCTATCCGTCATTGTTTACGCAATCGGATAGCTTTTTTTTAATCGATTGTCATATTTCTCTCTTCATCACTAACACCCATGCCCTAAACAACTTTCATGCGAGGCGCTTTATTTTCTTACATAATTTTTCTGTGATTATCTTCTTATTTCTAGCACATAGCGAAAAATTCCTAATTTTAACCTTTTTCTTAATGCCCTTATAATGATAAAAGTGGTACCGTCTTAACGGTATTTTCTGTTCAGTCTGGTCCAACAGAAAACGCCATCATATCATTATCTATTTTACATTTCAATTTCGTTTCACGGATGTCCCTCTTTTTCTCTTCTCATTCTCTCTCCACTTCGTTTCTAATAGCAGTTTAAAGCACTTAAATGAACATCATCGTCTCCAAAAACGTTTACCTTTATGGAATTAAAGAATTTTTCAGACGATGTTTTTACAATTGGTGACGTCATAATTGTTGTAATATTTACATATTAGTTCAGCTTGTAATGTTCTTTCGTGTTTCGAACACAGTATGTTATTACAGTATTTTTGTTATTCATTCCAATAATGAAGGGGGAAAACAATTTTCTACCATAAAAAGTAAGCGATTTTTTTAAAATACGTAATAAGTATTTTCAATAGCTCAAGTGAAATTTGAAAATAAGAATGTTGAGGCAATGTGTCAATATTTATTATTTGTTTATTATGATTTCGTCAAACGATTTAAAACGTGTGTTTATTGGAAAGAGAATAAATATTATATTCGTTTTCATAAGTGCTGTGGTTTATGCTCTGGAAGGAAGTTGGGTGTGTACATTGTGAATGTAAGCTGTGTGGTTTTTGAAGCGAGGTGTGTTGCAGGAAGACGCTAGGGGTTGGGGGAAGGAAGAGGGGGAATTACGATCTCATGTGGTCTAGCTTTAGGGAGGTATTGGTAATGTTTTAACTTGGCGGTTGTTTATTGGTCAAAGTTTTCGCTTTAGCTTGAAGTAATATTATTCCCTCATTACCGTTAACTTAACTCCCTCTGGTTTTCACGGTTGTTTTTTTTTCTGGTGACAATTACAATATTCATCTATTTTATTCTCAAGTTCTTTATATTTATTTAAGTGGCCGGTGTCAAATAATAATATAGCTAACAATAACGAAAAACGATTAGATAGGAAATTAATTATTCATGAAAAAGACATTCGTAAAATATAGCACTTTTGTTTCCAAATCTACCGATTTAAATGCTAGAAATAACAGAGAAAGTAATTAAGTTTCCATTTTCTTCGAAAATCGTATGCCAATGTTGAGGAAGTAATTTCGAAAAATTGAGAAAACAGTTAATTTTTTTTTTAGTTTCACAAATTAAGTATATATGTTTGCTTATTTTTGTTGCTTTTTTTGTTGCATGTAGCTTTATTAAACTATTTGTAACCTTCCAGAAACTGTTTTTCACAAATAATGCATTATATATCTTATTACTTTTGGTAAATCTTCTGATACGTTAATATTTGAGACATTATTTTTACGAATGTTACCATTTGTTTTACTTGCAATTACATATATTTTCGTTATTATTGTATAGGATAACCAGCTATATAGTCCTTTGTTCGCATAATCTTCGAAATATTATTAAAAAATTGCAAGCGATTTTAACATATGTAAACAGCCAATCACGACTACAAACTGTTAAATAGTTTATATCCCAAAAGAACTAATGAAAATATGTGAAACCGTCCCTTCCCAAGTAACGTAAGAGTCAATCCTGGTCAACGACGACCAAGATGTGACCTTCACGCAGCATATCATCCCATTTTCTTTTGACTCCTAATCGGCGTTTCTCCACGTGCTTGGAACACCACACCCTCGGCTTTTCGCCCCTCGGTTTCCAGGTGGTCTCTCACTACGTTAGCGACCTCTCAGGACGTTTTCTAGGGCCAAGTAATATTCTTAAACGTCCAGAAAATTTATCGGATGCCCTTAGCGACATCGGTCCTTACGCCTTTGTCGACCAACACATACGAGAAGGCTTATAAACTCAATATATCGTCATTAAATTAGCCATGCCATCTGTATTCTCGTCACTGCTTCTTCTCTCGGCACGGTCCCCGTCCGATGCTCCTGAAATACCTCCACAACGAGATCCATCTCGTTATCTACCATGCAACCCCTCGGACTTCCATATTCCCTTGCTCTAATAACAACGAAAACAATTCTATCACAACCCGATATAAGTCAATGATAGCAATGATGCAATAAGAGAGATAGACGCTATTTCTTTAACAAAAACAAATCCTTCTACACAATGGTTTGCTCTCATACTGTCTCATTCTCTCTTTTTTTTTCACTAATTCAATCGACCATTCAATAAACACACACAAAAACACGCTTTAAGGCGTCTACCCCGACAACAGAGAACGTCTAAATAAGTGTTGTACTTATCCAACCTGCATCGCATTCCAGTAATCCTACCCTACCGATGCCAATCTCTCGCAATTTTATCGTTTCTCAGATTAAAAGTTCGGGATCTTCGAAAAAATACTGTTTGCCGTAGTATTGTTTAAAAATCTTTCATCTCAGGTCACTAAAATGACCAAAGGTCGCAATTCGATCTATATTTTTCTCAACTGCAGGTAATCTTAACAGAGTGAGGCTCTTGATAAACGCGCGCCAAATATGAATTGATCCCTTTCATAGGGACCCATTATCACGGGAATCCTGGTCACGGCACGAAAAGTGACCTCTCATGCAGCAGGACCCCGTCAGATTAAATTCCCTGTACGAATTTGGTCAGTCTTCAATCGGGGTCGGGTGTTTCGCAGTCCTTCATGCGTCGAGGGTTGATATGTTGTTCGCTCCGCAGATCGGCCGTACCCTTAAAAAAAAAAAAACAAAAAAAAACAGTAATTCAACAAAACGCCTCCCGGCGGTAAGACAATTCAATTCACGCTAAAAACAAACTTCGTTTTTTTTCTAGTCTACTTATTAAGTCACACACACACACACACACACACACACACACACACACACACACACACACACACACATATATATATATATTTCATTACAAATACATAGTTTAAATAATCCGAATAATTTCACCTTTCTCGTGGTCTCTTGCGTTGGGGGGGGGGGTCGTGGAGAGTCATAAAGTGGGCGAAGTGATTAACTCGACTCTTCTGCGTTTAAACACGCAAGCTAGATCAAGCTCAATCAATCCTAATCTTCAATCTCAATATGTCGTTTTTCGGTTTCGCTCTCGCTTATGAATGGCGGGGTGGAGTTAGGCTGGGTGGACTTTGCAACCAATCACAGTGTCAACTTCCGGCATATTTTGATTGGTCTAAATAGACGGTTGGGATTTCTCATAAATTGCACCTGCGAGCCGCGGGCGGTTTTTCTTATGACCCTTCGGTCACGTCCATAACCCCAGGTCGGCGTAACTTTACTTAAAGACTAAACAATTATTCCCTAACCTTTAGTCATCCTTCGTTTGCAACAACAACGAAAATGTTTTCGTTATATCTCTCAAAAATGACATTGTATGTCGATTGATTAAGCAAAAACACATTTATTCTTTTTTCTCAGCAGGGATTTTTGCAGTCGCCCGGGTACCACAAGGTTTAAAAAAAAGTCACATCTGCCTTTTTAAGTTTCATCGCGCTTTTGGGGATGCTCGACCGCCATGAAGGACGGTCATGTCACAAACATGTGGAAACGTAATTGCTATTGCGTGTGATTTCAGTGAAAGTGAGAAATTCACGTTTAATATTGAAGAAAAATGAAATGATATTTACCGGTAAAATGGCTTTAATATCCTCGTTTTTTTTTCTCTAATCAACTAGTCAGCTATGTGTAGTCAGGTTTATTGCATTTGATAACTTTTACTTAGTGTAAGATATTTTGTTATGTTTCATTTTATTATGTGTTAATAGTTAATTAGTTCCTTTTTATTAAAACGGTTTCAAAAACTGTGCAATCTGATTGGAATTTTATATATATATATATATATATATATATATATATATTAAATTGTAATTCAATGAATTTCAAAAAACTCTCATTGAAATGAAATGAAGTGGTTGAGTTTCATATCAAAGAATTTTTATTATTCTAAGCAAGACAAAGAATGTTTTAGAAAGTTTATCTCCTTAACCTATAGGGTTTCGATGTCTACCATCTCATCAGAGGAGTGAAAATATTAGCAAATATTTATAAAGGTATGCACCCTATTTGCTAAAGTCAGTGAGACATGGAAAGTCAAAGTGAAAATAATCCATTTAGCAGAAGTCCTGTAGCAGGAGTATTTGTAGAAAAAGGATATGAATGTTTTTGTTGATCCAACTTGTTTGGTAAAATCCATATTATACGTTCTTTACATCCGTTTGGTAATAGTTTCCAAGTTATATCCTGGGTAATCCGCATAGCTGTGTATATATCCGAATCGGGCAAGTGCTTCTCACGTTTACATAACCACTGATTGTTAAATAAAAACTATTCCGAAGTATATATATATATATATATATATATATATATATATATATATTCGATTAATTTTAACGTCTTTAAAGTGTACATTAGAGTATATATATAAATAGTTTAAATCGTAAATATATGTGGTTCGTTTAGGTTTGAAAAGTATTCCAACTTGCAATGAAAAATGCAAATATAATTCGTAAATTCCGATTTAATAAAAATGCAAAAGCATTTAGTTCCCTTTTTATTGGCATATTTTAACCGCGGAAAAATTTAGCACGACTTTACTCACACAATACAGCATTTGCCCTCGTGTCAAGTAAAATATGATGTTTTCTTTATTCAGTACTTGTAATACATGGGTATGAAATTTGCTTAGCATATTAATTTCAACACTGACCGGCAAATTTTCAACAAATTATTTATGTATTTTAATATTTTAATTTTAAAAGAAAGTAAAGCAGTAAAGCAGAATGATTTTTTTTTAAATTTGAAACGCTAACATATTAAAACATGTTTTTATGTGTTTTGTTTGTTAGGGGTGTACAAAATAACACGTATAAAAATAAATATAATAAAATAAACAGATGATCCACGCAAATTGTCGATTTTATAACAAGTTTGTTTTTTATGGGTATGTTTTTATATTTTCGCATGTGCACAGAAGTTGTTAATCAGATGAACAATTTCAATGCCTAAAAAAGATGATTTGATTTTCACAGTATTATATATATATATATATATATATATATATATATATATATATATATATATATATCCTCGGACAACTAAGAAACCTTGGAAATTTCTTTTTTTATATATTTTGTTACGTCACCAATCACTAGTGTCCCCAGTAGGGCTGGTATACGGCTTCACAATATATATTGTTAATCTGTATACCAGTCCTACTGGGGACACTAGAGATTGGTGACAAAACGAAATATATAAAAAAGAAATTTCCCAGGATTCTTAGTAATCCGGTGATATGAAAAAGGGAATCCCTCTCGAAGACAACAATAAAATGAAGTATATTGGGCAGCGAAATCACACGAGAAATTATGAGGACAAATACACGTGAAAATTAACAAACTTTTATTCATATATAAGCAATAAAATTTAATTCAAGAAAAACAAATAAATATATAACTAAGTGAAATAATCTTATTCAAATGTTACTAAGAGTATATCTGTATATATATATATATATATATATATATATATATATATATATATATATATATATATATATATATATATAGACATCATACAGATTATTTTGATATTTAAGAAAAAGTTCCTCTGCGCTGTTTGAAATCGATCATACATTATATGGAAGAGGAGCGAGAGAGATGAAAAGTTTTAGATCGATAACTCACGAGTTTCCTTTTAATACGTGTTCTTTTTGTTGTTTTTAGATTTCTTCCTTTTCGTCTGTTTATATTCAATCGTTTTACAAGTGTTATGTGCACGCAGTAAGTTCGAAATTCTCGTTTCTGATTAGCATGTGAATCACTGGCCTGTCGTTATTATTTCGCTGTTTTCCCGACTTTTCGCCAAGATAGATGGTCGTGGGGTTTATTCTTGTTCCGTTAATATTTTGGCTTTGGCAACCAGTTAAAATTGACTTTTGCCGCCGCCGCCGCCGCCGCCGCCTTCGCAGCCACCCTCGTGCCGTCGCCGCCGTCGTCCTCGTCTAGTAACTATGTCTCGTAAATGTTCACCTCCGTCGTAACCGCCGCTGCCGATAGTTGCTTTGCGACGTCGTCGTGGTCTTTCGTTGTCTGCACTTTCATGCCCTAAACTGTCGTTGACAACTTTTGTCAACTCACTTTCTCTATATATAAGGTATACCTCTCTATATATACAGTTTATCTCTCTATATATATGGTCTATTTCTCTCTATATACGGTATATTTCTCTCTATCTTTTCTTCCCCACTCTCTCAGTTATTTGGGTTTTTTTAATATTTCTTTTTCAGCCCTTTTGTTAACACTTCCTCCTCCTGCTGTAGGCAGGACTCCTCCAGTTTTTCTCCTGTTTTGTTTACATAATAGAAAACGAGCAGAGAGCAACCCTTTGTTGAGCACAAAATAATAATATAAAGGTAGAGAAAACATATTTTCTCGGTTTGAAAATCAATAAAAATACTTTATTACACATTTTTAAAAATGCATCGCAATATATATATATATATATATATATGTATATATATATATATATATATATGTATATATACTAGACTACACGTGACCCGTTGGGTCAGTATGTTATATTAGCTATGGAATTAATGTATGAGCGTGACACTTGTGACGTAAAGAAAACATTTTTTGTGATATTATGAATTATTTCTAGGAGAGTATATTACAATGAAAGAAAATATAGATAGGTTTCTATAGGTCGTTCTGTTTATAATTGTTTATTTTTGAAAAATATCTTACATACATTGAATTATAAGTAGTTTGCCCTACGTATAGGTAAATGTGCACTGAACAGATACTATGTATATGTATAAAAGCGAAAATGTGTGTATGTATGTATGTTTGTTTGTTTGTTTGTTTGTTTTTGTGCATGTCTGCAAAAGGCTTTTTTCGTCGGCCTTATCGCTCGAAAAATTAAAAAAAAAATCATTTTCGGAGTCATATATTTATGTTGGTAATGTAGAAGATAATGTATCAATGTTTTTTAAGAACGGTGTATTACAAAATGGAGAATAGATTTTTTAAAAATAAGAGAAGGTGGAAGTTAAATCGTTGTTTAAAAAGTCTCTTATGGTTGTCAACGTGTTAAAGAAGATTTATTCATGAGAAAATTGCATGTAAATAACTTAAACATAGTACGGAAATAAATGATGTTACAATAATGACGAAAGTATTCACAATTGTTTATTTTGATAATTTAAACTAGAAGAAAAT
>NC_136492.1:82544984-82579984 GCF_053919585.1 Euprymna scolopes | reverse complement strand
CGCCATCTTGAATTTTCCAATACATCGGTAAACACTGTATGGTTTTCGAGCTGAATAAACATGTTAAATTGAATAAAAATACGAAAAATATATCCAGTTTGGTAGAAAAGTAACTTATTTTGCCTTTGATAACATTTATTTGTTATATATTTGTTTTTGACAACTTTTTCGAATCTGTGTGTACAGTAATACAAACCCATTAAAAAATATTCATTTCGATTAAAAAAATATTCATTTTGGTTAAAAAAAATATTGTTCATTTCGATTAAAAAACATTCATTTTGATTTTTAAAAAATCATTTTGATTTAAAAAATAGTTTAATTTTAATATTTGTTTATTCTCTTAACTCATATCAAATGTTTTGCTTGTGTTCTGCTTCAAATATTCATAATCTTACATGCATAATTTTCATTTAATTATATTAAATAAACTTCAAGTTTACTACAAATCAAATCGTGTTCCTTCACTTTTTTAAAATGTAATTTATAAATAATTAAAGACGCATTCTAATCTTTAAAATCTATAATACAACGAAATATTCAATTGCTTATAATACTTAAACAAACAACTGGTGTTTTTTTAATTATTTTTTTATTATTAATATTAGATGAGTTTCAGTATAAATCATCGTGTTCTTTATTTCAATACAATTTTGCAGTTTTGTAACGCTGTCTGTAAAAATTACTGTTGATTATTGACAGTCTAAGATTTCCACATATCTTGCTTGTTGGGACCTCGGCGATGACGTCATTTTTTCAGCTGGCCGGCCATCTTTATAACGAAGGCCACGCCACCATCCCCCCACCAAAAGGGGAAGCCTGGCATTTTCTCACCCGAAAGGGGGGAGCTTGGCAGTTTCTCCCCCAAAAGGAAGGAGCCGGTGTCCCCCCAAGGGTGGGGGGGCGAAGAGGCCAGGAGGAGGTGACTTTTATTCTTTGGGGGGGGGAGAAGCCTCCAGGCACCCTCCTCCCTGAAGGTGGGGTTGGGGATTATCTCTCTCTGAAGGGGGGAGGCCGGCACCAAGCATGTAAATCCAGAGGGGTGACTTTTTTTGTTACCCCTCGGAGTGGGAAAGGGGCCGATCACCCAGGCAACGCCGGGTAACCCATGCTAGTATATATATATGGGTGGGTGTGTATTTACATGTATATATATATATATATGTATGTATATATATGTATATACATGTATTTTATATGTGTATATATATGCATATATATGTTTTTATTTATATGTATCTATATATATATATACATATATATATATATATATATTATATGTATGTATTTATGAAAAATAGATTGGAGATGAAAGGGCCTGAATGCCTAACGTTTCGTCCGATTTATGGGGTCTTTTTTAAAGAGGAGTAGTCATTGACGAAGGGGTCGGAAGATTTGGTGATATATATTATGATGGGGGGACACCATGATCGTTTATGTAAATTACATCTCTAGATACATATATACAT
Source organism: Euprymna scolopes (assembly GCF_053919585.1). NCBI lineage: Eukaryota > Metazoa > Mollusca > Cephalopoda > Sepiida > Sepiolidae > Euprymna > Euprymna scolopes. The sequence continues at coordinate 82,578,515 of NC_136492.1, read as the reverse complement.
TTATGAGTAAATAAAATAATAGTAATAAATTCGAGTAAACTAGCGTAGTGATTGGAAAAATTTCGTCTAAAAAAAAATGTAATTAAAATAAATAAAATGATACAATAAGAAAAGAAAACCAACTCTGCGAAAATATCGTAGAGATTTAAAAGACTGCGTCTAGAAATATAACCGTGGTAGATTAAATAAATAAAAATAATAAAATGAAACGAGATTACGAAGTTTGTTCTTTTTTAATTAGAGACAATTGAATTAGAAAAAAATAGCTTAGTAACTTGAAAGATGACAGCAAAAATAAGAAGAGAATGTGATAAAATGCTGTTTATGAATAGGCGGTGGTAAAACAAAATATAGTAAATAAGTAAAATATAAATAATAAAATCAAATGAAATTACGAATGAAACAACGTGGAAAAAAACTTTCTTTGTTTAATTATATATTTTGAATGAGACATTATAGCCGACTTAATTAACGTCGTGTGGATCTGTTATTTAATTAAGTCGGCTATAATAATTTTTTTTCAACTTTGACCCCAATTATGACCACTTAACATTTACTTTTTTGGATTTCAATCAAGTTAAAAGTTTAACCCATATCATCTACCTCTAAAAATTCAATTTAGCGTTGAAGTTTGGTAGAGTCTGCAAAAGTCAACCTTTTCAACTTTGACAATTTGTCAACACAAGTTTTCGACCCAAAACTGATTAAAAACTTGCCACATGTCCAAACACCCTTTATGTAAAATTTCAAATGTTGCAAGCAACAATTGTCTTAGTTATTTTCTAGAGACTGCAAAAGTCAAATCTGTTGAACGTTGAAACTTTGGCTTACACATTTTCGACCAAGAACCGAGTAAAAATATTGCCCTATATCTGAATTCCCTTTTATGAAAAATTTACAAATGTATTGACCAAAAATTGGTTGAATAATATTGTAGAGAACGCAAAGGTAATTTTTTAAAACTTTTTCCCATGTTTAAACCCGTAGAATTTATTGGAGGGGGGCTCAAATCAAATGTAAATGTTTGACCAATGCTTAAGTAACTATATTTAAAATGTCCAGTGTTTAAACCATAAATTGGAGGAGGATTTTTGTAGAATTTACCAAGTTGAAATCTTTGAAGTTTGGCCGACAAAAGAAGAAAGTGTTTCCAAATCTTTAAACCCTTATATCAAGTCTCGGGTCTTTACAGCGAAAATTGACAGAGTATTTTGAAAGGGAAATGTACACACACAGACATACACACATACACACAGACAGATAAGTTCACTTTTATAGATATATAGATAATATTTCAAAATATATAGATATGCACATAGGTAACATGTTCTTTTAGAAGCGAACATTGACATATCTTAATCATATCGTTTTATTAGTTTGTATTTTACTAATATTTTTTTGTGTTCAAAGTAAAAAAAGGTAGATTAAGTATGCTTTACGAACTTTTTGATTTTTAGCAAAGCATCATGTAGTACAAGATAGAATAGCACAATATGAAAAAAACATAATTTACAGGAGGCAGTTTACAAATAAACGCTTGAAATCAGAGGCTGAGATACTATTTATATATTTTAACAAAACAAAGTACATGTGGAAAACTTAATAAAAACATAATAAGTCATAATTCAGGGAAATATATATGTAATTTGTAAGAATATTATCTTATATATATATATATATATATATATATATATATATATATATGCATGTGTGTATGTGTATGTGTATGTAAGTGAGGGTTATTCTGGGTGTATATGTTGTGTTGGAAACTTTAACTTGTTGACGGTTGGCGTATATTGTTGTGTTGCGAAAACACATTCCGAAGGATAATTAAAAACAATGCTGAAAATTATATTCGAGAGAAATAACATCTTAGGGATAGCAATGTAGCGTTGCCTTTGCAATAAACTGCATAATACTAGCGTTAAATAAGAAGGGGTGGCCCCTTCTCATGTAAGTAATAAGGCAGACTTAATAAGTTAAAATGATATTAGGAAAAGGCTAGAATCGAACCCTGTAAGCAAGCGTTACATATAATGGATAATTGGAATTTCAGGGATGGAGTCAATTGGTATTTTTTTTAAATTGCTAAACATTATGTATGTCAGAAAAAAGGCGATTGTCTATTTGTTTTAGAATAACTGGATATTAAATATCTCAGTTAGAAAATTCACAATGCGAGTTTATAAACAAAGATTGGTTAAATATTGAACAAGTAAAATTGGAAATTCTTTGTTGCCAAAAGTCTGTTTTGACGGACATGTGTTGAAAGCGTGATACAGTCACGTTCGTCGACAGTAGATTGCTGACGTCATAAACAAAGTAATTTCTTATGATATAAAATTTAAGGGTTCGGAGTTAAGATGTTTATGAGAGAGAGAATGAGAGATGATACCACATATTAATAGGGTAGAAGAGAGATCATGGAATTGTACAGGTTGATGAATAAAGATATCATTCATAACTTTCTAACTGGCGTCTTTACAACCGAAAAGGTAAATGTGTTTTGTATATTCACCTATAAACGAACTCTTGCATAACGTTCTTACAAATAATATGCCTCCTTCATCATAATAATGTATCTCCTCTCCTCTATATGTGTTAAGAAGAGTTGCATCATATCTCCCAGTTCTTATTTATATGAAGCCCCCAAGAATCATCTCAATATGTTATAAATGCACCCTCAGTACTGCCATCATCGTTATACCCGTTATACATGTATTCGATATGAATGTCATCATCCTGTTCAATATGTACCCAGAACACAACACTATAGCTATCATTGTTTTATTTAAAATGCACCTTTTTTCATCGCTCTTAAATCCGATCTATATTTCTCTAATTTTTGATAATGCTACTCTTCCTCTTCTTAACTGTTTTATTACTCTGGACGCAGAGTTTTTTGTTTGTAATATAACAATAAAATTATTGGTGTTCTTGCTTTTATTTGTAATATAACAATAAGATTATTGGTGTTCTTGCTTTGTTTGTAATATAACAATAAGATTCTTGGTGTTCTTGCTCTCGATGAATGGAACGTTTATATATATTAGCATTTCATGAAGGTCACTGATACTTTCTGGCTTAAAATATACAACCTAAAAAATATAATACTTTATTATGAATCCAATGCCTTCATACAAAATCGATGTTCTTCTCTAGTACACAACACTATTTCGAACCACATTGAAAGGTAACGCGGCATTAAAACGCGCTTGCTTCCTCTAGGTTATTCAACTTTTTTGTTCCAGCATATTGCAATTACTAAATATATATATTTTACCAATTCCGGGTTGACGTTTATTACGTACCAAATGGTATAATTTAGTTTAACTTAGTTGATCTATAACGACACCAACTTGTTTTGTTCAGATTACAACGCCATATTAAAAGTAAAATTCTTTATTTCGGACAATGTGAAGACCAGAAAAATAACGCCCATACGCCTGACGACAAGTGCTGTGGAACATTGTCCATCCACCATTGGTTTGTCGTAGCCCTGTGTGCAGAAGCGAACTGTTGTTGCAAGATATAGAGTCGTCCAGCGGCGATACATCCAGGACGGTATTCTTCTTCTCAATATTCCCTAGTAATATATGTTTTAAGCGTCAGGTTTTTCTGTCACACTTTACTGCTATTAATGAATATCCATCTATCTATCTATCTATCTGCCTATCAATTTCGCCCCAAAACTGATTAAAAACTTGTTTTATGTCTGAATACTCTTTATATAACACTTCAAATGTTTAGACCCATAATTTACTGAATAGTTTGCTAAAGACTGCAAAAAGTTGTTTTACTTTGACGCCTGTGCAACCAAACTCTAAGCCAAATGTTGACTAAAATATCATGCTTTATGTCTGAATACACTTTGTGTAAAATTTCAATGTGTAGACCAAACATTGGCTAAATAATTAAGTGGAGACCGCAAAAGTATTTTTGCTAAATTTTGAACCCAATTTTGACCACTTAACATTTATTATCTTGGGCTCAAATTAAAAAGGTTGACCCATGTTAATGTAACCTACATCTAAAATTTCAAATGTTCAGACTACAGTTGGCGGAGGAGCTTGCAAACTCTCTAAAGAAAATCAATTAACTTTGACCTTTGACAGCTAAATTCCTGGCCGAAAACCGATTAAAATGATTTCGTACATCTCAACACTTCTTATGTTAAATCTCAAGTCTGAACAGGCAGACAATTTCAGTTTCATATACATATATATATATATATATATATATATATATATATATATATATATGTGTGTGTGTGTGTGTATATGCATACGCGTGTTTGTGTGTGCATATGTATATGTATATATATATTATATATACATATATATACGTGTGTTTGTGTGTGCATATATATATATGTATATATAAATTATATATATATATATATATATATATATATATATAAGTAAATATTTTATGAATTACTATCTATGTAATGTGAGTAATAGAGGTTATATAGAGAAGATACTGATAGAAGTCGTTCGATATTTTGCCAAAAAGACCAAATGTTTAGTAGTTTCTCGACGTATAATCCATGAACCATTTTTTCGAACATATTAGAGAACGCATTGAGATAATGCTCTTTTCTAAATGTCGCTTCAAAAACACCTCGTTTTATATGATATTATGAACATGTTATTGCATCAAGAAATAATTAGATGACATTTGTTTCATTCATTGTTTATAATCTCTTTATTATTTTACAGAATGCATGGATGCAATGTTCTTCAAAGATATAATTCTGCACCAGACTTACATCATTGCAGAATACTGGAAGGTAATCTTCGTGAAATATATCGATCTGAGCGAAAGCTACACAATTGTAGAAATAATGAGTCCCATTTTCCTGAAAGATATCGTTGCGTTGCGAAAACATATAACCGTTTAATATATGCGAACTCTATATCAATAGGACACCAATATGTGCCGAATTTGCATGATTTCCAACCGGATGGAAGCGTTAATCCTGAAGCACATCACTCAGTGTTAAATCTATGCCATTGTGCTATCAATGCCGACGCCCTGTCTGAAAGATATAAATCCGAACCCAACCTAACGCATTGCCGACTTATTGAAGGTCGTCTTTATGAGGTATACCTTTCAGATCCAAACCTTTACCATTCCAGAAAATATGAGGAGGCTCTTTCTGAAATCTACCGATCTGTGGTTCAGCATCATCAAAAACTCAAGGAAGACATTGATTCCGAGACAAACTTAAACCCTTGCTGTTGCGGTTTGTTGAATGACAACTCCTCCCGTCAGAAACCGGAAACCAATCTCAGTCTGCACATGGAACATTTTTATAAAAGCAGTTCAGTACACTTGCCTGGATCTGTTGATATGGATGGCGAAGATCATATAATCGATCTGAACGCGGTATTAAAACCAAGACAGTCGTACGCAATGGACTTCATTACAGAGAATCAATCACAAATTCCAATGCTGAAACAGACAAAATCTCAATCGAAAAAAATGTGCCGATCTGGAAGTTCATTTATCAAACTTTGTCTGTCATGTTTGATCCCCAAAACTGATATTTGAAATACGATCAATATGCGTTATACTGAAGGTCTTTGAAACGTTCAATAAAAAACAGTTCAAGGAAAGCTGAGCAAAGGCTTGTCTGCCAAGTTGGAAAGTTCATGTTGACAAGCTTGAGATCGAACATACGGAATGTTCGCTGAAGTTGGAGAGGAATGTTGTAGCACGTAATGTACCGAGGCGGATGAACCCCAGCGTAAAAATAGATTCTTAAAATGATTATTTATATACAATAAAGCCTCCGCGACATGAGTTACACAATGAGCTCAAATAACATCCACAGCTGTAAGCATTCGTCAGCGTTGTATTCAGTGAATTTACCAGCACACACACACACAAACAAACACACACACACACATATATATGTATATATATATATATATATATATATATATATATATATATATATATATATATATGGTTTTACTTTTATACTTCTGAACTATTTTCCCAAGGAAATAATTTTTCCTCGTCTCCACTTTTTTTTTACCTTTTTATCTAATTTTCTAATAAGTACGGCAAGAAAGTTTCTGCATTGTGTAAGTCAGATGCTAAAATTAATAGTCCACATCATTTGAAAACGCCCATTATTAAGTTGAAATAAATATATAATGAGATTGGGCTAAGAGTGCATTGTATTTTTGTGTTTTAACAATTATGCACGTTTTTTTCCGAAAATGGATGTTCTACAGTCACACACAGACTCCTGTTCCCACTATTCCTTTCTTGCTCTCGTTCTCTCTTTTTACATATATATATATATATATATATATATATATATATATATATATATATATAGATAGATAGATAGATAGATAGATATATGAATGCATATATACATACCATTTTAAATTGCCAGCATGCATATATGCATATATTCATATTAATTGAAATTACAAACATATTTCTTTCTCACCTCTCTCTCTCTCTCTCTCTCTATATATATATATATATATATATATATATATATATATATATATACATATATATATATATATATATATCATAATGTTTTTAGGGATACAATATTTAAATATTTCAATTAGGAAGGGAAGACTTTTATTGTTAATGATTAAAAGTAAATGTGTGTGTATATATATATATATTCCTTTAACCTTCTCTCCAAAAAGGGGGGAAGTGAGAACAGGAAAGAAAGAGAAATGGGGAGCCAGCTGACCGGTTTCGACCATCGCTTCTCAAAGCTGTATTGAGGGAATTTTTAGAACAAAGAATGAAAAAGCGATCAAAATTGTGATTTATTCAATTTACGGGGGGAAAAGTGGGAAAGGGATTAACATAAAACAACGTTATGATCGAATACCCTAGAGATTAATCATGTTCAAACCCATGAGACATTCCATTTGCCTGCAAAGGGAAGGTATTCTAAGCCGAATGTGAATAGTCTCATAGATCTTAAGGTGATATAGTGAATGAGCAGGGCTAAGAATATAAAAAAGAGTCCGTGCTAAAGTTCGCTGTACAAGACGGTTTTTAAAGTAAATGATCATAATTGAAGACCCGTATGTGTTACTAACAACGTCCGTTACCCGGTAGGTTCCATTCCTAATTTTACTGAGTATATGTTGTTGGATTCTTCCATCTAATTTTAAAGTGGTTCGACCCAAGTAGCTGGCACCGCAACCACATTCAAAATTGTAAATAACGTTATTATTATGGTAGGAGGCGTGTAGAACGCCTTTTCGAGAAGATGGTCATGAAGTTCTCGTAGAGAACACAACACGCACATTGGCAGCAAAATAACATCCCCGACATAACATTCATTTTATTTTGCTCCTAAAAACATCTTTATTGAACTTAGAAAATTGGCCACGACATCTGTGGAATTTAGTTTCAACAATATTATGTATCGGCGAAAAGATAGTGTGGCCTTGGGCTCAGTACTTGGACCGACCATGGCGAATATTTTTGTGTGCTTCTATGAAGAGCGCTTACTATCTGGACCCATAACACCATTAGTGTACTTCCGATATGTTGACGACACATTCTGTTTATTTCATAACCAAACGGAAGCAAACACCTTTTTCTCCTTACTCAATGGAATGCATCCCGCGTTGAAGTACACTTATGAGGAATAGTGCAATTCATCGATAGCTTTCCTTGATGTATTGGAAACAAACACACCATCTAGTTACCATACATTTATATACCGCAAACGAACATTTACAGGGTTTTACCCTAGTTGGGATTCAATTTGCCCTAAAAAAAAACGTAAGATAAATCTAATTTGTACCCGAACATATAGTGTCCTTCGTGATTTGTTCCAAGTTAAAATTAGATGAAGAATTCGAAACAATTACGGAGACTTTATCCCAAAACGGGTACCCACTAGATGAGATAAGGTCAGTTATTCAAAAGAAATTGGCTGAAGTCTCTCGAATTAAAGAGTATATAGTAGCCAAATGTCCAATTTATCTTGATTTGCCTTGGTTGGGTGCAGTAAGTTAGAAATTTGCCAAACAAATAAGTTCAGCAGTTCATGGATTTTTTGGAGAGAAGATTAAAGGAATATATATATATATATATATATATATATATATATATATATATATATATATATATAGATATTTATATATATATATATATATATATACAAATTTACTTTTAATCATGAATCATAAAAGTCTTCCCTTCCTAATTGCAATATATAAATAAATATATATATATATATATATATATATGTATACATATATATACACATATACACACACGAACACACACGTGTGTATATGTGTGTTTAAGTGTATATTTCTATATATTTGCAGAATTAAACAAACCACTAAATTTTGAATCGAAATATTTTTGTTTAATTTGTTAAATTATGAGCAACACTCCTATATTCATATTTCTTGCAGCCATAATCTAATATTTTAAAAAAAAATGTTTTCTAAATACAAACAGCTAACTCTGTGAACTTTTAATTTAGAAAAAAGAAGTAAGAAAGAAATAACTGGATCAGCTGAATATAGACATAGGGAACAAGATTTGCAGAAAGACAATGAGAAGAATGTTGTTTCCCCCAGGTACAAAAATGCGGTTGGATTGTTAATAAACTGTTGCATAAAATATGGCATAAGACCGAACATATTTCGAACTGGTTTTTAAAAAAAGTTACTACAGAAATGCATGAGATGAATCACGTATTTAATATTGCAAATCAGAACACATTAGACTATTCCTGTAATCATCTGGTCCCTGTTAATTTTGTGATCGAAGTTTAGTTTTGTGCAGTTCCCAGACTTTGTTTTTCTCTTCCAGAGGGTGGTGTTTATTGCTAATCGACAGAGGTGCCTTCACCATAGAATACCGACCGGTCTGGCCAAGCATTTTTGTAGGTCAGAGTGTTCCTCCTCTGGGGCGATGACTTCTCGATCCCAGTTTCCGATCCTGGTTTCTAAGTTTTTGCTGTTGCAAAGAACTAAACCACCCGTATAGTATGGGTCCATGATGTTCTTGCTAAGAGCATTTCAGCAACTTCATTTCTGTTTTCCGATGCAAAAAACTGGTTTTAGTAATCTACGTCATGCACACGGTACGGATATGACAGTTTAACTATTAGTAAAGAAGAGAAGATAATGCTTGGGAAAATGTTCCTGTGACACCAAAACAGGCACTAGTCCTCTGTCTAATAAAAGAAAGTCTGTTAATCCGCAGAAACCTCCAGAGCACTTTTTTAATGAGCATGTTCTTGTTATTTTCGCCACACCGACAACATGATTCTAATATAAATAATGCTATTTCCGGAAGATCACTCAGCAGATTACTTGGAGGTGCCTAAGTTTTTATTATATCGTGGGCATAAGAAAGGATGATTTTTACATCTAGATAGCTTCCGTCGGATAGGAAAATTTAAGAGGAGTTTTTTTTTGTTTTTACTTTTTCTATTGTGGAGTTGGGCGCGAATTGCAGCAAACAGTTCCGCTTTCTTCGTTGCCATGCATATGCCCTTCTGGTTGTTTGATAGTAGAAGTTTTACTGATCGCTCTTTATTCAATACATTATTATAGATTTTCCAGAAAGCATGACGTCCTATCTTCTGCGATTCTAAGCGTCCCCTTATTATTTAGGAATGCTTTCTTTTGGCTATCTCTATTTCTCTCTTGAAATGATTGTTAGCATCTACGAATAGTTGCCTATTATTTTTTTTTTACCTAAACCGTATAAACCGGCGGGTTGTATACTTCCATTGTGCAATAGCAGTTGCACAATATATAGTGAACAATGCGGGTGAGAGAAAGAAGATATCGGTCCATGGGGCATTTCTGATGTTTTCTCATGGCTTCCCAGTTAGCCCTTTTGTAGAGTCTTGGTTATTTGAGTAGTGGTTCCTCACCTTGGAGTTGAGATTTAAGTGTAATGTCAACTAATACCACTAAGTGTTTTGCGTTTCCAAGTAGACTGAGGAAAGTATTCACAAAATCCTCGGGTAGTGTGGTAAGGTCTTGAAATATGCTGCTGGTGTACACGATCTTATAGAATTAACTATAAAGAAGCTATACGTAGAACGCCCCCTGCATCTGTGATACGAAGACACTTTTTATGGTGGATATTAAAGTCAACAGACACATGTATTCGGACGTTACTATCAAATGAGAATACTGTATTCATACTATCAGAGACATGACCGATTAGGATACAATGCTGACTTGAGGAGAATGGTAGAGAAAATATAAGTAACAAGCACAGTGATGAAATGTTAGTCGAAAGCACATAAACGCCTGTTCATCTGATTCAAGATGTTTTTGGTTAGTTTAAGGGAGTATGCTACGAATATAGACTTCAAGCCCGTGCATATATCTATTTGAGTCCTTACGAAAGAGAGGGAGGTATCCTGTCATGTTAAAGAAGTAGAAGGGAATTGAGGAGTGTAAGTTTGTTTCGCTTAATTCTAAGATATCCGAAGAGTTTACTAAGAGGTAAGTTTCTACATCATTACGCCCATGGATAATGGTGAAAGCGAGCATACAGGCAGAGAGGAATTAGTTTTGTTTGGGTTATTATCTGGTTTGCTCGTATATTTGTTAAGGGTTGTCATTTCATCACGTTTTTCGTTTAATATTAGGTTAGGGAAAGAGTGTTGAGCAAGAAGAGTAGGACAAGTTTCGATGTCAAGTATGCACACACAATGATTCATTTGCAGAGTTCTGTTTAGAAAGTTGTGGCCTAACCAAATATTTGATCAGGGTTCGCTTCCATGAATGGCGTGGCACTACAACTATCCCGATATTATACAACTGATAATAGAGCAGCCACTCTAAGCAATACCAATGAGTTAGACCTCCTTTACTATCAGTCAGAAATAGAAGCCTGACAAACTGTCAATCAGGCAACCCTCAATCTCTAAGAAAATACTGCCCAAACAAGTCAAGTGAGCACAACTGGCATGCTAGCAACACACATTTTTGCTCAGTTTCTGAAAAGAAAGAGCAAAATTGAAAATAGGAAATAGGGTTCAATGTCCTAATCAAGAAACAAGGCCAAGCACAAAGTGGTTCTGGTGAGCGCCTGGTATTGTACCTCTGCGCCTTGCTTTTGATAAAAAAAATAGTGTGAAAGCCGCGATCAGCAGAGACTAACTATTTTTTAAGTGATGTAGATTTGCAAACCAGAAATTTGTTCGAGTCACATCTCTAGCACTGAGGAGCCCCCCCCCCCTTCCACAGTTTTACTTCGCTTGGATGGATAATTTGACAAGATCTACGGGTCCATCACTCCAAGAGGTGTAGCTATGAGCTTGGTTACTACACCAAGTATTTCTGCACCTCTGAAAGGGATGAATATATTGAGTACATTACATTAACCTTTTTCTCTATTCTAAATAAACAGGCGTCGGATTGAAGATATATTCCTATCTAACATTAAAAAGAGATTGTGCATCCATTAAGTATTTGGAGTGAAATAATCTGTTTTAGTAATTAATTTGTTTTAAAATGAATGAATAGGATATTGCCAATAAGTACACTGATATGTAAGAAAATACAAACCAAAGAAACGAAAGAAATGTTTAAATAAGAGCTAAATGCAGAAGTAGCACAAAAAAAGAACGGACAGATAGATGAAGGTGACTCAGTGTTCAACGAGTGACTCGTGTTGATCCAGCAAAAATACCGTTGTCTCCACGTGGAATGTATATGGATGGAAAGATTAGCATCTATTTGAGAGCAGTAAGGCGGATGGAGAACCAGCCTTTAGAGCCAAAAGCGTGCTTTGTACAGTCGGACAGAAGTTTTAATAATTCCTTCTTGTATTAACGAGCAAATTGCTCCAGTCAGTAAAAATGAGCTCATTTACTTTCATACGTAAGCACATTTTTGATGCTGAAGGTCTCGTATGCTTTCATAAATATTTTTTATCGTCTTTATGTCTATCTATATATTAATACGCTTGTCCGTACCGTGTCACGTCGTCATCATCGCAAGCATTAATTAATGAAATGCATCATCATCATCGCAAACATTAATTAATGTGAATTATCTCCCTTTACTGTTACATCTTTATTAGTTAAAAATCATTAAACCCTTTTATTTCACTAAATTTCCCGAACAAAAAAAAATTTAAAAAATAAAATATGACCTGTCTATTTATGGTCCCGGATTATTTTAAAGACAATTATGCACAGAAGGTATCGTTCCAAGGTTTAAATAGTATTTTATTTATATTTTTAACGATGTCTTCTGTTTATTACATGTAATACGGAACACTTATTCTATTTTATTCGATAATTAATGTATTTTTTACATTTAACGTTACGAGCTCGTTTTTTTTACTGTGTCACTTTATCTTTTTTTGTATTTTTATTTACTTTTGAGTGAGCCTTGTATTGCAAAAATTATGTTTAGAAATAAATGTTATAAAAGTCAAGAATGACTTTATTAAATAAATCACCAAATACACTGAGTAACACAGAGTCAAAACATATTTTACGTCTTGTTCTGATTTTTGTTTTATGGCATATCAATCCTTTTTCGTGTTATTTAATGCCGAATCGAGTAATTTTGTAACATTTATACAGCTGCACGTTGTTTACATAGTTATTAATTATGTTTTGTTCGTGTTATTTTGCTTCTTTTACAGGCAGTCAACATCTTCTAATGCCCACCGACAGGGCATACATATTTAAATACTATAAAAAATGGACACAACAATTTATTTTAATATAAAATAAAACCCTTTGGGGTGTGTTTTACTGTATACATAGATTCGAAAAAGTTGCCAGAAAAGAAGTATATAACAAATAAATGTTATCAAAGGCAAGATAAGTTACTTTTCTACCTAAGTAGATATGTTTTTATTTAATGTAACATATTTATTCAGCTCGAAACCCGAATTTAGGAAAACTCGTCCTCGGAAAACTCGTCTCCGGAAAACTCGACCCCGTAAAACTCGCCCCCTTTTGCTAGGTAGGAAAACTGGTCCCTTATTGAATAAATATCGATTGAAAACACATTTTATGATTGTTCATGAAGCTATTCTCTTTAAAAGAGAATACGCATCCCATAATATTTTTTTTAAATATATTTTAAAAATATCTTTACTTTTTTATTTGTTTAAAAAAAAATAAATCGTTTTCTATCTAGCTTTGAAAGTTTTTGGTGGTTCAACTTATTTTAAAGAGTTTATTTAGTAAAGAAACATGTAATGTAGAGTGTTACTTTTGTACAAAAAATGTCCGACATGAGAGCATCACATATCAGTAGTCTCGATAATCACTCAAAATAGAAAATTCAAGAAAATACTGAGGTAGATATAGTTTTAAAACGAGCTAGTATATATAATTACGATTAGACGAATTTAAAGATAATAAGAGACGGATGCAGTTTTATATCGAGATGTCGGGTTGGTTTTCGAGTCTTGAAATTTCGACTCCCACAAGAAAACATAGACTCATGCTACAAGATGAATTAAAAATAATTTCTTCTATATTATGTTATATTGGAGATGTCATTGAAGTAATCCCAATTAAAACTAATTATAATGTATTTCACAAAAGATGAAAACTTGTTTTTCAAAATGGAAAACATTGTTTTAGTTTAGAACGTTTCCTTTAAGCGAAAATAATATAATTAAATCAAGAATATTCTTTATTGGATATGATATGAAAACACCCTACCTACGAATTCTACCTTCGAACTCACTGGCAAAATATTTGCGCGCAATATTAACTGGAACAAATGCATAGAGATCATTGAAAAGGCTACTGCAAAGAAGGGGGGGTTTCCTCTTTCAAACTAGAAGACTACTAATACATGAGAGTATCCTGTACACTTACAAGTCCACCATTCGCCCATGCATGGTGTATTGTTGCCACATCCGGGCTAGTTCATCTACAACTAGTCTCCCCCTCTTATATAAAGTCCAAAATAGAGTTGTCAATCTAATCAGTCCCACTTTATCAACTAAGCTCCAGCCCCTGCCCCATGACAGCTATGTTGCTTCACTGGGGCATGTTTTAGAAATATTTTAATGGAACGTGTTCTGATGAACTCGTTTCACTTGAAATCCCTCGACATTGATATTCCCGACAAACCTTCTTAGTAATAAGATCTCTCCCCTTCACTGTTAATGTGCCTAAATGCCAGAAAGCTTTCTATCTCATAGCTTTTCTATCGAACAGCTACACCTTTGAATTCTCTTTCTGCTGCCTGCTTCCTGGTTGTACTGATGTGCAGAAGTTTAAATGTAACATAAACAAATATCTTGTCAACCTTTCGTAGACATGTCCCCAAATGTCCGCCTCTTACGTCCAAGTGGCGATATGATTTGTAAGGTGTGATATAAGTAAGAAAAAAAGACAATAATCGCAATATGTTAGACATATTGACGACAAAAAGGGACAACGATTATAAATAAAACAGTAAAAAAATACACTCTTTTATATTTTTGCAATATTGCTTATAACAAATCTTGCTTCCCCTACAACAAACATCGACTCAGTTTAGTACGATTGTTCATATGATTAGTAACGTGAATAAGTTCTGAAACAATATTTCTATATTGACTATTACGAATGCATCCAGGCACAAACACACACACTTTGATTTTATATTGATAAAAACAATGTTCGATACTTGATGGAAAAGCACGCGTTCCAGTAAAAAAAAAAAAGTGATTCATCGTAGAATGTTGCTCATATATATAAGGAAATTAATTTAGATTATTTTAAGGGGATGCCTAATGTTTCTTTTCAATTAATTTACAAGGTGGGAATTAGTTAATTTTACCATACAATATCTCGTCGAAAATACTTTTAAAATTATTTGCGAAATATTTAATTAAACGTAAGTGATTTTTTTTTTCTAAAGAAAACATTGAATTACTTAAAATGCGAGAATGTAAGATATATGTGACAGTAACTAATTATTTCCTGGCGATATATATATATATATATATATATATATATATATATATATATATATATATATATATATAATTATATATATATATACAATAAACACAAACAATAAAAATGAAAAAATAAAACATACAATAAACACAAAAAGGACAAATGAAAAGCTAGATTATAATAAAACCGAAAGAGAAGTTAAAAGAAAAATAGAAGGAAGAACCAGGCGTGGTATAATCCTCCGTTCAGCCACAACATAAAAAATAACATCCCGAGGGAATTTTACCATATTATAGAAACAAAATTCCCGCAAGATAGTAAACTAAGTAAGATATTAACAATAACACCCTTAAGCTATCCTTCTTAACATCTGCTAACTTAACAAATAACATAATTTGTCCAAATACCACAAAATTAAATACATTTTTAAAAATAGCGATAGGACACAAATGAAATCTGCCAACGTAAAAGATTGTAACTGCCGAGACCCTACTAAATGTCCAATGGGAGGAACTGCTAACTTCAAACGTAGTATGCAAATGTTAAGTTATAACAAATAATGAAACTAAAGTATATCTGGGGATCACCGGAACTAGCTTTAAGGACAGATATCGTAATCACCTAGCATCGTTTAAAAATGAAACTGGGAAATTAAATAACACCACAAATAACGAAAACAACAACAATGTGATTACAAATGAAAACAACAGTAGGACCATAACAATAGTAACAATTACAATTACTATAACGAAAATAGAAACAGAACCAATAGTAATAACGAAAACCATCGGAAAAAAACAAAAAAGCAACCACTTTAGCATTATGAATTAAGGAATTAAGGAAAAATAAAATTGAATATAAATTAAGATGATTAATAATTTATAAACGAGAAAAATATAAACCGATCAAATCAAAAAGGTGCAACCTATGTATATTAGAAGCATACCATATACTGATATCAAAAGAAAATATTATTAGACAAACGACTAGACTTAATACACGGATGTTTGCATAGAAATAGATACTTAATTTCACACACTAGAGCAGATTAGGAAAACATGTAGTAAAACTAAACGTATAATGTAAGGAAAGATAAAAAGTGCAAGTGAAGTAACCCTTGATATAAAAATGTATACCATGTGAGTGACCTTCCCTTTAGACAGAGGGATCAGAAGCAAAAAAAGGAATATTAAAATAAACACACGTAAATGTAGAAATAAGATTATAAGACAATTGGAAATAAACAAATAAGGAAGAGAAAAAGGGGGGATTAAAACAAAAAAATAAATAAATAAATAAAAATACGAAACTACGGGTTAAAACAGAAAACTATTTTCACCTAGCACAAAAAGAAAGCGGAAGTGAGAAAGCATGGATTTGAAGCCTTTTTACCCGAATACGATGGTCAGCATGTTAAAAATATAGCTTTTGTTGTAAACATCTAATGGAAAACTATCAAGAAGTTGGTGGTGGGGGGGCAGGTATTTTTATGGACACATAAATCGTAAAATTGCCTTCCCACTAATGAAACAGTGATAATAGAAAATAACCCAGGAAATAAATGAAGGTTATAAAAAAGAAAATGCAAGTCTTTGAATTTTCAACAAAAATTGTACTATATATATATATATATATATATATATATATATATATATATATATATATATATATATATATATAATCATATATAGGAGAGTTTTTTTTAATAGCGTAGTGTCCCCTTATTTTAACTTAAAATGTTGAAGCCCCATGAGGAGGGAATATAGCTATTCCTCTGACCAATCGTTTGTGCTCCGAAGTAATTATTCTCCCTTGTCAGTATTTCTAAATCACGTTTGCCAGAAATTTCGTTACATACCTCTGTTCCTGGTGCACGTGTATAGGAGAATATGTTTTTTTAAAGGCTGACACCGTAAATACCAGCATAATAATGATGAAACTTTCAGTTTAGAATCCGTTATATCAGTCAAGATAACAATGAAGGCTGTATCTCCCTCTGATATATATTAAGGCGGAAGGAAAACATAGGAGCCATTTATTTTGTTGGCAATCGCGTCACGCATATATATATATATATATATATATATATATATATATATATATATATATATATATATATAGTCATGCACAAACAGTACTGTTTCGTTGTATCGCAACTCATCAGTGTGTTTACAAACAAATACTGGACTTCGCTTAATCGCTTACATACGCGTAGGATGAAAATATATACAAAGTGCTCAACACAAAAATGGGTGGCTTAATAGTCACCCTCATACAATACTGCTTCGACGTATCACAATTCATCAGTGCGGCAAGAAATACACCTTTTCTCAGCCGTGGATCGAACCTATGTATATATATATATATATATATATATATATATATATATATATATATATATATATATATATATATATATATATATATGTATACTTTGCAGAAGTCCAGTCAACAATCAGTATGCTTCTTATTTTTTCCGATTTAATCTCTCATAGTTTAGAAATAAGCTTTGTATCTGAAAATGCGCGTATTGAACGTATACATATTCTGAAAACTCTTTCGCGTTATTTTATTCACTATGCCATAATAAGGCGTCTAAACAGCTCGGCAATTCCACTAATGTCTACTTCTAATCACATTTGGGAAATACGCAGTCGGATTGAATATAATTGACATTCAGTGCAGAGATCGATTTGTCATAACGGATTTGCAATCAACCATTGTAACAACACTTGGTGAGACATTTATACTCATCGGAAAACAAGTTAATTGCAAGTTTTTACTACTCTAATTACATTTTGTGTTTATGTTTTGTGTCATAGGTCATTCCCACGCGGAATAACATTGGAAATGCTATGCAAATTGATAAAATTGATCGAAACTGAGTTTTCTGTCTGAGAGAACGAAGCATATAATAATGTCTATATGATTCCATTGCTAAATGTTGAGGTTTTACAGTGCAGAGCTAAATGTTTACATATTTTAAATAATAACGTTTCGCCTATTAATGACGTTTTCTTATATTTACGACCCAGTTAGATGATATCGATTTCTGTTTGTTCGTCAAATAAAGAATAATAATAATAATAATAATAATAATAATAATAATAATAATAATAATAATAATAATAATGAAACACTTCATTAAATAATGTAAGCTGAAATTACAAAAATGTAAGCCTACACTCATCGTATTTTTCTCGTGTCAACATATATTAGTGCCACACCAAATAAGTGAGAATCAATGAGGATGGAAAGACCAAAGAAGAGAATGCATTGTCAGACCTCCGTTGGGCGTGTGCAAAGAGGCCTGATACTTTGCGGAAGCTTATTGCCATCCCAACGTCAGTGAAGAAAAATCGTTGCTACTAGCAATATTTCAGCGGTAAGCGGATGTTTCGATAATGCACATTTATCCGCAAAGTTTTCAAAACAAATGAAGAGTACTAGAAATATGTAAAGACGTGTTGTCAGAATCCAGAGAACTCTACACGTTTTTCTCATATTTTTTAATCGGGGGCTTTATTATTATTATTATTATTATCATTATCATTATTATTATTATTATTATTATTATTATTATTATTACTATTATTATTATTATTACTATTACTATTATGATTATTATTATTATTATTATTATTATTATTATTATTATTATTACTATTACTATTACTATTAATATTATTATTGTTATTATTATTATTACTATTCTTCTTATTATTATTATTATTACTATTACTATTATTATTATTATTACTATTATTATTACTATTATTATTATTATCATTATTATTATTACTCTTATTATTAATGTTACTATTATTACTATTACTATTACTATTATCATTATTATTATTATTATTATTATCATTATTATTATTATCATTATTATTAATATTATTATTACTATTACTATTACTATTATTATTATTAATATTATTATTATTACTATTACTATTATTATTATTATTAGTATTACTATTATTATTATTACTATTATTATTAATATTATTATTATTTTTATTATTATCATTATTATTATTATTATAAATATTATTATTATCAATATTACTATTATTATTATTTTTTATTATTATTATTAATACTATTATTATTACTATTACTACTACTATAATTATTATTTATTATTATTATTTTTATTATTACTATTACTATTATTATTATTACTATATTATTATTATTATTACTATTACTATTACTATTATTATTATTACTATTATTATTATTATTACTACTATTATTATTATTATTGTTGTTGTTATTATTATTATTATTGTTATTATTATTATTATTGTTGTTGTTATTATTATTATTGTTATAATAATAATAATAATAATAATAATAATAATAATAATAATAATAATAATAATAATAATAATAAAAATAGCAGCTAAGTCGATAGGCTATATATAAAAAGAGAGAAAACGAGAGACAATGCGTCAAAAGAAGAAATATTCTGAAGTTTACATCTCCAAGTAGAAGGAAAGACATATAAAGTGTCAAATTTTTAAACGTCGATTGGGAAAATAGGGATCAATTACGATTTTAGAATGATTAAAAATCCTGCTTCCTTCGAACTTCAGAATCTTTCGGGAAGTACATTTGTTATGATATGACTATCAGAACAAAACATCAATAAAAATAGCCAGGCAAAAAAACTGTGGATATAAAAAAAAAACTACTACTACTACTACTACTACTACTACTACTACTACTACTACTACCACCACCACCACCACCACTACTACTACTACTAATACTAATAATAATAATAATAGTAATAATAATAATAATAATAATAATAATAATAATAGAAATGATGATGCACCCAAAAGAAGACACGACTGGATCATGGCAGCAGCGATGGCAGTATGCAAACGACGGTTTTTGAACATGCGGACTAATGGTGTATGCATAATACAGAACTTAAAGCGAACCCCGCAAACTCGTCTTAGTTCTGGAAGTATAAATAGATAAAAATAATCCGATCAAATAGACTGAATATAGTCATAGGAAACAAGGACGAACGAAAATGCTAAATCATTAATTTGAAAATAGCGGTTTCAATCTTACCCAAAGCCGGCCAAAATGTGGTGAGACGAAAAACACCTATGGAAGGAAGTAATTGCTGAGAATGCAGTTAGGAGATTAGGAAATAATAGGGACGGTGGATATAGAGTGTAGTTAGACGATGTAGAAAAGTATTTTAGAATCGTCGGAGCTGCAGATAAGGAAAAATGCTAGTCAGCACTGTTGACCACTAGAGGTCAGGTCGGATTATTTATAAATGCATTAATGTTAAATAATGAACCTTTAACATGGGAAGACTTGATAAAACGCCTTAGAAGACTATTACAGGATAGTCGCAAATCCCAACAAGTATATAGTAGAATTAGCTAATTTGAAGCAGGGTAGAGAAGCAGAAATTCAAATGTATATGCAGAGAATTGCGCGATTCGCATGGGGAGCATATAGTGTAATAGATGCAGGTAATGCATTAGTTAAAAAAAAATTCTATGATATTTTACAGGAGGCCTTAGAGATAAAGAGGTAGACATGACTGTAATGAGGTATGAATCATCGTATCTTCAAGCAACTTAGGAGAAGTGAGATATAAAAAATTCTGCTTAACGCAAGCCATTAATACAAAGATGAACCCATGGAGGTTTGTCATACGAAATTAAAGTCGAAGCCGAGGGTCTGGTTAATTTCACAAAACAAGAGGATAGAGAGAAAAGAGGGAACCGATTAGAGAACAAGGGTCCAGTATATAAAACTAGGGGAAAGGTAAAAGCTAGGCAGATCATAATATAAGTTGTTTCCATTGTATCGACGTTGGCCATATGTGGAGAAATTGTAAACACGCAGTCAATGAAACGGAGGCGCACCGTTCGTACAACGTCAGGCGAACGGGACGAAAGCATTTCGACGTACTAAGCGGTAACGTGGGCTCTGCGAATTCTGTTTCAATTAAAGTAGATTGAAACAACTTTAAGGATTGTGTTGATACAGGCTCAGACGTTTGTGTAATAAAAATAGCGTTTTTAAAACACTTATACAGTAACCTGAATTACGTAGTAAAACAATTAATTTAAGGACAGCTAAGTGATCCCAATTAATTGTGGAAGGTATCGCCCAATTAAGGATAAATCTAGGAAGTTGATTCCCCAACCACGTTTTCTTTGTTGCGGAAATTCTCAATAGGAATATAATACTAGATCGGAACTGGCTCAGACGAAATGGGGTGAGAATATATTTCGATTAGGGGCAATAAAAGTAGGCCAGGAATACATAGCTTTAAAGAAATATGGCCATATCTCAGCAATAGTAAGTCTAGGAAAAATAACATTAAAACCTCAGCACCTGCAAAATTGCACGGATAGTATCCAACAAAACGGACAGGGACTGGAGTATGAGGTAAAGCAAATATATAGGGGACATCTAAGTGATCTTAGTGGTATTTCAGTAGCAAATACAATAGTAAAAATTAAAGGGTCTAAAAGTGGCCAGCTTTGAATTATGACTAACACCAATCAGACCGTAACATTAAGAAGAGTTTGTAAAATAGCTAGATGTAAAGCGGCTAACAAAAGCATGTATATTACCATGACAAAGATAAGAGACGATAAGATCTCTGAAGTAAACTTGGAAGGATAAAAGTGCCTGAGGAATTAACGTTGGAGATCAATATGGTGCTAAAGCGGAACAAGGACTTGTTCGTTACGGAAGACAAAAAACTTGGGCAGTGCCGATACGGTAGAGATGCTTATTGATAGTGGAACGCATGAGCCCATACTGAACTGTGCGTACCAATCACAGCTAAGGCAAAGAAAACAAGGAGCGTCATCAAAAGGGGAAATGATTCAGGTTGGAGTAATCGAAAGACCAAACAGTTCCTGGAGTTTTCCAATACCTTAATAGAGAAGAAAGACGGAACTAAGAGGTTCTGTGTAGATTTTAGGGTGTTTAATAAAATACCGAAGAAGTATGCCCGAGCGTTACCAGTTATTGGCGATATTTTTGATTCGCTTGGGTTAGCAAAATACTTCTCGAATGTAGATTTTATATCATGCTACTTGCAAGTTTAATTGAATAAGAACGATAAGGAAACTGCATTCATATGTTGTATGGTGGTGTGCCACTTTAACGTGATGCCGTTAAGATTTGCGAACGCACCGAGGTCTTCCAGGAATTGATGTCCATAGTTTTACAAGGACAGGAAGAATTCGCGGCACCGTACTTGGGTGATATTTTTATTATTCTCCAATACAAAGAAATACCATATAAAACACATAGATAAATTCTTAGGTAGTTTACGCAAATACAATCGTAGGTTAAAGGCTTCGAAGCGTGAGATTTTTAGTACGGAAATACAATATCTCAGGATCAAAGTTTGTGAGACCTGGATAAAATCAAGTCTATAAAAATTGTTTCGATCCCTACCACTGTGAAACAAGTAAGGGCTTTCATCGGTATGACATCGTAATATCGGCGATTTATAAAAAATGATCGATATCGCCCAGCCACTAGTCCGATAAACGTGGAAGCATACACTATTTTATTCGTACGATGCATGTCAGTCTGTCTTTGGTAGCCTTAAAACGAAACTCGCTGATATGGTAACACTAGAATCTAGTGTTACCATATCAGCGAGTTTCGTTTTAAGGCTAGATAATCTAGTGACTAGATTATCTCGATCCGAATAAGGACTGCCGATTGTATACAGATCCCTGAGATCATGCGATTGGGGTATGGATTTCAGAAATGACCTATGAACCTAGAAAATCTGAAGAGATAGAGAAATCGATTTACTTTTTATCCTATAAGTTGAGTAATACTCAAACAAGATGGTCAACGATAGAGAAGGGGACACTTGCAGTATGCCCTGAATAAATGAATTAATTATTTGCATAAAGCGGCGTTCATTATATATACAGATCATAGACCATTAGAATATTTACTAAACTCTCCAATTCAAAAAAGAAAAATACAGAGGTCGGTTTTTAGTATGGATGGCTATAATTGCACCATACAGTACCTAAATATAATGGGCAACGTCTGTGCGGATCTCTTGTCACGCGCTGTGAACTCGAATCAGGAAAATGATGATCCCCGGTATAAACTGATAGTAGGAATTAGACGGTGAGTGCAATAAACTAAAATTATTTTGAGCCAAACGAGTTTGCATCATATAAGGATGCTCAAGCCTCATCGGTAGCACGCGAGCGTCCAACATCATCGAGTTTAGATTTAATTAGGAGAGAGGAAGCAGATAGGGAGATTTTCTTTTTATTTAAAGATGCGAATAAAAGGCAGTAAAGCGTCCAAAATGGAACGAAAGAAATGCATTGTAATGTATGATATAGTATAATACCTGTCGCAACGGGACACCGAATAAGTGATTACGCGATATGTTCTGTCGCAGCTTAGAAAATCGGTGTTAACTAAATGGTACGATGATAATGGTCACATGGGGGCAAACGTTTCACGCTATTAAGCCAAAATATTTCTCGCCTGGTTTGTTTTAACTAATAAACGATTACATAGGTAAATATATTCCGTGCCAAACAAGAAATTTGAGGAAACAGCAACGTCAAATGCAGGAGTGCGAGTTTCCTCCTTTTGCTAAACTAATGTAAGATGACTCCGGCCCTTACCCAAACACTCTATCATAGTGATTTTAGAGATATGTAAAGTGGTTGGCCAGAGACTTTTGCAGTTTCTAATAAGAAGGCAGAAACAGTGGTGCGTCTGTTTATTGACGAGATGTTTTCCCAGTTTCGGGGCACCATCACAGCTTTTAACGGATAATGGACCTGAAAACATTAACAACGTGATTAAAAGGGCATTAGAGGACCTCAATATGCATCATGTGACAACATTGTTCTATCATCCCCAGAGTAACAGCAAGGTTGGAAATTCCATAGAACGCTGCTTGATTTTCTGGCGAAGAAAATAGGGGCAATGAACAGTCGCGGCATATATAAATAAATCAAATGTTACCGGCTGCCAGGTTCAATATGAGCGAGACAACGAAAATTACACTCCATTATTTACTCTAAAATAGAGATGTTATCACACCTATAAACCACATTTTAAGGCCCCGTAGATTATACGATGGAGATTAGAATCATGAAGTCGCTCTATGAGAAATGCATCGGTTATTCACTTTAGTAAAGATACAATGTTAAGAAGGGCAGGGAAAAAGATACAATGTTAAGAAGGGCAGGGAAAAAATGATAGTTGGCATAGGAAAACGAATTTCAGATTGGTCACTTATAATATAACAAAAACACCTAAGACGAGGTAAGTTAGATGTACGGTAGAAAATGTACTACAGTACTTGAAAAAAAATATTGGTCCAGTATCATATAAGATTAGGAACCAAATAACGGGCCCTGTAACGAAGGCGCATGCAGAACATCTCATGGCAGCGACTATCGAGGACTGAGAGACTCCCGCTATGGAGAGGATGTTAAGAAAAGTTGCATGATCTGTCCTAAGGGAATCTAGCGATTCAGAAAGCGAATTAACCACAGACGAAGCTGATTATCCAATGCAGAAGAGTCGTCATCAACAGGAGGGATCGGATGAGGAATCTGACGTACCATTGATGGAACGAAAAATCCTGACACGGAGCATGACGAGGAAAGTGCAAACAGTATAAATGAAATCAACTGTTAGTGTATGTCGTATGCAGTGCATGGAAATAGAAATAAAGACCAACTTCTCGTGAATAAATTAGCACGAATTTGGTAGTGGGGAGAAAGAACATGCAAGAGGGAATTGTTTATAGTGGGTAAGGAAAATTCAATCCAGTCGTGCTCGGCCGTAGCTGAGATTGAACTCACTACACGAGGTTGTAGCTTAATTCTATCTTGTTGGTAGCTTAATACTTGATGTTTCCTCAGGGCAATCAAGGGTATTTTTATCGTGAGACCACGGCTTAAGATAATCTCATATACCCTCGAGAAAAGGATTGGCCGCGCCATTTTCTCAACTTGGTAATTTATCTCGCGGTACATACATCGTCTCGCCTTCCCAAATGGTCACCAATCTTGTTCTGGCCAGGATCAACGTTGCTTATTTTTTGTGATCTGGCGAAAACCCGTGCGTCAACGTATATGTTCTGTAAGGAAGATTATTTGTGTTTAGTCTAGAGAAACTGCGAACAGCGTCTTATAAAATAATAAAAGGAAAATGAAATATCCCTTATCTCCATAATTCAAGCAACTGACGTTCTTGGAAAAGATAGAGCTGCTTCCCGTTTCAGCAAAGTAATTGGAATGGTAGTAAAGGTAAATATTAAGCATTAACTTTAGCAGAAGCATGCATAGACTATCGCTTCTGCTGCTTCGATGTCAATTTTAAATTGCGGTGCAAATACCACCAACGTTTTGCCACGAAAGAAAAACATGCATCGATATATAACTTCCCAAAAATGAAAAAAAAGAAACATATATGTTTTGTCAAAATATGTCAACTGTGTTAATAATGTTGCATTCATCCACGAAAATAGAATCATATGTGTGTTTGTAATAATGACAATTTGTTAAAAATGTTCAATTGTATCCACAAAAAAAGGAATAGAAAATAATTTTAAAAAAACATAACTTCATTGGACAAAAAGACAACCTGACTCTTATTGTTGAAGTGAAAAGACTTCTTAATAAAGATGCATACATTCTAGAGTTGGTGGGTGTTTGCGTATATATATATATATATATATATATATATATATATATATATATATATATATATATATATATATATATATATATATATAATTGACATTTGTCTCGGCAGCCGTGTTAAAAGCATATCTTACTTTTCTTTTATAATTATTAGTGGAATTTTTTCCCCTTTTCCTTGTAAATATTTGTGAATTATTCCACGTATTTCGGCCTTTTGGATTATTTTGGACCATCTTCTAGTTACGCGATTTTCATTGGATTGTACTTGTGCGGATGGAAACTTAATTAACTTTCTTGGATTTACATTTTTGAATTTTACCGACATTAGATACTTTAACTTTCACCAGACAATCCATTCACGCGAAATCAATTTTTTCTTCGCAATATTCCCTCTGCTTCACTTTTGTTATCAAGTAAGATCTTTGACTTACTTGCAGTTTCATCAAATACTTTTCTATGCAAAATCCAATCCCGCATTTTGCTAATTCCTACCCTCTGATGAGAAGGAAAATATGTCTTCGAAACTCCGCGGATTAAGGACGATCCCTTTGTTAGTGTTTCTTTTCCAGATTAAACATGTTTTTATCTCTTTTTCAAAGTGTTTTCTAAAATATTATATTAACTATATACTCTCATGTTTATATATATATATATATATATATATATGTATATATATATATATATATATATATATATATATATATATATATTTAGTATGGTTAGGAAGGTGTGTTAAAGAGAGCAAAATGGGTCTGGAATATCCAGGACATGATGATGTCATAATCCCCGGGGAGAGCTGACCGAGATTAACGGTGTCAAGGAAATGTGTCATGATGACGTCACTCACCAGGGAAAATTTGACCCATATAATAAAAAAAACGCCAGCTGAAAACAATAAACCAAAGGCTGAGAAAAAAAGATGATTATCATGTAAGTATTTTCTTTTCACAACTTTTCTTTCTCAGCAATGGAGCCGTATAGAGTTTCAGTTGTCTGTCTCTTTCAAGTATTACTGGGTTTTTTCAATCTTTTTGGTCTTTCTATAACACGGTGAAGATCGCAGTGTTCATCTGTATTTAAGTTTAGTCCTAGATGATTCTTATTTCAGAACATCCAAGGAAGTTCAAGGCTTGTTATTCGTGGATTGTATGATGACAGGCTTGGTACGAGACTTTTGTCTTTTATGCGTTAACAGTGGCTCTCATGGCTAAGAACAATAAATATATGAAAAATTCTTCAAAAAAAAAAGTATACAATTCAGAGTGTCCAGGTTGTACACGCGTCGCAGACCGTATTCAGGGGCGCTTGGTCGGCCAACCTATCTCTTGCTTGCTGTCTGCTGAATGAAATAACTCCAATTTGGCATCATTCATTTGCGAGATAATCATGAATTATGTACGGGATTAATAATTGACTGCAGATGTAATCTTGGATTTTCATTTGTAAGGAATTATTTTTTAAATAAATTCTGAATAAAAGAAAAAAAGGTTATTTTCTAAATTATGGACAGCATAAAAGAAATAGCATATGCAATGTCTTTTTCTTTCAAGAATCAGTCTGCTTAAACAGTAACTCAATGGATTTTTTTCAGAAACCTATTGTCACTTCTCTTTTTCGGACAATTAGTGAATAGGGGGGTCGCAGGTGGAGTGGGCATCTTCGATTCTCAAACTTAACTGGTAATTCCTACTTTCGACTGACTAATAAACATATCTGCGCATCCTTTTATTAGAAGGTAGCGTATGTGGGGAATGAGGAGCTTGGGTTTCGCATCCACACAATATTTCCTCATTACGTCATACTCTTAGACCTAGTGAGCCTTGTATTGCAAAAATTATGTTTAGAAATAAATGTTATAAAAGTCAAGAATGACTTTATTAAATAAATCACCAAATACACTGAGTAACACAGAGTCAAAACATATTTTACGTCTTGTTCTGATTTTTGTTTTATGGCATATCAATCCTTTTTCGTGTTATTTAATGCCGAATCGAGTAATTTTGTAACATTTATACAGCTGCACGTTGTTTACATAGTTATTAATTATGTTTTGTTCGTGTTATTTTGCTTCTTTTACAGGCAGTCAACATCTTCTAATGCCCACCGACAGGGCATACATATTTAAATACTATAAAAAATGGACACAACAATTTATTTTAATATAAAATAAAACCCTTTGGGGTGTGTTTTACTGTATACATAGATTCGAAAAAGTTGCCAGAAAAGAAGTATATAACAAATAAATGTTATCAAAGGCAAGATAAGTTACTTTTCTACCTAAGTAGATATGTTTTTATTTAATGTAACATATTTATTCAGCTCGAAACCCGAATTTAGGAAAACTCGTCCTCGGAAAACTCGTCTCCGGAAAACTCGACCCCGTAAAACTCGCCCCCTTTTGCTAGGTAGGAAAACTGGTCCCTTATTGAATAAATATCGATTGAAAACACATTTTATGATTGTTCATGAAGCTATTCTCTTTAAAAGAGAATACGCATCCCATAATATTTTTTTTAAATATATTTTAAAAATATCTTTACTTTTTTATTTGTTTAAAAAAAAATAAATCGTTTTCTATCTAGCTTTGAAAGTTTTTGGTGGTTCAACTTATTTTAAAGAGTTTATTTAGTAAAGAAACATGTAATGTAGAGTGTTACTTTTGTACAAAAAATGTCCGACATGAGAGCATCACATATCAGTAGTCTCGATAATCACTCAAAATAGAAAATTCAAGAAAATACTGAGGTAGATATAGTTTTAAAACGAGCTAGTATATATAATTACGATTAGACGAATTTAAAGATAATAAGAGACGGATGCAGTTTTATATCGAGATGTCGGGTTGGTTTTCGAGTCTTGAAATTTCGACTCCCACAAGAAAACATAGACTCATGCTACAAGATGAATTAAAAATAATTTCTTCTATATTATGTTATATTGGAGATGTCATTGAAGTAATCCCAATTAAAACTAATTATAATGTATTTCACAAAAGATGAAAACTTGTTTTTCAAAATGGAAAACATTGTTTTAGTTTAGAACGTTTCCTTTAAGCGAAAATAATATAATTAAATCAAGAATATTCTTTATTGGATATGATATGAAAACACCCTACCTACGAATTCTACCTTCGAACTCACTGGCAAAATATTTGCGCGCAATATTAACTGGAACAAATGCATAGAGATCATTGAAAAGGCTACTGCAAAGAAGGGGGGGTTTCCTCTTTCAAACTAGAAGACTACTAATACATGAGAGTATCCTGTACACTTACAAGTCCACCATTCGCCCATGCATGGTGTATTGTTGCCACATCCGGGCTAGTTCATCTACAACTAGTCTCCCCCTCTTATATAAAGTCCAAAATAGAGTTGTCAATCTAATCAGTCCCACTTTATCAACTAAGCTCCAGCCCCTGCCCCATGACAGCTATGTTGCTTCACTGGGGCATGTTTTAGAAATATTTTAATGGAACGTGTTCTGATGAACTCGTTTCACTTGAAATCCCTCGACATTGATATTCCCGACAAACCTTCTTAGTAATAAGATCTCTCCCCTTCACTGTTAATGTGCCTAAATGCCAGAAAGCTTTCTATCTCATAGCTTTTCTATCGAACAGCTACACCTTTGAATTCTCTTTCTGCTGCCTGCTTCCTGGTTGTACTGATGTGCAGAAGTTTAAATGTAACATAAACAAATATCTTGTCAACCTTTCGTAGACATGTCCCCAAATGTCCGCCTCTTACGTCCAAGTGGCGATATGATTTGTAAGGTGTGATATAAGTAAGAAAAAAAGACAATAATCGCAATATGTTAGACATATTGACGACAAAAAGGGACAACGATTATAAATAAAACAGTAAAAAAATACACTCTTTTATATTTTTGCAATATTGCTTATAACAAATCTTGCTTCCCCTACAACAAACATCGACTCAGTTTAGTACGATTGTTCATATGATTAGTAACGTGAATAAGTTCTGAAACAATATTTCTATATTGACTATTACGAATGCATCCAGGCACAAACACACACACTTTGATTTTATATTGATAAAAACAATGTTCGATACTTGATGGAAAAGCACGCGTTCCAGTAAAAAAAAAAAAGTGATTCATCGTAGAATGTTGCTCATATATATAAGGAAATTAATTTAGATTATTTTAAGGGGATGCCTAATGTTTCTTTTCAATTAATTTACAAGGTGGGAATTAGTTAATTTTACCATACAATATCTCGTCGAAAATACTTTTAAAATTATTTGCGAAATATTTAATTAAACGTAAGTGATTTTTTTTTTCTAAAGAAAACATTGAATTACTTAAAATGCGAGAATGTAAGATATATGTGACAGTAACTAATTATTTCCTGGCGATATATATATATATATATATATATATATATATATATATATATATATATAATTATATATATATATATACAATAAACACAAACAATAAAAATGAAAAAATAAAACATACAATAAACACAAAAAGGACAAATGAAAAGCTAGATTATAATAAAACCGAAAGAGAAGTTAAAAGAAAAATAGAAGGAAGAACCAGGCGTGGTATAATCCTCCGTTCAGCCACAACATAAAAAATAACATCCCGAGGGAATTTTACCATATTATAGAAACAAAATTCCCGCAAGATAGTAAACTAAGTAAGATATTAACAATAACACCCTTAAGCTATCCTTCTTAACATCTGCTAACTTAACAAATAACATAATTTGTCCAAATACCACAAAATTAAATACATTTTTAAAAATAGCGATAGGACACAAATGAAATCTGCCAACGTAAAAGATTGTAACTGCCGAGACCCTACTAAATGTCCAATGGGAGGAACTGCTAACTTCAAACGTAGTATGCAAATGTTAAGTTATAACAAATAATGAAACTAAAGTATATCTGGGGATCACCGGAACTAGCTTTAAGGACAGATATCGTAATCACCTAGCATCGTTTAAAAATGAAACTGGGAAATTAAATAACACCACAAATAACGAAAACAACAACAATGTGATTACAAATGAAAACAACAGTAGGACCATAACAATAGTAACAATTACAATTACTATAACGAAAATAGAAACAGAACCAATAGTAATAACGAAAACCATCGGAAAAAAACAAAAAAGCAACCACTTTAGCATTATGAATTAAGGAATTAAGGAAAAATAAAATTGAATATAAATTAAGATGATTAATAATTTATAAACGAGAAAAATATAAACCGATCAAATCAAAAAGGTGCAACCTATGTATATTAGAAGCATACCATATACTGATATCAAAAGAAAATATTATTAGACAAACGACTAGACTTAATACACGGATGTTTGCATAGAAATAGATACTTAATTTCACACACTAGAGCAGATTAGGAAAACATGTAGTAAAACTAAACGTATAATGTAAGGAAAGATAAAAAGTGCAAGTGAAGTAACCCTTGATATAAAAATGTATACCATGTGAGTGACCTTCCCTTTAGACAGAGGGATCAGAAGCAAAAAAAGGAATATTAAAATAAACACACGTAAATGTAGAAATAAGATTATAAGACAATTGGAAATAAACAAATAAGGAAGAGAAAAAGGGGGGATTAAAACAAAAAAATAAATAAATAAATAAAAATACGAAACTACGGGTTAAAACAGAAAACTATTTTCACCTAGCACAAAAAGAAAGCGGAAGTGAGAAAGCATGGATTTGAAGCCTTTTTACCCGAATACGATGGTCAGCATGTTAAAAATATAGCTTTTGTTGTAAACATCTAATGGAAAACTATCAAGAAGTTGGTGGTGGGGGGGCAGGTATTTTTATGGACACATAAATCGTAAAATTGCCTTCCCACTAATGAAACAGTGATAATAGAAAATAACCCAGGAAATAAATGAAGGTTATAAAAAAGAAAATGCAAGTCTTTGAATTTTCAACAAAAATTGTACTATATATATATATATATATATATATATATATATATATATATATATATATATATATATATATATATATATATAATCATATATAGGAGAGTTTTTTTTAATAGCGTAGTGTCCCCTTATTTTAACTTAAAATGTTGAAGCCCCATGAGGAGGGAATATAGCTATTCCTCTGACCAATCGTTTGTGCTCCGAAGTAATTATTCTCCCTTGTCAGTATTTCTAAATCACGTTTGCCAGAAATTTCGTTACATACCTCTGTTCCTGGTGCACGTGTATAGGAGAATATGTTTTTTTAAAGGCTGACACCGTAAATACCAGCATAATAATGATGAAACTTTCAGTTTAGAATCCGTTATATCAGTCAAGATAACAATGAAGGCTGTATCTCCCTCTGATATATATTAAGGCGGAAGGAAAACATAGGAGCCATTTATTTTGTTGGCAATCGCGTCACGCATATATATATATATATATATATATATATATATATATATATATATATATATATATATAGTCATGCACAAACAGTACTGTTTCGTTGTATCGCAACTCATCAGTGTGTTTACAAACAAATACTGGACTTCGCTTAATCGCTTACATACGCGTAGGATGAAAATATATACAAAGTGCTCAACACAAAAATGGGTGGCTTAATAGTCACCCTCATACAATACTGCTTCGACGTATCACAATTCATCAGTGCGGCAAGAAATACACCTTTTCTCAGCCGTGGATCGAACCTATGTATATATATATATATATATATATATATATATATATATATATATATATATATATATATATATATATGTATACTTTGCAGAAGTCCAGTCAACAATCAGTATGCTTCTTATTTTTTCCGATTTAATCTCTCATAGTTTAGAAATAAGCTTTGTATCTGAAAATGCGCGTATTGAACGTATACATATTCTGAAAACTCTTTCGCGTTATTTTATTCACTATGCCATAATAAGGCGTCTAAACAGCTCGGCAATTCCACTAATGTCTACTTCTAATCACATTTGGGAAATACGCAGTCGGATTGAATATAATTGACATTCAGTGCAGAGATCGATTTGTCATAACGGATTTGCAATCAACCATTGTAACAACACTTGGTGAGACATTTATACTCATCGGAAAACAAGTTAATTGCAAGTTTTTACTACTCTAATTACATTTTGTGTTTATGTTTTGTGTCATAGGTCATTCCCACGCGGAATAACATTGGAAATGCTATGCAAATTGATAAAATTGATCGAAACTGAGTTTTCTGTCTGAGAGAACGAAGCATATAATAATGTCTATATGATTCCATTGCTAAATGTTGAGGTTTTACAGTGCAGAGCTAAATGTTTACATATTTTAAATAATAACGTTTCGCCTATTAATGACGTTTTCTTATATTTACGACCCAGTTAGATGATATCGATTTCTGTTTGTTCGTCAAATAAAGAATAATAATAATAATAATAATAATAATAATAATAATAATAATAATAATAATAATAATAATAATGAAACACTTCATTAAATAATGTAAGCTGAAATTACAAAAATGTAAGCCTACACTCATCGTATTTTTCTCGTGTCAACATATATTAGTGCCACACCAAATAAGTGAGAATCAATGAGGATGGAAAGACCAAAGAAGAGAATGCATTGTCAGACCTCCGTTGGGCGTGTGCAAAGAGGCCTGATACTTTGCGGAAGCTTATTGCCATCCCAACGTCAGTGAAGAAAAATCGTTGCTACTAGCAATATTTCAGCGGTAAGCGGATGTTTCGATAATGCACATTTATCCGCAAAGTTTTCAAAACAAATGAAGAGTACTAGAAATATGTAAAGACGTGTTGTCAGAATCCAGAGAACTCTACACGTTTTTCTCATATTTTTTAATCGGGGGCTTTATTATTATTATTATTATTATCATTATCATTATT
>NC_136492.1:82527484-82542484 GCF_053919585.1 Euprymna scolopes | reverse complement strand
ACAGTAACCTGAATTACGTAGTAAAACAATTAATTTAAGGACAGCTAAGTGATCCCAATTAATTGTGGAAGGTATCGCCCAATTAAGGATAAATCTAGGAAGTTGATTCCCCAACCACGTTTTCTTTGTTGCGGAAATTCTCAATAGGAATATAATACTAGATCGGAACTGGCTCAGACGAAATGGGGTGAGAATATATTTCGATTAGGGGCAATAAAAGTAGGCCAGGAATACATAGCTTTAAAGAAATATGGCCATATCTCAGCAATAGTAAGTCTAGGAAAAATAACATTAAAACCTCAGCACCTGCAAAATTGCACGGATAGTATCCAACAAAACGGACAGGGACTGGAGTATGAGGTAAAGCAAATATATAGGGGACATCTAAGTGATCTTAGTGGTATTTCAGTAGCAAATACAATAGTAAAAATTAAAGGGTCTAAAAGTGGCCAGCTTTGAATTATGACTAACACCAATCAGACCGTAACATTAAGAAGAGTTTGTAAAATAGCTAGATGTAAAGCGGCTAACAAAAGCATGTATATTACCATGACAAAGATAAGAGACGATAAGATCTCTGAAGTAAACTTGGAAGGATAAAAGTGCCTGAGGAATTAACGTTGGAGATCAATATGGTGCTAAAGCGGAACAAGGACTTGTTCGTTACGGAAGACAAAAAACTTGGGCAGTGCCGATACGGTAGAGATGCTTATTGATAGTGGAACGCATGAGCCCATACTGAACTGTGCGTACCAATCACAGCTAAGGCAAAGAAAACAAGGAGCGTCATCAAAAGGGGAAATGATTCAGGTTGGAGTAATCGAAAGACCAAACAGTTCCTGGAGTTTTCCAATACCTTAATAGAGAAGAAAGACGGAACTAAGAGGTTCTGTGTAGATTTTAGGGTGTTTAATAAAATACCGAAGAAGTATGCCCGAGCGTTACCAGTTATTGGCGATATTTTTGATTCGCTTGGGTTAGCAAAATACTTCTCGAATGTAGATTTTATATCATGCTACTTGCAAGTTTAATTGAATAAGAACGATAAGGAAACTGCATTCATATGTTGTATGGTGGTGTGCCACTTTAACGTGATGCCGTTAAGATTTGCGAACGCACCGAGGTCTTCCAGGAATTGATGTCCATAGTTTTACAAGGACAGGAAGAATTCGCGGCACCGTACTTGGGTGATATTTTTATTATTCTCCAATACAAAGAAATACCATATAAAACACATAGATAAATTCTTAGGTAGTTTACGCAAATACAATCGTAGGTTAAAGGCTTCGAAGCGTGAGATTTTTAGTACGGAAATACAATATCTCAGGATCAAAGTTTGTGAGACCTGGATAAAATCAAGTCTATAAAAATTGTTTCGATCCCTACCACTGTGAAACAAGTAAGGGCTTTCATCGGTATGACATCGTAATATCGGCGATTTATAAAAAATGATCGATATCGCCCAGCCACTAGTCCGATAAACGTGGAAGCATACACTATTTTATTCGTACGATGCATGTCAGTCTGTCTTTGGTAGCCTTAAAACGAAACTCGCTGATATGGTAACACTAGAATCTAGTGTTACCATATCAGCGAGTTTCGTTTTAAGGCTAGATAATCTAGTGACTAGATTATCTCGATCCGAATAAGGACTGCCGATTGTATACAGATCCCTGAGATCATGCGATTGGGGTATGGATTTCAGAAATGACCTATGAACCTAGAAAATCTGAAGAGATAGAGAAATCGATTTACTTTTTATCCTATAAGTTGAGTAATACTCAAACAAGATGGTCAACGATAGAGAAGGGGACACTTGCAGTATGCCCTGAATAAATGAATTAATTATTTGCATAAAGCGGCGTTCATTATATATACAGATCATAGACCATTAGAATATTTACTAAACTCTCCAATTCAAAAAAGAAAAATACAGAGGTCGGTTTTTAGTATGGATGGCTATAATTGCACCATACAGTACCTAAATATAATGGGCAACGTCTGTGCGGATCTCTTGTCACGCGCTGTGAACTCGAATCAGGAAAATGATGATCCCCGGTATAAACTGATAGTAGGAATTAGACGGTGAGTGCAATAAACTAAAATTATTTTGAGCCAAACGAGTTTGCATCATATAAGGATGCTCAAGCCTCATCGGTAGCACGCGAGCGTCCAACATCATCGAGTTTAGATTTAATTAGGAGAGAGGAAGCAGATAGGGAGATTTTCTTTTTATTTAAAGATGCGAATAAAAGGCAGTAAAGCGTCCAAAATGGAACGAAAGAAATGCATTGTAATGTATGATATAGTATAATACCTGTCGCAACGGGACACCGAATAAGTGATTACGCGATATGTTCTGTCGCAGCTTAGAAAATCGGTGTTAACTAAATGGTACGATGATAATGGTCACATGGGGGCAAACGTTTCACGCTATTAAGCCAAAATATTTCTCGCCTGGTTTGTTTTAACTAATAAACGATTACATAGGTAAATATATTCCGTGCCAAACAAGAAATTTGAGGAAACAGCAACGTCAAATGCAGGAGTGCGAGTTTCCTCCTTTTGCTAAACTAATGTAAGATGACTCCGGCCCTTACCCAAACACTCTATCATAGTGATTTTAGAGATATGTAAAGTGGTTGGCCAGAGACTTTTGCAGTTTCTAATAAGAAGGCAGAAACAGTGGTGCGTCTGTTTATTGACGAGATGTTTTCCCAGTTTCGGGGCACCATCACAGCTTTTAACGGATAATGGACCTGAAAACATTAACAACGTGATTAAAAGGGCATTAGAGGACCTCAATATGCATCATGTGACAACATTGTTCTATCATCCCCAGAGTAACAGCAAGGTTGGAAATTCCATAGAACGCTGCTTGATTTTCTGGCGAAGAAAATAGGGGCAATGAACAGTCGCGGCATATATAAATAAATCAAATGTTACCGGCTGCCAGGTTCAATATGAGCGAGACAACGAAAATTACACTCCATTATTTACTCTAAAATAGAGATGTTATCACACCTATAAACCACATTTTAAGGCCCCGTAGATTATACGATGGAGATTAGAATCATGAAGTCGCTCTATGAGAAATGCATCGGTTATTCACTTTAGTAAAGATACAATGTTAAGAAGGGCAGGGAAAAAGATACAATGTTAAGAAGGGCAGGGAAAAAATGATAGTTGGCATAGGAAAACGAATTTCAGATTGGTCACTTATAATATAACAAAAACACCTAAGACGAGGTAAGTTAGATGTACGGTAGAAAATGTACTACAGTACTTGAAAAAAAATATTGGTCCAGTATCATATAAGATTAGGAACCAAATAACGGGCCCTGTAACGAAGGCGCATGCAGAACATCTCATGGCAGCGACTATCGAGGACTGAGAGACTCCCGCTATGGAGAGGATGTTAAGAAAAGTTGCATGATCTGTCCTAAGGGAATCTAGCGATTCAGAAAGCGAATTAACCACAGACGAAGCTGATTATCCAATGCAGAAGAGTCGTCATCAACAGGAGGGATCGGATGAGGAATCTGACGTACCATTGATGGAACGAAAAATCCTGACACGGAGCATGACGAGGAAAGTGCAAACAGTATAAATGAAATCAACTGTTAGTGTATGTCGTATGCAGTGCATGGAAATAGAAATAAAGACCAACTTCTCGTGAATAAATTAGCACGAATTTGGTAGTGGGGAGAAAGAACATGCAAGAGGGAATTGTTTATAGTGGGTAAGGAAAATTCAATCCAGTCGTGCTCGGCCGTAGCTGAGATTGAACTCACTACACGAGGTTGTAGCTTAATTCTATCTTGTTGGTAGCTTAATACTTGATGTTTCCTCAGGGCAATCAAGGGTATTTTTATCGTGAGACCACGACTTAAGATAATCTCATATACCCTCGAGAAAAGGATTGGCCGCGCCATTTTCTCAACTTGGTAATTTATCTCGCGGTACATACATCGTCTCGCCTTCCCAAATGGTCACCAATCTTGTTCTGGCCAGGATCAACGTTGCTTATTTTTTGTGATCTGGCGAAAACCCGTGCGTCAACGTATATGTTCTGTAAGGAAGATTATTTGTGTTTAGTCTAGAGAAACTGCGAACAGCGTCTTATAAAATAATAAAAGGAAAATGAAATATCCCTTATCTCCATAATTCAAGCAACTGACGTTCTTGGAAAAGATAGAGCTGCTTCCCGTTTCAGCAAAGTAATTGGAATGGTAGTAAAGGTAAATATTAAGCATTAACTTTAGCAGAAGCATGCATAGACTATCGCTTCTGCTGCTTCGATGTCAATTTTAAATTGCGGTGCAAATACCACCAACGTTTTGCCACGAAAGAAAAACATGCATCGATATATAACTTCCCAAAAATGAAAAAAAAGAAACATATATGTTTTGTCAAAATATGTCAACTGTGTTAATAATGTTGCATTCATCCACGAAAATAGAATCATATGTGTGTTTGTAATAATGACAATTTGTTAAAAATGTTCAATTGTATCCACAAAAAAAGGAATAGAAAATAATTTTAAAAAAACATAACTTCATTGGACAAAAAGACAACCTGACTCTTATTGTTGAAGTGAAAAGACTTCTTAATAAAGATGCATACATTCTAGAGTTGGTGGGTGTTTGCGTATATATATATATATATATATATATATATATATATATATATATATATATATATATAATTGACATTTGTCTCGGCAGCCGTGTTAAAAGCATATCTTACTTTTCTTTTATAATTATTAGTGGAATTTTTTCCCCTTTTCCTTGTAAATATTTGTGAATTATTCCACGTATTTCGGCCTTTTGGATTATTTTGGACCATCTTCTAGTTACGCGATTTTCATTGGATTGTACTTGTGCGGATGGAAACTTAATTAACTTTCTTGGATTTACATTTTTGAATTTTACCGACATTAGATACTTTAACTTTCACCAGACAATCCATTCACGCGAAATCAATTTTTTCTTCGCAATATTCCCTCTGCTTCACTTTTGTTATCAAGTAAGATCTTTGACTTACTTGCAGTTTCATCAAATACTTTTCTATGCAAAATCCAATCCCGCATTTTGCTAATTCCTACCCTCTGATGAGAAGGAAAATATGTCTTCGAAACTCCGCGGATTAAGGACGATCCCTTTGTTAGTGTTTCTTTTCCAGATTAAACATGTTTTTATCTCTTTTTCAAAGTGTTTTCTAAAATATTATATTAACTATATACTCTCATGTTTATATATATATATATATATATATATATGTATATATATATATATATATATATATATATATATATATATATATATATATATTTAGTATGGTTAGGAAGGTGTGTTAAAGAGAGCAAAATGGGTCTGGAATATCCAGGACATGATGATGTCATAATCCCCGGGGAGAGCTGACCGAGATTAACGGTGTCAAGGAAATGTGTCATGATGACGTCACTCACCAGGGAAAATTTGACCCATATAATAAAAAAAACGCCAGCTGAAAACAATAAACCAAAGGCTGAGAAAAAAAGATGATTATCATGTAAGTATTTTCTTTTCACAACTTTTCTTTCTCAGCAATGGAGCCGTATAGAGTTTCAGTTGTCTGTCTCTTTCAAGTATTACTGGGTTTTTTCAATCTTTTTGGTCTTTCTATAACACGGTGAAGATCGCAGTGTTCATCTGTATTTAAGTTTAGTCCTAGATGATTCTTATTTCAGAACATCCAAGGAAGTTCAAGGCTTGTTATTCGTGGATTGTATGATGACAGGCTTGGTACGAGACTTTTGTCTTTTATGCGTTAACAGTGGCTCTCATGGCTAAGAACAATAAATATATGAAAAATTCTTCAAAAAAAAAAGTATACAATTCAGAGTGTCCAGGTTGTACACGCGTCGCAGACCGTATTCAGGGGCGCTTGGTCGGCCAACCTATCTCTTGCTTGCTGTCTGCTGAATGAAATAACTCCAATTTGGCATCATTCATTTGCGAGATAATCATGAATTATGTACGGGATTAATAATTGACTGCAGATGTAATCTTGGATTTTCATTTGTAAGGAATTATTTTTTAAATAAATTCTGAATAAAAGAAAAAAAGGTTATTTTCTAAATTATGGACAGCATAAAAGAAATAGCATATGCAATGTCTTTTTCTTTCAAGAATCAGTCTGCTTAAACAGTAACTCAATGGATTTTTTTCAGAAACCTATTGTCACTTCTCTTTTTCGGACAATTAGTGAATAGGGGGGTCGCAGGTGGAGTGGGCATCTTCGATTCTCAAACTTAACTGGTAATTCCTACTTTCGACTGACTAATAAACATATCTGCGCATCCTTTTATTAGAAGGTAGCGTATGTGGGGAATGAGGAGCTTGGGTTTCGCATCCACACAATATTTCCTCATTACGTCATACTCTTAGACCTAGATGGGATTATTAGCCAAATCACTTGTGCATATTAATTAGGTGATTACATCCTTTGATGTACTACCATTGTTGCCAGCATAAGGTTCTACGAATGATCTCCAAATGTGATTTCGAAGATCATTAATGTAGATCAAGAAGAGTTGTGCCTATAATGGACTCCTAACTCCAGCATTAATACTGGGAGCTTCCGATTGCTGCCCATCAACCTCTTCTCTTATGAACCTATCAGAGAGAAAATATTTAATAATTGAGAAGAGATTTCCAGCTATCTTTTATGCCATACCCTATGAAAATCCTTTGAGATGTCAAGAGCAATTGCCCTAGAAAGGAAGCCTGCGTCAAGGGAATCATTAATCTTATGAAATATAACCGTTAGCATATCTGCTGTAGATCTAGCAGAACGGAGACCACATTGCACATCACTAGGAAAAACTTTTCTGATGAGGTGGATGACTACGTCTTTATTATACACGGATTCAAGCAACTTACTCATAACGCACAGGAAACGTATTCGTCTGTATACTCTACAGTGAGATTACCGATCACCTAATTCTAAAATACAGGGCATACTGCTGAGATTTTCCAGAGTGTTGGGAAGCAATTCTCTTTAAGACAACGTTTAAACAGCTTTGTAAGTATGGAGGCTACTTCTGGTTGAAGCGTTTTCAACACTATAATTGGAATGCCGTCAGGGCCAGTTGCTTTACTGGAATCGAGGTTCTTTATTAGCTTGCCAACATCATTCACAGATATTGGTATGTCGCATAGCGTGTTTTCTGTTACAGGAGGAAGTACAGGTGGGTTGATAACGTTGGTCGGATAGGGTAATAATTTTAAACGAGACTGTTGACGCCCTCACATTACGCGTAACAGAGGAATTAGAAGATTTCATAAAAGTATTTATAAAAAATGATGAAACCACTGCGTAGACACATTTACTAGCCATAAATGGCTTAAACATTCTATTAAAAATACTATTATAAAGTTTAAATAGATGGAACCAGCAAGAAGCAAATCAGAATAAAAATATACTTATATTAAAAGTATTTAATAACTCGGGAATGTTAAAATGGAAGCACGACAAAAGAAAGAAAAGGTAAATTGTCTCGACTGAGACGCTGATTACATTTGTGACAGAGTCGTTTACACTATTATCAGCAGCAGTCGTATGATATGTATGCAAATAATTGAGAGAGTGTGGGATGTTACATTACAGAGAAGGGAAGGAAAAGCAGAAATAATATCACACGTCATCGGAGAAAGGACAAAGAAGAGAGTGTTTCAGACATTGTCGGAAATTAAAAGCGAGCGACATATGGCTGACGAAAACGTCTTAATTAGACATGTCGATGCGAGAAATAAACTGTTTGAAACAAGAGACGGTGCGTTGTTAGAAATATCAGGAATAAATGCGATTTTTCTAAATCTGAAAAAGCGAGTCGAACTTCTACCTGTTTCTCTTCTTCTGTTGTATTACGATAGAGTCCGCATGCAAACATGTAACGTTGCATATTAATAACAATGTTTTTTTTTTAAGTTTAAAAACACTTACATTTTAATATCTTAATGTAAAGATCCAATACTTGACCAAGATAATAAAAAAAATATTAAAATAAAAGATTTCATTTTTTACTTGAGTTAATGTAAGTCAATTTTTTTCATTTTTGTGCCGATTATACACTGCTGATTGAGGAAAAAGGGTTACTCGAAAAATAATGTTTATTAGTTAGTAAGTGAAACGGTGAGACTATGGTCAAAACCGTGCAAAATACAATAATTAATGCATACGGCTAAACAGTAACTTTAAACTTTCGACGAGAATCCGAGCAAAATGATTGGTTTAGGGTGATACTCGTTGAATTGTGTTTAGAAAACACATATTTATTAAGATAAACTATGCTCATGAAAGTCTGGTTTACATTCCAATACATATAAATAAAGAAAACTTATTGAAAATTGTTGCCAATAAACATATTTTTGTATGACTTCTTCGTAAAGCGTATATGATTAGATTCACTATTTAATTCACTATATCTGAGAAATAGATAATGAATCGGTTCCAAGCAATTGATATAATATTCGAGTAGATATATTTTAAATATTTACTTATATGTTCTGTTTATTCCCGGTTTTTCAAATACAATCCCATCATGTTCATAATTTGATAATTACAAATATCGTTTTAAGAATATTTTTTTCATTAACCGATCGGTAAACCTTTCGTTACAAATATATTACGTTAATAATGGACGTTATATTTATGTGTCTCTGAGTGATTTATGTAGGTCAGAAGGAAGCATGGTTTTGCTTGGTTCGGTGTATTTTACAAGATATCAACCATGTTTTATTAAATACTGAATCAATTTGTTGAACTTAATCAGATATAAGCTGTAAAAGCGGATTTAACCCAATTAAATACGACATAAACGTGACTAAAACCATCTATACCCAGTGATTACTGAAGGCTTACGTCTTGCCGTCAGATAAATTAGTGAATTTATTGCACCAATCAGAGTAGTCTGTGTGATATTTCAGTTATAGTCTAGGATCCACTTCAGATATTCGCGTGCGAATATAGTCGAATATTCATTTTATATATATATATATATATATATATATATATATATATATATATATATATATATATATATATATATATATGTATGCATATGCATTTATATATTGTGATACATTTATTAAAATGTATAATTTATTATTTTATTGATTTTTAGCCGAGAGGAGATATATTTTCACTATATTTTATTTACTGTATCATTTTTGCGCAAAAAAAGCTTCATTCTCGTCTGTTCGTTCACATTTTGTAAACAAAACAGAAAAAAGGGGAGGAGGAGGCCTGGGCCCAAGAGGACAGGAAGAAACAGAGATACTGTGAACGAAGGGTGGAAGAGGAAAGAGAAAAGAAAGCTCATAGACGAGAAAGAGAGGAGAGAGAAAAGATAGATAAAGTAAAATTAATAAAATTGGTGGGTATAAAAACCCTGTACATCCGTCGATCCATTTATCGGAATTCATTTTTAAAAGTAACTATACAGTATTTGCTCATCATAATATCAATATGATGGCGGTTTGCGCAGTTTGTGAAAGCGGGGCATTTTTGATGATAAAAAAGTTTATTTTCGAAGATCACAATAGCAAACAATGGAATATAGAAACAATGAAACAAATAAAAGATGAGCATAATAAAGAAATCAATGGAATTGTGAAAAGTAACAAAGTGAATAATGAAACGTTTTTCAGAAACCTGGTCACATTTTCGAGATTTTGTAAGTACTTTCAGATTACTTCTATTACTGAGAGAAACGTCTAATATTTGTTTTGTTACTGTTTTTTTGTCAGATTTTTTCTGCCATCTTAAGTCATTATTTTAATTAATTTTCCTATATAAAATCATTTTTTGTCATTAAGATTTATCCTCTCTGGTCTTTAATTAATCAACGATGATGGTTAAACAATCACGAAATTCGTGTAT
Source organism: Euprymna scolopes (assembly GCF_053919585.1). Classification (NCBI taxonomy): domain Eukaryota; kingdom Metazoa; phylum Mollusca; class Cephalopoda; order Sepiida; family Sepiolidae; genus Euprymna; species Euprymna scolopes. The sequence goes on along the minus strand of NC_136492.1, from coordinate 82,532,557 downwards.
CATGATGGTGTCTTAATCATGGCAGCCAGAAACTCTAATATTGTTAGGAAAGAGTATTTCCAAGAAGAGTTTATATTGTTATAACTGATCATCCAGTATGCTCTGCGATTTCTGCAGACTACAATAACACTTTTCAAGCGAGGCCTTCCTGCCAGGATATTAGTTACAGCAGCCGCTAAACAAATTATTAGAACACTGCAAACACTCCTGATATGCAACTATACGATTTTTTATTTGTAACTTTGACTTGGCACCATATCGTGTATACCACGTCCTCTTCAACTCTTAATATATCTAATAAATAAGAAATGAATAATGGTTAAGGCTTAAAATAATAATGTATTGATTAAAATTATTAAATAATATGTACATTCTCTAAATACAGCTGTATCTTTTTGTAACACACAAAAAAAAAATTAGTAACAGCTTGAGCACTGTTCTGAATTGAAACGAGCCAATTTTTTTCTGCAATAAGAGGTATTAGCTAAAGCAAGATCCACACAGATATTACGGAAATAGCCAGTTTTATAGTTTGCAGATTAACTTGAAAATATTGAAAATATTTAAGGAAGAAACAGTCGGCTGGTTGTAGATTCTCGTTTAATAAACATTTCGTAACAGACACAAAAACAGTGCACTGTATATTCGTTTATTTTTAATCCTTTGAGATAATTAAGTTGCGTGTTCTTCATTTGTTTGCAGATATTTATCTTCATAATCATAGTTGATGTTTTGTCACCACGTTTCTGCCTACTCATCCTCTGGCCTTCCCAGGTGATTAACCTCGAGGTGATATGAATGCTGAGTCTCTTAACTCTATCCACTAGATAGCGGTATTGAATCTCTATGGTTCCAGGTAAGCATTGTTTTAAGATAGCGATTTTAATCCTACCAAAGCAGGCCAGATGTTTAGTTGATCAAAACGTAGTAAGAAAACAACAACTATGGAAGGCAGTAATTACTAGGGATAGAGTTACGAGTCTCAGCATTCCTATCCTGTCCGGGTTACTTACATGGAGAAGGCCAGAAGATGATTTGGCCGATGTGTATGAACAAAAAAAACTATGTAGATGAGGATAAAATTCCGCGAAATCATACATAAATAAACTTTGCACTACATTTCTAAACTTCGTTTTCCGTAGCAATTGTCGTGTATTTAGATTCATAGAGACCACTCGTTTTCTAGTGTTTGTAATTCAGGTTAAAGGGACATAGACACTAATATGTAAGCAAGTACCACGGTTTTATGATGTATCTTAAGGTTCACTCTTGAAAATATACTACATAGAGTTGTGTGCAATCTGTGTATAAATATATTTCCCATTATAGTCAATATAATACTATCCCAGGGATATTAAAAAATATTTATGACAGTGAAATATAATAAACGCCGTGAAAACTCTCGCGTCGGAAATAAAATGGTCTCTCTCCCACTTTCCATGGCTTTCTCTCGACATTTCTATAAACGACTCAGCGGAGATTCTTTAGGGGGTCATAAATTCTACTTTATCGACATCAATATTTATCGTTCTTCATCTTAAGTTTGTTTAGTCCAACATTGTCTTTAATTTTCCTTTTTTCTCTTTTTCATTTCTTCGAGCTATCTAAGCATTACTTTGTTTACTCTTTCAAGACGTCTTTCTGTAATTCAACAGTCTTCCTTTCTGTCTCTTTTTATTTCTCTCATGTAATTCTTGATTTTCTTCCTTCCGTTCCTGGCACTAGATTGAACTATCCTCTTTTCGTTTCATGTTATTTTCTTTTTTTTCATCCGTTTAAAATACACTGTCTTTATGTGATTATTTAGATTTAATTCACTCAAAGTGTTGAGTTTGTTATTATTTTTCAATTCTTTTCGTTTTTCTCACTAATTCCCAATGTTTCCTGCTTTCCACTCCTTGATAGTTCCTGAGATCTTTCCGTTCCATTTTGTATTTTTTTTCACTATCTTTCTTAAGAAAGCACGCGTTAACTCTGTGTTGCATCATACATACATTTAAATCTCTATTACGCTCTCGCTCCCACCTTCCTTTTCTCCCCCTTCTCTCTCTTTTCATCTATCTTTTTCTCGCACTCTGTGCGTGTGTATATATATATATATATATATATATATATATGTATATATGTATATGTATATATATATGTATATATATATGCATATATATATATATAACTGAAAATTGGAATGATTTTAATGGGTGTCTATATATATATATATATATATATATATATATATATATATATATATATATATATATATAGTAAAAAAAACTAGCAGGCTCCTTTAGTCTTGGACAGACTGTGGATACCCACGATATATATATATATATATATATATATATATATATATATATATATATAATTAAAAATAACATTTGTATCCAAACTATATATACATATAATTTAAAGGCGGCGCAGTCGTTTTATTGTATAGAATCAACCATTAGCGGTTGAGTTTCATTAATACAATTGATTAGGGACGATAAAAAGGGCGAAACATCGGGAAAGTAAACAAAGTTTTAAATAAATATTTGTAATTTCAGCTATTACATTCGCGATAGAGCACTTTATTTGATTTCTAGTGTCATCGCCTCCTGACATGCTATATATATATATATATATATATATATATATATATATATATATATATATATATATGTGTGTGTGTGTGTGTGTGTGTGGGTGTGTGTCTGTGTGTGTCTGTGTGTGTGGGCGTAGTACGAATATATATGAATGTTTATATATATATATATATTTATATACATATATATATATATATATATATATAACTACTTAATTTACTCACATAAACCTAATATACGAAAGTATAGATTTATGCGTAAACTTTAAGTATTTACTTCAAAAGTGATCAATACGTAGGTAGAGCTAGTTAGTAATTTATAAAATATATATGGCGATTAAGCTACACTGAATATTTTGCGTTTCATCCACTATAGGATTTGTCAGGCTTATATATATATATATATATAATCATTTGTATATATGTGTTTGCGTGTTAGGCATGTATATATGTGAATATATATATATATATATAAATCTATATATAATATGTATGTATATATATATAACATATATATATAAATAAATATATAGCATTGTGCGTTAGAGGAAAGAAGTCAACTCAGTTCTATAAGAGAAGATTTATCGGGAACGTATAAAGCTCAACAAGTATCATTGAAGTTTATATAGGAGAACAATAGGAATGGAAAATGCATTCACAAAAGCTATAGATTGATTAATATAGATTGGTTCATTTATTCAATAAGGATATACAAAAAATTAGTTGGGGGATAGCAGGGACTCTTTATGCCAAGGCCTTTCGAAGTCTAATGCTTCTCATCAGAAGAGTAGAGAAGATGTTATGTAACTTAATGGGGCGTCTAGCGTCTGGAACAGGACGCCCAATGTAATCCCTTTTGTTCAAGCCTGCTTAGGATACACCCAATCACCTTTTCGCCTTAAATCAACACCATAATACCCCTCGCTAAATTATACACCACTTCATAGTGCTGTTGTCGTCTCTGTTACATCTGTCAATGAAATGCCCATGCATAGATAATAGACATCTTAAACACCGATAAAATAGAATTACCACCCATCCATAGTATACCACAACTGAAGCATTAAAATGTATACTACATACATTAAGACGATGATAAAGACCCTATACACCTTTCTACATTACACTCTATATAATATGCTCCTCCTTTATTTAGAATTCAATAAAACTCCCCCAACATCATCTATAATTTTAATTGATGTATTTCGTTCCTAATGAATCCAACGCTAGACGCCGCATCCCCACTATGTTACCTTGCATATTCTCTACTCTTCTGGTGAGAAGCATTAGGCTTCGAAATACCTTGGCATAAAGACTCCCTTCTATCGCCCAACTAATTGTTTGGATTCCCTTATTGAATAAATGAATCAATCCATGTTTACAAATATATGGTTTTTGTGAATTCATTAGCCATTCCTATTGTTCTCTATACATATATACAGAGTCACAGTAATAATCGTTACAAATTAAAGTGGTTATATTTAGTAAATTAAACAAAATTTAGAATTTTTGCAAGTATATTATTGTATCAAACGGAATAGAAAGTTAATACACAAAATATTATTCGATATGTCGAACATCTGCGTCAATAACTAGTAGAAGCCATTTAGGAAAAGCCTTACATATGTCACGACCTTCAGAGATTCCAAACTTTGATGGTGAGTGGCCGAGACCTTGCTCTCAAGGTATGACCAGAATCCAGGGGATTCAAATCGCGGGAAGATGGGGGCCATTCCTCTTAGGGAATGAAGTTCGGGAAATTCTCGGAAAACCACTCCTGAGTCTTTTTGGCCCGATGTGACTGTGCGGAGTCATGCTGAAAAGACCAGGGGCATTTTTTGAAATACTTCTGTGCCCATGGCAACGATGCGCCAACGAGGATGTCATCTTGATAGTTTTGCTGGTTTAATTTCACTTCCTGGTCAACAAAAAAGAGCGGGGACTTTTACCGGAGTCTGTCACGGCTGCCCAGACTATCACTGAGGCGGCACATTGTTTCATTGTCACCACACGGGATCCTTCGTCCTTATTCCTCGACCAAATCCAATCGTTTTGGGTGTCAATGTGGTGTTCAACATCAAATTTCTTCTCATCATGTAAAACGAGATTTGCTAGCGTTCCATCTTGAATGCGGGAAAAAAGAAACTGGGGTCTTTGGAGTCGTTTATCAACAAAGGTGTTGTTTCTTGACATGCTTTAATGAAGACATCTTCAGGTCCTGTTGGAGTACAGTTGGCATGGCCCCATACGACACTCTCGATTCTTTAGCCAGATTCTGATGGATCTCTTAGGATTCCTCCTGATCTTTTCTCTAATGGATTTAACAAGTTTTGGGGTTCTAGCTGTTCGAGGGCGACCTTGCCCTGGCCTATTCTGAATGTCTCCATTCCCCTCTAAACGTTTTAAAGTCCTCTACACCAGCATTATGTTCACTTCCAGGCTCTTGCAGATATCCTACCTCGAGTGTCCTGCTTTAAACAGCTCAACAATTG
>NC_136492.1:82362484-82524984 GCF_053919585.1 Euprymna scolopes | reverse complement strand
GATTACTGCAGATCCATTGGCGATAGCACACACTTCTATTCAGGACCCTGTTTGTTATTTAAAAAAATTGATGTGAACCAAGCCACTGCTCAGCTTCTTTGGACTTGACGGACTGATCATAGAAGTCTCTCGCGTACTTACAATTAACCATTCCATCAGGACTGATTCTATGAAGGGCATGTCTTTTTTTATCATGGGTCGTAGAGGTAGATCTGATATAAATGTACGAAAACTATCACAGAGGTTCAATATATTCTACTATGGAAATGTATGTCGGAAGACTTATCATATATTTTTTAATCTTAACTGAGACAACCGAGTGGTCGGAAGATCCCAACCGGGACAGAGCGGAAACAATAGCTCAGGGCAAGTTGTAAGGAAATGGTTCAGAAGACTTGCAAACTGATCATCACGGGTCGGTTCGTGAACAATCTGAGTTAGGTTATAAACAATGGAGAACTCCTCAAAGAACCTCCCCTCATCATCTGTCTTTTTTGAGTTAGCTAACCATTCAACATTGTTAACAATTACGTCTCCATAGACGTCAATATTAACCGAAGGATGAGCAGACGGGACGTGGTCAATTTTCTCAGATATGCTCTTAACGATAGTAACTCCGCGTTTATGGGAGCCATAGATGGTAAATATAAGCAGAGTGGTTTGAGCAAGTGCAATGCGAAAGCACATGTAGGACAATTTAGATATGTACCTCCCACATGGAAAGCCATCTCTAATGTACGCACATATTCCATGCCTATGGCAATCCTGGGGTCAGATTTGGATGTTAAATGAGAATATCTTTTAATTACGAACTCACCAGGGATATAGTCGGGCCAATGCCAGTATTACTTTGGAAGAACATGTCTGGTATTTTCCTCCTCTAATGTAATTTCCACCCCTGAAAAGTTCGAATGTAGACCTCTGATGTTGGAAAAACAGACATGTTAGTGGGAGTATTTTGCACCTAGTGATAAGACGGCCTCTTTAGTGCTTAGTCTATCGTTCGGGTCCCTGAATGTCAGTCGGATAACGTCCGCCAAGTAAAAATTTAAACTCCAGCACTCTTATTTATAATATGGTTACAAAATGTGGAAAAAGAAGCAGAAAGTTTCAGACATTTCAGGCGACTGCTTACGCAAAAATATTACCGACCTCCAGGTCCGAATGAACAGCGACATATGGAATTGAAATACACGATCCTGACATCTGCGGTACTCTCTCTGTCCTCTCTCTCTCTCTCTCTCTCTCTCACTCTCTGAGCTAATCCGCTACATGATGCTTCATGAGCCGCAAATATCTCAGAAAACTTTCCACAAATTCGGCATTCTGCAGCAACATCCATTGTGTAAATCAACTTTAGAACACTCGGGTTCATTTGCTCTTTTGCTGCACAAAGTCTTCAGTGCACATTGCCAGACACAAAGCTCTATGCCCTTTTCTATTATCTTTTATTCTCCACGCCAGCTACATTCTGAAAGCCCTTTCCGTGCATTCAATTTATCTATCCTTTTTCTGTACACACATTTTCATTGACTCAGCTTGGATTTTATCCTGTCCAAGTTCACTGGGAACAACCTTAAACATCCACGTAAAACTTCTAACTACATACTCATTAAACGATGTCTCTTCACGTGTAACACAAACATTCAAACTCAGCAATCCTCGTCCACCATTGTTCTCCTTTTCATATGATCGGTCTACAAAAAAATCTAATGTGGAATATACCTATTTTTCTCGTCGTGATGTTCATAACAATAAACACCTTGTAAAACCATTCCAGAACTTTTGCACTAAAAACACTGACAGCTCATGCATTCACTGCCTTGATCACATTTTCTTCGTAGAATCATGACTTTCTCTTTAATCCTCTATATTCATAAAGACTGCACCCAAAACACGTCAAATACCCTTCTTCTGCTATTATTTTCCTAAGCTCTTTACTTTGTAACACAATAATAATAATAATAATAATAATAATAATAATAATAATAATAATAATAATAAAATACATTCTCCAATAGGGAATTCTAGACCCGGCTCCTCTTTCAATAAAAACCACCCATGTGTAACGCGCGAAAAATATTGTGACATGGTTTCAGAATTACGGAATTCAAAATAGAACCTAAAAATTGAATATTACATTAGGGAATAATTGTGTACTAGAAATTTATAAAAACTGTAGCGCAGCCTGCGTATTGCTACTCGCCAACAGGAAATACGAATTTTACCAGTACTATCTCCTAAGAAATTCGTTATCGCGACTTGCCAAAGCTATATTTGTTCACTTCGAACTTTACAAGGAAGATGAAAACTCTTTACGCTAAATTAAATTCTACTATAACCGTGAAAGCGACGAGGATATCAAACTCAACGTTATTTTTAACTTTTCAGCTGCTGAATAAGTAATATAACTACAACGAAAATTATGATAATCAAAATTAAAACTTAAAAGAATATATATATATAAATGTATATATATATATATATATACATATCATTAATGCTATTATATTATTATTATATTTATTATGAATAAATAAAAATAATTATTGCTATTATAATGATGAGACTAATAATAGCAATAATAAACATGATAATGCTCGATTCGGACGGGCGCTATGCAAACTTAAAAGAAAACCATAGAAAAAACAAAAAAATCTTTACATCAGAGGAATAAGAAAATACATGCTAGAAATAATAATAATAATAATAATAATAATAATAATAATAATAATAATAATAATAATAATAATAATAACAACAACAACGATAATGATACTAACAACTAGTGGGGCTTGTGGAAATTCCACAGCCGCATTTTTATATGTAATATATTGTTGCTGAACATGATGTGAGCGTTCTGTTCAACATGAATGAAGGCACTATCATATTATTCTAGTTTTTTATTAAAACTGTATCGCTCCCTAATAAAAGTAATAACTTTGATATATATTTCATGAGCTGATAAATTCATTACAAGCACACCGGTCAGTTAACTCACATTTTATCATTTTTCATAATTGTTAAATATGTTAATATGTTCGACAATAATTTTTCATAATTTCACTCCACATTATCGCTCCTCCCTTCATTAAAATATTAAATTTGATATATTGTACTGGCTGATTATTTTATTAAAAAAAACACAACTATCAATTAACTCACAGTTAATCTTTTTTAATAGTTCTTAGATATGGTACTAATTTTGACAATAATTTTTCATCATTTAAACTCACCATATCGCATACTTATCTAAAATAATAACTTTGATATGTTGTCTAGGCTGATTATTCCATTACAAACACACGCATCAATAAACTGACATTTGATAAATTTTCGTAATTCTTAAAAATGTTACTAATTTCGAAAATATTTTTTTTTTATAATTTAAATCAACGTTGTCACCCAACCTTACTAAAATAATAACTTTGATACATATTCTGGGCTGATTATTTCATTACAAACACACTTATCTCATTTTTCTAATTCTTGGGCATGTTACTAATTTCGACAATCACTTTTCATACTTTATGCCCACATTATAGCCCCCTCCTTAAGAATATAATAACTTTGAAATATTGTATAAGCTTATTATTTTATTACAAACACACTAATGCATGAAATCACATTTAATAATTTTTCATAATTCTTGGATATGTTACTTTCAAAAATCCTTTTTCATAATTTTAACCCACATTTTCGCTCATCCCTATTTACTAAATATTAACTTTGATATATTGTCTAGACTGATTATTTCTTTACAAACCCACCAATCAATTATCTCATATTTCATCATTTATTCGTAATTCTTAGATATGTTACTAATTTCAACAATAATTTTTCATAATTTTAGCCCTACTTATCTGCTTCCCCTTTACTTATATAATAACTTTGATGTATTGTCTAGACTGATTATTTCATTATAAACACACTAATCAATTAAATCACATTTGGAATTTTTCGGAATTCTTGGTTATGTTACTAATTTAGACAATATTTTTTTTTATAATTAAAATCATCCTCGTCGCCATCTCCTACTAAAAAATTGCTTTGATATATTGTCTGGGCTGATTATTTCATAAAAAAACACAACCATCAATTAAATTACACTTCATCATTTTTCTTAATTCTTTGATATGTTACTGATTTCGACAATTATTTTTAATATTTTAACCTACATTATCAACCCCCCCACTACTAAAATAATAACTTTGGTATATTATCTGGGATGATTATTTCATTTCAAACACATCATTCAATTAACTAAAATTTTGTCATTTTTCATAATTCTTTGATATGTTAATAATATCAACAATCATTTTTCATCATTTTAACCCACATAATCGCTCCACTTACTAAAATAATAACTTTGATATATTACCTGGTCTTATTATTTCATTGCAAACACATTAATGCATTAAATGCCATATTACATTTTCCATAGTTCTTGGATATGGTACTAATTACGACAATTATTTTTCATAATTTAAACCCTCCTTATCGCCCTCTCTTACTAACATAATTACTTTGATATATTTTCTGGGCTGATTATTTCATTATAAACGCACAACTGATTAACTCACATATAATCGTTGTTCATAATCCTGGATATGTTACTAATTTCGACAATAACTTTTATAATTAAAAACCCACATTATGCCTGTCCTTCCTACTTCTAAAATATATTTGCTATATTGTTTGGGCTTATTATATAATTACAAACATATCAATCAAGTAACTCACATTTCATCATCTTTCATAATTCTTGAATATGTTACAAATTTCGACAATAATTTTCATAACTTTAACCTACCATGTCGCTTCCCTTACTTAAATAATAATTTTGATATATATGTAGAGGGCTGATTATTTCATTACAAACAAATCAATTCTGGGTATTCTCATAGTATATATGTTTCACCTATCTTATCCAATCCCGGGTTACGCCGCATATTCTCATAATGCTATGTCATTCGATCCGAGGCGACGCTGGGTATTTTGCTACTATATTGTAGCAAAATACACACCTATCTGATTCAATACTGGCCGACGCTTTCTGATAGTATATATTTGCACATCTCATTCAATCCCGCGACTGACTTTATATCGCCCCCGCCCACTGTTGAAAATATACATTAAATAAAGTAATTTTTTTGCTTTTTTTAATTACATTTTCACCCCAAACAAAGCACATTGCCACTTTGGTGTAGGGGGCTACTATCAGGGTCAGCAACTACTAGGGTACTATGTAGGGATTTGGGCAGCAAGATGTCGGTTCATGTTGCACTTGAACTTCTTCACGTCAGTTCAGTTGGGGAAGCCGGGACCTGGAATGGAATTCCAAAGTCTAGCGGTTCTGGAGAAGAAACTACTGGAGTAGAAAGATCTTTTACATCTAGGGATCTCTACAGTGTGGGGATGGGATTTAGCAGCCTGTCGGGTTTGACGAGGGTGTTCACGTCGTGATGCACAAGTGTCCGCAGTTCGTCAGAGCATTCACCATAAAAATACTTGTAGAATAGGCAGAGGGATGCAACGTTTCGTCGATGGGACAGAGGCTGAAGCTTAGATGCCAGTTCAGGGCCTATCAGATGTACGACTCTCTTTTGAACCTTGTTTTAATTGTAAACTGTTTCACGCATTTCCGGGACTGACTTTATATCCCCAACCCACTGCTAAAAAGATACATGAAATAATGTAATGTCTAAATAAGAAACTGTTTCAGCCATTTCCGGGGCCGACTTTATATCCAAAACCCACTGCTTAAAATATACATTAAATAATGTAATGTCTAAATAGTAAACTGTTTCAGCCATTTCTGGAACTGACTTATAATCCATAACCCATAGTTGAAGATATACATGAAATAAAGTAATGTAGAAATCGTAAAATTTTTCAGCCATTTCCGGGATTGACTTCTTCTCTCCCATCCTACTGTTAAAACTTTACATTCAATAAAGTAATGTCCAAAACGCACATGGTTGCCATTTCCGGAACCGACTTCATATTTCCCACCCCAATGTTAAAAATATACATTAAATAAAGTAATGTGTAATGCGTAAATGGTTTCACCTATTTTCGGGACTGATTTAATATTCCCTACCCCATAGTTAAAATTATACATGAAATAAAGTAATGTTTAAATCGTAAACGGTTTGAGTAATTTCCGAGACTGATTTCATATCCTGTAATCCACTGCTTAAAATATACTTGAAATAAAGTAATGTTTACATCATAAATTGTTTCAGCAGCTTTCCAAAAGTAATACATAAAAACATTAACACGGTTAGCGATTAGGCAACCCTTGCTCCAACATGAATTTCTGAGTGTAGTATCAGTTTCAGCATTCCAGTGACTTAAATCCCCCCTTTTTTGGTCTTGGTTAATTTTGCCTTCGTGGGGAGGCTAGTAAACAAAATAATAATCAGAATGAACATTTTCCAGGGCATTTTATAATTAATCAGAAGTGACATTTCCAAGGAATTTTGTAATTTAATCAGAAATAACTTTTTCCAGTTACTTTTTTTTATATTAAAACTTTGTTACATTCAACATAGTACCTATTCACAATGCCTCCCCGCGGGACAGATTTTAACACCAGGGTTGTTTTTTCATCGTGGAAAAATTGTTTTAGTCGTAAAGTATTTCTCCTCCACTGAGAGAGAAGAAATTGAAATGTAGCACATGAAGAACAGATGGTATTTATTTGCTCCCCTACTGAGCAAATTAGGCACAAGGCCGTTTTTAATGTGAGGTAAAAACCAGCTCCCCTAAAAGTAGGCAAAAAGGGGGCACTCTGGTTACCAAAAATAATAATTGTCCCAGTATAGAGGGTTTCCCCTCCATTGACTAGTACAAATTATCTTAAGTGCAGCATCTGAAGAACAGATACTACACTTTGATGTTAGCAAAAAGGCCAAGAAAGACAAATCATTTTTATTAGCTTTGCCTCAACAGTGACCAATTTTTTTTTTATATTTCAATTTCTTTTTCAAGGGTGAAAAGGTTTATTTGGAATATAAAATTTTTGGGAATATTCCACTTTCCTTTTTTAGGGATGTACAGCATGATAACGGACGGAGCGATAAGCGTCATAATATAATAATAATAATAATTAGCTGGACCTGTGAAAATTCACCAGCGAGCTCTTTCATATGTAATCTATTAATGTTGGCATTTTGTGGATCATCAGTGTAAATAGAGAAGCCCTGATATTATTGTACCTATTTACGGGACAAAGATAGACACCAGGGTCGTTTTCTAACGTGGAGAAAAGGTACAAAAAAAAAATTGACTCAGTCGTGAAGGACTGCGCCTCCACCAAAAGAGAACAAGAAATGGAAATGCTACATCTGAAGAACAGATACTAAACTTTGGTCTTGACCAAGAAGCTCTTTTATTAAAAATATTTATATAAGCTAGCAGGGACACCCGTCGTAGACCGGTCTTTAAATACACTTAAATATGATATTTTAATTTATGCAGATTTCGTATATATTACTATAGAGTAAATATTCTATCAATTTTTTATATGTTATAAAGTTGCGATTTCAAGAAAAAAAAATGTATCCATATGCCTTGTGTGTATCGGCTTGAATTGAATCTGAAATCAAAATGAAGAATATATATATATATATATATATATATATATATATATATATATAATTTTAGTTCTTTCAGCTATAATTCAAGCCGAAACCAAAACATTTGAAGAATTCTTGGAAAAATTATTTATTAAAAAAATAGATGACTTGAGTGCCATCAGTTATAATCTAACCGAAACGGAAACCAAAACCAAAAATTCTTAGTAAAATAACTTATTGCAAGAAATGGAAGGTCATAACAATTAAACGACAGTCAGTCACAAGAAAAAAGGTGAAAGAGTGACACACAAAATAAAACCCACTATCTTATTAATATATTAATGTCTTAAAAAGCAACTATGATAAGCAGATAAGAAAAAAGAAATTTAAACAAAAAACATGAAAAACAAGTTTGAAAAAATAGTAATAAAAATAAGACATTTTTATTTCGTAAAAACGAAACGTAAAAATAATAAACAAACCTAGAGTCCACTACTTTTCTAATAATTCACTTGTATATATATATATATATATATATATATATATATATATATATATATATATATATATACACACACATACACGCACACATATATATACACACATATTTATATACACACACATATATATTTATACATGTGTGTGTATGTGTGTGCGTACACAGTGTATCAGAAAGTGAGTACACCCCTCGCATTTCTTCAAATATTTAATTATATCTCTTCATGGGACAGCACTGAATAAATGATTTTTTGACAATGAAAAGTAGTCTGTCTGCACATATATAACAATTAATTTATTTTCTCCTCAGAATAACCCAAAATAAGGCCAGTAAAAGCTAAATACCTGGCAACAAAAGTGAGTACATCCTTTACGAAAAGTTACGAAATATACAGCGTGTCAACTATCAATATTTTGTGTGACCACCATCATTATCCAAAACTGCCTTTACTCTCCTGGGCATGGAGTTAACCAGAGCTCCACATGTAACCACTATAATGCTCTTCCACTCTTCAATTACTACGTCGCGGAGCTGACGGATATTAGTGACTTTGTGCACCTCCACCTTCTGCTTGAGGATGCCTAAAAGATGTTCTATTGAATTCAAATCTGGAGACATGTTTGGATAGTCCATCACGTTTACTCTCGGTGTCTGCAGTGAAGAAGTAGTTGACATTCCCACCACCATGCTTCACTGTAGGCATGACACACTTATCTTTGTACTCCTCAACATTGGTGTGCATGTCTGTCACCCCAGAAGAAATCCTCTTCTGAACGCAATACAAAAGAAAACCCACAAACAGTTTGTGAAGACGTGTCAACAAAGACCATTGATTACTGGAACGATGTCCTATGTTCTGATGAGACGAAATTTAATTTGTTTGGTTCTGATGGCCTTAAGCAAGTGTGGCGGCGAACAGGTAAGAAGTAAAAAGACTTCTTCACGTCAGTTCAGTTGCCTACGATCAAGCATGGTTGTGGGAATGGGGTCTGTAGATATTAGAGAGGTATATTTCATTGGGAGAAACATCAACTCCAACATGTACTGCCAAATACTGCTGCAGAGCCTGACCCTCCCGCCAGAAACTGGGTCACAGAGCAGTGTTCCAACATGACAATGACCCAAAACACACATCCAAGAGAACCACTGTTTACTGAAGAGGCTAATGGTCAAGGTCATAGACTGGTCAAGCATGTCACAAGATTAGAATCCAATAGAACACATTTGCAGCATCCTCAAACAGAAGGTGGATGTGCGCAAAGTCTCAAATATCCACCAGCTTCGTGACGTCGTAATTGAAGAGTGAAAGAGCATTCCAGTGGCTACATGTGAAGCTCTGGTATACTCCATGCTCAGGAGAGTAAAGGAAGTTTTCGATAATGATGATGGCTGCACAAAATATTCAGAGTTGACATATTGTATGTTAATATTGACAACTTTATGTAAGGGGTGTAATCACGTTTGTAGCCAGAGATTTAACTTTTATTGGCTATATTTTGTGTTATTTAGAGAGGAAAATAAATCAACTATGCAGACAGATTACTTTACATTGTGTCAAAAAATCATTTTTCAGTGTTGTCCCATGAAGATATATACTTCAATATTTGAAGAAATTTCAAGGATGTACTCACTGTACTTTGTTACATTATACGTAATATCTATTCACAATGCCTCCCTATGGGACGGATTTAGATACAAGGGCCGTTTTTTAACGTGGAGAAAAAATTGTTTTAGTCGCAAAGTATTTCTCCTCCACTAAGAGAGTAGAAATTGAAATGTAGCACTTGAAGAACAGATACTAAACTTTGATCTTAGCCAAAACGCCAAGAAAAGCAAATCATTTTTATTAGCTTTGCCGCAGCAGCGACCCCAATTTTTTGTTCCATTTTTAGGGATGCACAGCATGATAACGGACGGAGCGATAAGCGTAGTAGTAATAATAATAATAATAATAATAATAATAATAATAATAATAATAATAATAATAATAATAATAATAATAATAATAATTGTGATTTCGTTTATCAACGTCTATCTGGAAAGGCATAGGATTAATTTCTAGAGGATTTTCCTCAATCCCGGCCCAAAGCAGGAGCTTCAAATATCAAGGGTGTTGGTGGCACCTAGAATAGCAGAGGTCTGAAGGTCACCTAAAACATCGGGGATTTGTAGTTTTTTTTTCAATTATCCTTCTAGACGACCTGATACTACTGCTAGTGTACCAACTGCGACCGATATTATTTGTGTTGTAACCCAATGCATACACCTTAACTCCAATGCCAATAGAGAAGGATTGCTCCAATTCTCGCTCTTTTTCTCTTTCACATTCTTGTCCCAGGATATTGAAAAGTCTACAATCTGCCAGTTTTTTGAGACTTTATCAATGTCGATCAAATTCGGACGATTATGTTCCAATTGCTTAGTCGATTTGACACTTTTGTCCCACCATACCTCTACCTTGCAATTCTCACTTGTTCTTTCTTCATCAGGCACCTCCTCAAACAATTTTCCAGCACACTTCATCACAATCTTCTTACACACCTTCGAATATATCCGAAGTCCCATGCGATCGTATCTTTTGCGGTACTCTTTCTGGGCCAGTCCACTACACCCTCCTGCTACGTGCGCAATTACCCTTGAGGTCTTACAACAAATCCGGCATTCTGTAGCAACTTCCTCTCCTAGAGCCACTTTTTGAACAATTGTATTCGTAATGCCTGCCCTTGTGCTTTTTTTACTTAGGCATAACCACTTATCAAGGCCCAGAGACCACTACAGGATTTTGTCGATGTATCTCGATTGAGTCATCGTAACAAGTCCTTTGCTTTGAGTAAATTCTATCCGGAGAAACCAGGATATTTTGCCAAGATCGGTCATTTTGAATCTTTTACTTAATTTGTTCTTTATATCAGTTAACATTATGTCACAATTTGATGCGATTAAAATATCATCGATCCACAAAACCAAAATCAGTAGTTTATCGTCTTTGTGTTGGGTATATAAACAGGGGTCTACAGCGCATTGTCTAAATTGTTGTTTAGTAATATAATCATGAATACGGTGTTCCAACACTGAGCACTCTGCTTTAGACCATATAATGACTTGTTAAGTCGCCACACGCTATTTTTTTTTCATTATAAATCCCTCTGGAGGGGTAATATAAATTTCACAGTCTCTTGGGTCATTCAAATAAGCATTTTTACGTCCATTTGATGGATGTTTAGGTCATATTGTGATGCGACTTGCAGTAACTGATTGTCGTTAGGTGTGTGGTCGGTGAAAACGTAGAAAAGTATTCTTTACCGTAAATCTGAGAGTACCCCTTAGCAACAAATCTTGCTTTGTACTGTTCTACGCCTGATGCTGCACTCTTTTTGTAAAGACCCATCTGGTAGAAATAACATGTTTATCTCTTGGGAGAGGCACTACCGTATAGGTGTCATTTTCGGTTAAGGCATATATTTCTTTTTTCATGGCAATTTTCCATTCATCACAATGTTCTGAATTAATTGCTTCGTTGAAGCTTTTTGGCGCATTTTCCATTGAATAGCAATAGTCGATTTGATAATCTTTTATATTGTCGACCACAAAAAAATCGGGTCGTCTTCTATGTCTTTTGGGATGTCTTTCGACTATATCATCATCATCATCATCATCATGGACACTTTCGTCTTCGTCATTTTTATTGTTTTCGTTTGTTCTAATTATTTGAGGTAATATAATTTCATCCTCTTCATATGACGGGTTTTCCTCTATAAAATTAAACGTGTCTGTGAATTTTACACACCGGATTCATTTTATTTTATTTTTTTCGGGAAAAATATTAAATTGGCTGGACTGTTTTTATCGTATCCAAGAAATATACCTCTGTCGGCTTTAATATTCAATTTACTCTTTTTCTCTATATATGAGAAGCAAGTTGAAACAAATATATGCCTTCTGCTAAAATTTGTTTTTTTTTGCCGCAAAACGATTCATATGGAGTTTTAGAGAGTGTTTTGTTAAAGTACCTGTTGCGTATATAAGCTGCCGCCATAAGTGCATACGTCCAGAGGTTTTTAGGGAGTTTTCATTCAATGAGTAGGCATCTTGCCATTTCCAAAAGTGTCCGCCACGCACGTTCAGCAGTCCCGTTTTGGTGTGGTGATCTAGGAGCTGATGTTTCATGCCTGATATGATGGTTGATTGGTAAAAGTTCAAAGTCTTTATTTGGTGAATTCCGTACCGTTGTCAGAGCGAATACACTTCATTTCACCGTAGGGGGCCATGCCAGCTAGATATTTCTTAGTTGCTAGCAGGGTATCAGATTTGTTCTTTAAAAAGTAAACCATTATTAAACCTGAATGGTCATCTACGAAATTCAACACATATCAATAATGTTCTCTGGCCATCGGTTCTACGGGACCGTTTAAGTCACAATGCACCATAGATAGGATTTTTTTGGCCTTTTTGTCTGGTATCTTGTTTTGATAGTTTGTCATTTTCCCTTGCGTACAGACGTCGCAGTTTAAGGTTTTTGATGTTTGTATTTGCATTCCATCAACTACAGTCGGCAACTTTTTGATATCAGGAATATTGCAGTGTCCAAGAATTTTATGACATGTCTGTAGATCATGGCAGGTGGTTTTTGATGGGAGTACGCTATTTAAATAATATAGTCTTCCATTTTCTTTAATGTCGAATACAGTTCCATTCGGGTATACCAGTTTTGATTTATTGGGGCTAAAGTTTATATTTGCACCTTGTTTTGTCGCAGCTTGTACAGAAAATATATTTTGTTTCAATTTTGGGATTAGAAGAGCGTTTTCTAGAATACAGAAACGCAGTTCACCTTTATTGTTCTTTAGCGAGGTTTTCGCATTGCCTCTTTTCAAAACGATATTATTGACTCGACTCTCGTCAGCTAGTTCTACAAAATGATTTTGTGGCTTAAAGTTGGGATCAAAATTGATAAAATCAGATTCCTTTCTAATCACATGTGCCGTGGCCCACAATCGACAAGAAAATTATTATTGTTTGTTAAAGCATCAAATGTACACGAAAATAAAAATGTATGTTCGCTAACAGAGCTCTCTACATTTTAATGTAGTCGCCATTTTGAGTCATGTATCTACATTGGAAACTCTTGTGATTAGGTCGTCAACAATTATAGCAAATAATTTTTGTACTTTTCTTAGGAAAATGCTTGCTTTTGGCAAAGTTGCGTTTTTTATTTCTGGCATGTGTATAATTAGATTTTGGTGTTTTTATGTGTGTATTTTTAAATTTCATGATATTTGTGGATTCGTTTTTTTCTGTGATCATTTTTTCAGTTTCTTCGTAACTTCTGAGTGCTACCTTGAATTGGGTAAAAGTCATGGGTTTTTCTTTCTGGGTTATCACGGTGGTAAATGGCTTGAAATCACGCGGTAATCCCTTAAGGACCATGGAAATTAACAGACTGTCACTTATAACTTCTCCAGACATTTTTAAAGAATTTGCAGTTGTCTCGGCTCTTATAATATAATCAGTAATAGTTTCGGCTTCCACTCGTGTTAGAGAGGTCAGCTCAGTGTATAAAGAAATAATTTTGGGTTTCCATTCGATAAATAATGTTCTCCCAATATGTTTAATGCTTTGCAGCCGTCGTCCAGGGCTTCTCTCATTACCAGTGATAGACTTCAGTCATCTAAACACTGTATTAATTCGGCAAAGACAGTTGCGTTCTTTTCAATGAAGTCGGGGTCGTTTCTGTTTTTAGGTTGTGTTTGTAGTACTTTGTGTAGCTTTTGGATTCGTAGATATCCCAGAAATTTAACTTGCCACAATTCGAATTTTAATTCGGATCCATCGAAATAAAGACGCTCGCTGGGAGCATAACCTCTAGAATTGTAAGCCATTTTGAGTTTCAGAACAGTTTCAGATGGTTCGCTGTTACACACAAGACCTGGGAGTTGACTTGTTTGTAGTAGACAGTTCCACAGAACAAACTATTCTTACCGTGTCGAAATCCGGGAAAAGACATGTGAAATTGCTCCAGAAAAGGTTTAATATTTATGAAACAATTCTGGTTTCTGATTGGTTGGTAGCAGAACGTGAATTAATTTGATTCGTCAGTTCTTAGCAGCATCGTTTATAAATAGAATCGTCCGACTGTGTCGGATCATACCCCATTAATCCCATTACAAGTCCATTGTGATTGGATGTGTCTCCTAGCGGCTTCGGCTGCAGGGAGACAGGGTAGTATATGCCAAGGATTCGTCACTTGACACTCAGCTTAACAGGTGAGGGGCCGGGAACCGGCCCAGCACCAGTTGGACTGAGGTACACCGCATGGGTAATACCTAGGAGGCCCACCCTCCCAGGCCTTGCCCCCAGGCTTTCCGGTGGGGCAAGTTTATTGCTTGCTGCCTGAGGCGCCCCGACCGGGGAATGCCGACGGGGTTACTCAGACAATTTTTTAAATTGCAGGAGGCGATATAGACACTGAGTGCATAAAAAATGAAGCACGCATGACCTGTTATATTTAGCAGAGCAAAACATGCAGGAGTAAATCGATTCCATAAAAATTAAAGAATACAAATAGAAACTGAAAAAAGAAGATTTCTACGAGAGTGTGAACATCGATAAAATGTATGGGGTTGATGAGTGGCCGATAGTAAAAAAAGATAACTAAATCTGTCAAAAAACGCATTATATTGTACAACATTTAGTCACTTATCACAGAAGTTATCGTAAAACCTATGATTGGGCATAGAAAACAAAAGAAGGGAATGCTATTTTAAAATTGTTAAAGGAGAAACTAAAAGCTGGAAATTGGGAACAACCGCCAACCCGCCGATTTGTCAATGATAAATGATATGCATCTGTCACTACCAAAGTGAATTAATCTCTACCATTTTTCTCTGTAAATAATTTAGTTCAGTTCAGTAACATTATCACATCTGCTGCCAATATTGTGTGAAACCTACTCAGAATACGAGAACAGACAAAAAATGTAAAGAAATGTTTCAATGGCCAAATACAACAAGTAGAAAGCATTTTAACTATTTTAATAAACTTGAAGCAATAGAAAGAGGGAAAGTCATTATACCTGCTGCTCATCCATGTCGTGTGTTCTGAAAAAGCATTCAAGAAAAATAATGTGATATATAAAACGATGCAGAATGAGTCAAAATATTTAAACCGGTGTGTCGTCTAAAATAGAACGACAAATGAACACAATATTTGGCGTCCAGATGTTGAAGGTGAAGGTTACATTGCTGTATAGTTTGGCGTTCATATTGTAGAGAGAGAGAGAGAGAGAGAGAGAGAGAGAGAGAGAGAGAGACGGATGGGGACATTCATTGATGAGGAGAGAGAAGAGACATGAATTTGTTATGTTACGAAGCGTATGGTGACAAGCAAAAAAGAATAGACAACACAGGATTAAGATTTGAACGAACTCAACAATTTATTTTCTAATAAATAACACAGAATAATAACGAGCTGTCCTTGGGGTGAAGATGGCAGATTGTTGTTAGTTGTTGTTATTGTGGTTATAAGGCACGACGAAACCTTCGTTTGTAATAGTAGTAGCAGCAGTGCTGGTCTGGTTATAATCGTGTGTCAATAGCGATAGTTGTTGTTGTTAGAAGGCGCGACGAAGCCTTCGTTGGTAATGGTAGTAGCAGCAGTGCTGGTTATAATCGTGTGTCAATAGCGATAGTTGTTGTTGATAGAAGGCGCGACGTAGCCTTCGTTGGTAATGGTAGTAGCAGCAGTGCTGGTTATAATCGTGTGTCAATAGCGATAGTTGTTGTTGTTAGAAGGCGCGACGAAGCCTTCGTTGGTAATGGTAGTAGCAGCAGTGCTGGTTATAATCGTGTGTCAATAGCGATAGTTGTTGTTGATAGAAGGCGCGACGTCCTTCTGCTGTCTTTTCCTTGGCTTCGCTAAATATAGCAAGCACGCGGACGTAGTTGTAGACAAACGGTTAGTGATGAAGAAATTGCCTCCATGTCGAGAAAACTGTGTTTCTTTTGGGTTGTTGTTTTCGCTACGGTGTGTAAGGCATCTAAGCGTTTTGCCCGTAATTTTGTGGAGGTAACCATGATCATGTGCCTCGACTTTGGTGCCATGGTAGCGATCGTAGCGTGAATCCCTACGTAGTCAGTTTCTCCCCAAAGCGGTCAGGAATCATGAAACTTGAGTGGTGGTCGTCACGGTGACACGTGGCAGACAGTATGACGGCGTCCCCAAGTCAAAACGAGATCTAAATCATAACATCATAACAGCTCCCCCAGATCTCATTTTGGCTTGAATTGTCCAGTGCGGTCATAGTTGCATGTGTGAATGGAATCAACCCATGATGAAATCCTTAAACCGTTTAGGAAGCTGGCCTCGTGTTGACCGATTCCGAATCAGGTCCGATCTGTATCCGGACGGTAGTCGAGGGGTTTCTACGTATATGGGGTCCTGCAACGCTCTGTGTGCCCCTGCCTTGGGTGGAAGCGTTGTCTCTTCGGTAGATTGACGAGTTGGGTAGGGTAGAGGAGGTAGATTGGGGGACAAATGTTTTGGACGTGGTATTAATCGGCGGACATGTGCCCGGTGAACCCATTCACTCTGGCCATCATCATTTTTTATCTGGATCACCATGCTGTTGGTCTTGGCCACTTCGAAGGTACCGATCCAGGGTAGGTGAGATGCGTGAGCAATAGCTGATTGAGGCCGGTGGATTAGTACCTTGTCACCGACTTGTATTGGTTCCTTATTCATGTCCTTGTCTAAATTTGGGTCTTGGGCGTGGTCAGCTTCATTGTTGGCCAGCGCGACGTGTCGATGAACTTGTCTTAACAGGGCATTGACCTGCATGCCGTAAGCCGTGGGGCTGGGGTTTGTGATACTGTTGTCGGGTAATCTTGGCAAACCAATGTTGGGCTGCCGACCAGTGATGATATAGTGTGGTGACGCTCCAGTGGCACTGTTGATGGTAGCATTCATTGATGAGATGACGGATTCGAGGACGTCGGTCCACTCACAGTCTCTATCTTCGCACAGCATGTATATGGCGTTTTTCATCGTGCGATGCTGTCGTTCAATGTTACCTGAGCTTTGTGGTCGCCAGGCACAATGTAATTCCTGCGTGATTGATGTGAGTTGGCAAAAGATCCTGTATACCTCCCCCGTGAAGTGGGTTCCGCGATCGGATGAAACAATGCGTGGTATTTCCCGGTGTCGAAGGAAGAAACTGTAAACTCCACGGGCAGCATCGATCGCACGATCTCTGGAACACGGCACAGCCGTAAGGTGTCTACTGAAACTGTCCAGCATGGTTAGGATGTAGCGTTTCCCCTTTGAAATTGGCATCGTGACGAAATCAATGTAGATGATTTCGAACGGTCTTTCTCCACGTTTGCAGTGCCCGGTGGGCCAGACCTTACGTTTGCCATAGTTACCCTTCCGCTTGGCACATGTTTCGCAGGAGTTGACATACGTCCTGATGTCATGGTCCTTGCATTCCCACCAGTAGCCGGATAGATGTTCGCGCATGCGGGCGATACCTGAATGATTAGTGCAGTCATGGGCCTGATGCAGGTACTTGGGACGGAGTTTGTATGTTACGACCAGTTTTGGGGAATGATTGTTGTCCCTAATCATCAAGACAGATGTGCCGGGCTCCAGGTAGAACTGGTGGATGTATTTGTTGAGTATGGGGGCCCGATGGTCATCGGGGTCGATGTTACAGTTTTTGCTGGAGTTATTCGTCTGGAGGGTTTTGATGATTCTCGACAGTGTGTTGTCTGTGCATTGCTCAGCAGCGATATTGATATGGTCACAATTGTATTTTGTGGGGATGGTCGATGAAGAGTGATAGGCAAAGAACGCATCCACAATATTCTTGTGGTGGCGGGTGTTCTGAGGTGTGTGTGCTTCGGGGATGAGCATTGATCCATCAATTTCGTCCATACACCAGGATGGGATGTAAATACGTAGGTCCGAACCCTGGATTCGGAATGTTTTGCCTGCAGGGTTGGCGTCAGCTGGTGTGTTATTTTTTCTTTGGCCATGACTTCTGCTGAGCATGTCGGCCCAGACATTGGATTCGCCCTCCACAAATTCCAGGACGAATTTATAGCATGCGATCTCTTCCTGCCATCTGCGGATTTTGGCATTGTTGAATACCCGCTGATCCAGATAGGTTAGTGATCTGTGGTCGGTGAAGATGACGAAGGGGCGGCTGTGTAGGAAGTAGTCGAATTTTGCTATGGCCCACTTTATTGCGTATGCCTCGCGTTCAGTTGTGGACCAGTTTTGTTCCGTGGTGTTAAATATGTGTGAAGCGACTGCTATGATCTTCTTCTTTCCCCTGTCATCTTCTTGCATTAGGATGGCCCCACATGCGGTGTCACTCGCATCAGTGGTGAGCGTGAAGAGTTGATCAAAATCAGGGAATGAAATGACAGGAGGCGAGGACAGTCGTTTCTTTATCTTATTAAAGGCCTTGTCCGCCTGCTCAGTCCATGCAAATGGTTTGCCAGCCATATTCAGTTCATGGATGGGGGTCATGATGCTGGAAAATGTGTCCGACCTGATTTGTTCCTGTACCCGTGTCTCCAGGAATTGCCGTATCCACACTAAACGACCTATGAGGCCTTGCAGTTCCTTTTTTGTTGTTGGAGGCTTCATTTCCATGATGGCGCGGACGTATTCGGGGTCGGCCTTGAAACCCTTGCTATTTACGATGCGACCGAGGAATTTTGCTTCGTTCGCGAGGAAGGTACATTTATCCGGATTCAATTTTAGTCCAAATTTACGTAGGGCGGTGAATAGTTGCTCCAGTGCCAGTATGTATCCTTCAAATGTTTTGGCGTGGACTAGGTTGTCGTCAATGTACGAGGATATGTTGGTGCGAGATGTAACAGTGGCCAAGGCTTCAGCTATGCAGCGGGAGAAGATTTGTCCGGCAGATGTGAGACCAAAGGCGAGTCGTGTGTATTGGTAGCATTTGCCCTTCCATGTGAATGCAGTTTTGTGTCGATCACGCTCGTCGATAGCGATCTGCCAATAGCCACTGCGAAGATCAAGGGATGCAAAATATTTATTTCCTTCGCCGATTCTGTGGAACAGGTGGTCAATCGTAGGTATGGGGTAGGGGTCGAGATCGACTAGGACCTTGTTGAGTGTTGCTTTGAAGTTGGCAACTACCCGGATTGCCCCGTTCTTCTTGCGAACGGCAAATACAGGGCTATTAAAACCCTTGGGATCCTTGCATGGTTCGATGATCTCTCTGGCGGCCATGTGCATGATTTCAGCATCGACGTCAGCCTCGAGAGCCTGGGCGATTGGGTGTTGCTTCTGACAGCGGGATTGGCCATTGGTTGGTATTCGAACTGGTCTGATGAAGGTACCCTTTTCTCCCTTTTCGGTACCCATGATGTCGGCGAAGCGGATGATTAAGTCTGCTGTGGCCTCCAGTTCGTCGCGGTTTGGATGGTTGGGCAATGCCACACCCACATTACTCTGTAGCCAGTGTAGTTTTTCATTTAGTGTCTTGGGGCTGGGCTGTGTGAGTCTAGTGGAATGATCGATGGTGTGGGCTCCAAATGTGGTATCATCAGCTGGTATCTTCTGTGTAAGAGCTGGTAGTATTGCTGCCGTGTGAGTTATCGGAGTGGACGCGAGCGTGCGTCTGAATTCGATCGTTGATTTTTGGTGGTCGATTGTGTAGGAGTCTAGTGTGCTGTGACCAAGGATGCTTTGGCCGATCAGGATTGGAGATATAGCGGATGTTATCAGCATGTTGATCCCGTCGAACCTGGGTGAATCGTGGTTGCCGATGGCGATGCCACAATTAAGTTCGCCAAGGATATGGATGCTGCCGTTTATGCCTCTCACATGCACGTTGGATGGCGTTATTCGACGTCTGACCTCTTCAGGTATTCGAGACACTGGCATAATGCAAGTGGAGCAGCCTGAGTCCAACATAGATATGTCCGAGAACGTAGCTCCCTCGATCATGAAATGTGTGTTGACGAAAGGTGACTTCTGCGCCGAGTGTTGATGAAAGTTAAATATGTGATGGTGAGTCTGTTGGACCACGGGGTGAGCCATCACATCTCGCCTGGTCCGTATTGAAAATCCTCGGCCATGGTAGTGGGGAGAGTATCTTCCGGTGGCATATCCTTGTCGTCTGTTGCGATATATGCCTGGGAACGAGGTGGGTGCCGGTACCGACAGTTGCGTCCATGGAAGCATGCATAGCCTTTCATGTAGTTTTGGCATATCTCAGCATCCTGATTGTGTTCATCATCCCTGCGCATCTGAAAATGGCCGCGAGTGCCAGTGGGTTTGGTGTTGCGCAGTGTTGTGGTATCTTTCCTTGCCTGTGGGCGGAGAGTTTGCCTGTTCACATTGTGTTCAGTTCGCCTGGTCCTTTGATCAGATCGTTGTGGCCTGTTTGCGTAGTACGCGATGGGACTATCATTGATTTCATCGTCCGTTTTGACACCACAGTCGATGTACCGCTGTACATCACTAGCTATCCCACTTCTGACACCAGTTGTTATGTTACGAAGCGTATGGTGACAAGCAAAGAAGAATAGACAACACAGGATTAAGATTTGAACGAACTCAACAATTTATTTTCTAATAAATAACACAGAATAA
This sequence comes from Euprymna scolopes, assembly GCF_053919585.1. Taxonomy (NCBI): domain Eukaryota; kingdom Metazoa; phylum Mollusca; class Cephalopoda; order Sepiida; family Sepiolidae; genus Euprymna; species Euprymna scolopes. Next base: position 82,504,272 of record NC_136492.1, on the reverse strand, counting down.
TAACGAGCTGTCCTTGGGGTGAAGATGGCAGATTGTTGTTAGTTGTTGTTATTGTGGTTATAAGGCACGACGAAACCTTCGTTTGTAATAGTAGTAGCAGCAGTGCTGGTCTGGTTATAATCGTGTGTCAATAGCGATAGTTGTTGTTGTTAGAAGGCGCGACGAAGCCTTCGTTGGTAATGGTAGTAGCAGCAGTGCTGGTTATAATCGTGTGTCAATAGCGATAGTTGTTGTTGATAGAAGGCGCGACGTAGCCTTCGTTGGTAATGGTAGTAGCAGCAGTGCTGGTTATAATCGTGTGTCAATAGCGAGAGTTGTTGTTGTTAGAAGGCGCGACGAAGCCTTCGTTGGTAATGGTAGTAGCAGCAGTGCTGGTTATAATCGTGTGTCAATAGCGATAGTTGTTGTTGTTAGAAGGCGCGCCGAAGCCTTCGTTGTAGTAGTAGTAGCATTGGTCGCGACAGCCGTAGCGTTGTGGTGATGGCGAGGCTGGTGGTCCTTCTGCTGTCTTTTCCTTGGCTTCGCTAAATATAGCAAGCACGCGGACGTAGTTGTAGACAAACGGTTAGTGATGAAGAAATTGCCTCCATGTCGAGAAAACTGTGTTTCTTTTGGGTTGTTGTTTTCGCTACGGTGTGTAAGGCATCTAAGCGTTTTGCCCGTAATTTTGTGGAGGTAACCATGATCATGTGCCTCGACTTTGGTGCCATGGTAGCGATCGTAGCGTGAATCCCTACGTAGTCAGTTTCTCCCCAAAGCGGTCAGGAATCATGAAACTTGAGTGGTGGTCGTCACGGTGACACGTGGCAGACAGTATGACGGCGTCCCCAAGTCAAAACGAGATCTAAATCATAACATCATAACACATTTATACAGTTCTGTGAATGTTTCTTCTTAACACATGTATTAGGAGGGGAAGGCGTTATCAGTTCTTTTTATCACATATATTAGAGAGAGGAGGGGGCCAGATAATACACAGTTCTTATAACACAAAAGATGGGACACATTTCTTAGATGAGTTATACACAATGTTCATTAATAACGATGAGTGGGCATAATGTGCATATAAAGATGTGTTTCACATTACCTTTAGTTGTTGAAGAATGACCAACATGAAGAAGCAGTTACAAAATTATGGTGATGTTCGTTTATTCATTCGACCGGTCAATGATTCATTTTTACTTATTTAACGTTTTTCTTACTCACAAGAAAAGGGGATCTTTTCTTGTAAAATCAGTACTTTTAAATTAAAAAGCCCATGGACCTGACGGAGGTCAACGGACACTGATATGCATGCTCCCTATGCAATTGTTACAATTATGCTAAATGACTGTTTGACAAGAGGGCATTTTTCTGGACTGACAAATAAAAGAACACCAGAGTTAAGATAATGAAATATGAGACAAATATAGTCAAGTAATATCTAATCCCAACCATTACCTGTCAAGTATGTTTTACTGGTATATTACCTGAAAATGTGTATGGTAATTTAAACCAAAGCAAAGTGCTAACTTAGAAACAGAAACACAGCCGAAAATATCAGGGTTACCATGAATGTGCTTGTGATAAAAGTGTGCTAATAAACTGCAAACAAAGACAAACTAACATTCTTTATGAACTATGTACAATATAAGATAACATTTGACATGGTCACCGGTCTACAGTTTCTTTTTTATTAATTGTAAAATATGTCGTTGTGTTGTGTTGTAAAGAGTTGTGGAGGAAGTTAAAAGAATGATCTAAAAGTGAATGCTTTTGTAAACTAAATCTTTATTGGTTTTCCATACATAACGATTGTTAACATAAAAAAAAACTTTCATATTTAATAAATGTTTTGGTAATTTATATTTTGTATGGAATTTTTTTGGGGTTTGTATTTTTCTACTCGTCGATTGGTTTTGTCTTTTTGCTTACCGATTGTTTTTGTTTCCGCGATTTAATCCAGCTCCACATAAGCCATATTAGTCATGCAAAACTATTTTGTTTACGTAAATTTTAAAAAAGTTTGAATGGGTCATAATTTCATGGAAATTCTTTCATTATGTAATATTGTAATTTAAATTAAAGCAAATATACATTAGTTCAATTATAGCTACAGCTAATTGATACATCTTTAGGAATATTTCATATAAAGAATGCAATATATCCATTTAAATATATGTAGTAATAGTTTTGTCTTAGGATTTAGTAACAATTATATTCAGCATTGAATCGTAGCATTAGTTTCTCACTGATTGCTTGAATTTGTTTATATTTTCCCATTTTTATTCTTTTCTGCTTCATCATTTTTCTGCATCATTAACCAATGGATCTCACATCATCAAATATACGTAAGCCATAGAGCAACTAATGCCATTACAATGCGTCATTGCTTAACGTCAACTGTGATCCAGTATTATATATCTCCTCGTTGGCATAAAGTTAGACGCATGTATACACGTAGGTTTTTTTCAGTATTTCTTATACGTTCGTATAAAATTATAACGTAGCGACCACACTCTCTGCAAGTTTAGATTTAATATCAAGAAGTAAAACCAAGTTTATCTTAAGGATATGACCAATACGCATGCCATCCTGTAAGAAACAAGAGCTATTGGTGTAATACTTTCATTAATGTATAATCAATAAATCAAATAAATGTATTTGTATATACATGCCGGTCTTTATACTTGCTGATCTTTCATGCACTTTTCGCTTCTTTTCGTTGATCGTCGATTTTTTTTCACTGAGACGGATAAAAATTTAATACATGACGGCCACAAGACGAATGTTTGTTTAGTTTTTTAAAGGTTTGATTAGATGAGCATCTGTTAGGAGTGAAAGACATAATTTATCTGAATAAGAAGAAAAAATAATAAACTTAAACGTTTCACACTAAACGTTCTAAAGTAAAGATGCGTGACGTATACTGACAAACTTCAAAGTAACATTAGCTCAAGTCATCGGTTTCTTCAAAATTGCCCTGTCAAATTCACACGCTTCCTAACAAAGACTAATTTGAGAACGTCAAATGGTTCTTCCTCAAAAACGTTACGCCATCTTCAGACCGTTTGACTTCTACTGTCTATGGCGTTTGATTTCTGCCCCTGCATTGTCACATAAATTTAATTCACTCTATGATCCATTCTGTTTCATAGATCTAGATTAAAATCATGCACTGAAGATGACTCTTAAGAAAATTTATAAAAGTTTACTTAATGCTGTTGAAACAGTATAAGCCAAATATTCGCTGGCATGTGGCATAGCTGTTGCTAAAAGTGACGCATAGTTACCAGAAATAATGAACTAAATGTCATTATGTAAAGGAACTCATAAAACTTTGCTCATGTAGTTTATACACTCGAGACTAAAGATAATTTATATCTAACAACAGCACATATTATATCCATAAAATGTCAAATCTTTCGCCTCTTTAGATTATCCACAGATAAGGTAATAAAACGTATGGCTTCAATTAGATTAGCGATATCAGTACATTTTTACAGAGTTAGATTCCAATACTGCGAAAAAAGTTAAACACTGAAGCAAGGTGAGTGCTATACTATATCTGAAACTATATAAATGTGACGTGGGCATTATCTGTTCTACTTTTAGAAAAAAACATATGTATTCTGCCTGTATAATGACGTGTTTCTATTGAGAAAATTTTATCTATCGATTAAATAACACAACTTGATTCCAATAAATGTGTTCATAATGTAGAATCGTTTCAAATATAAGTGTCCAAATAGTGATGGAATATTTAATTGCTAAATATATATTACTGCTTAGTTTACTCGAACATACGAACATATACTAATATTTTAGATGACAAAATGTCTTAAACTGGTGAGGATAAAACGCTATGTGTTTTATAACTGTAATGTTCAAATTGTAAACACACAAATATGCCTGTATATATAAATCTGTGTGGTCATATGCAATATAAACATGTATTTATATTCCAGTAATATCACATTAAACGGTTAAACATGGTTTCACATTAAAGAAGAAGTGGGTAGGAATATCAAAATCAGAAGTGGTCCTCATGCAGATCTATATTCCGGTTAAAGAATGTGACGACGTTATATCACTGCAATGAGGACTCGACGTCATTTTATATACGGCGTCACTAAGTTGCTACTGACCTAGTTGAACGCTGTTAACTCAGGTGATCTAACGGGAACCTGTATTTTAAAATAATTATGCGCATATATTTAGTATATATATATATATATATATATATATATATATGTGTGTGTGTGTGTGTGTGTGTACATATATATATATATATATATATATATATATATATATATATATATATATATATATATATATATATATATATATAATGATGGTTGTGTAGTTCCACCGAGAGAAAAAAGGTATATTTAAAAAAGTGTAGCCATCAACAATTGTGGGTTTTTCAGACTGTTATCATTTTTTTTATTTTAAAATATTTTTATAACGCGTTTCATGCCTGGTTCAGCCCCTTTCAGATACTTTTCTATAAAGGTTTTTTTGTTTAGGTGAAAGTTTGAAATGTTATTTTGGAAAACATTTTAACTTTGACAACACTGATTATGTTTTTCAGAGAAAAGGCCATTCTCAGACTTCTTGTCACCAATAGTCGGTGTGTTGCTCTAGAGTTCAATCAGAGTTAAGTTCATTTAGTAGGCGAGGGTGCTTTTTGTCTATTTGGTGAAGATTTTTATGTTTCTTTTTAATTATTTTCTTTCTTTTTTGATGTGTGTGTATACGTGTCAGTGTGTGCCTGTGTGTTAAGGCGAGAGTTGTCCGATGTGCGTGTGTGTGCGTGAATGAGTGTGGGTCAGGATCTGTGATTTTTGTGCCGATTCCTAATTCAAACACACATATGTATGTATGTACACAGTCACCCAAATATAAGTATACGCACACACACAAACACAATGGAAAATAGATAGCAGATGATATACTCACACACAATCACACACACATATATATATACATAAACACACATATATATACATATATGTATATATGTACATACATAAACACGCATACGCATGTAGGCATGTACATACATACACAGATACGCATACACACCTACATATACACACATACACACACGCATGCATCCATCAACCTATATATATATATATATAAAAATATATATGCACATCCATATACATATATATACACACCCACACATAAATCAGAACCGACACATTAAAACACACACACGCGCGCATACAACCACACACAGATATAACCCCCCTATCTTTAATACAACACACTGAACAATACCACCCCCACTTACCCTCGAAACCAACAACACTAGGAAACACCTAGAACCATAGTATAATATCTGTTCGAACACCTCGCTCCCTCCTCAATCAGTGGAGGAGAAACCCCTCATGACTGAGACAACTATCATCCCCTTTATAACCGCCCATACCTATACCCCTCCAATTGGCCCCTCCCCTCTGGGGAACAAGATCTTCCCCACACTAGGAACCGATCCTGGGTCTGGCCATACCCACATGAGGAGACAAATAAATAGAAACATTAAAAAATCCCCTATACATATTTGTAAATACACCCCTCTATCTACACATACATAATATAAAGAGTACCCGAAAAGACTGAAACGAAAAATCACAATACTAAAATCCAAGAATCCAAAACATAAATATCAAAATAGAATGAAAGCACTCCTACCCTTATTCAGAAGAGCTGGTTCTCCCCCCTCCTCATACATACACATTAGTAACGACGTTGGATCACAGTCACCTTCCTAGGGAAGCAAATAACCTTATAATACTATAAAACAGTACACACATTCTCAAACCAAAGAATACACACACACACGCGCGCGCGCTCGCTACTCTACCCTAAAGGAAAAGAAAAAAACACAAGCAGAAAGAGAGAGCGAGAGAGAGAAACACAACACAGGAGTGACCACAGCCGAGGTCAGCGGCCTCAACAAGCCCAATAAAAGAGTAATAAAAATTGAACATTCCAATGAATAGTAGACACTTACACCCATCCACACCTTGGAAACACTTCAAATGAACTACGAAAATGCCATTTTTACATCTCCAACACATTCTTAAAGTTCTTAAACACGAAAATCAAATTTAAAACAATGTAACAAAAAAAAAAAAATTGAAAATAATTTCTGACGAGGACGCATCACAGACCGTCTGAAACGCGTAAAAACGTTTTCAATTATTTAAAAACATTATTACAATGATCCAAACATAATTCTCAATGAAAAACCAAGAAACGGAATAATAAAATAATGTTAAAAAATACACATTCTTGGTGACTACCCCCTTATTTAAATATATATATGCACATACACACACACCCCACACACATATTGGTTAAAGTTTTCTTTGTCTAGAAAGATTTTCTTTTATTAGGTGTGGACAGATTAGTGTATTTTATTTCTAATTTTGTGTTTACTTTAGGGAAATTGTATTATATTGGATACGGATGTGCGCGCCTGATAATGTGTGCGCGTGCTTTATCGTGCTTGCTTTGTTTCGTGTGTGAGGGTGGACATTTACCTAACTATGCATGCGTGTAAGTGTATTTTGTGTTTTGCCTATTTATGTTTATTGTTTAAAGCGGAGTGGACTTTGCTATAAATTTTTGTGTGTGTTAGTAAGTAGATATAGTTGTCAGTTTGGAAAATGATCATTATCTCAAATTTGCCTCATCTGCATAATTGTATGTGCTGTGACACATGCAGGTGTATATTTTCTGCGATTTTGATGTTGGATCGATGTAGGGCTACTCTATTGCTAAGGTTTTTCGTGTCACCTATGTAGGATTTATCGCGTGCTGTACATTTTATTACATAGACCACATTTTTAGGTGCAGTCCAGACCTTTTTTTATTTTTAATGTTTGCATGGATTTGAAGAATGTGCATGTGTTCACCTCTAATATTATGTTGCCGACTCCATATTGTTGTTTGTTGCTTTTGTGCCTTCTTTTGTTGTGTCTTCATTGAGTTTAGATGAAGTAATAATGCGTTTTAGGTTTTTGGGGTTGCGTTTGCTTTTTTATTATTTTTGTTGTTTTAAGGAAGTTGTTAAGTTTACTGTTTTGGTTAAATAGGACGAGGTTTTTCATTATCTCTGTGAAATGTTCTGGGTTGATGGTGGTGTGTGTGGAGACGTATGGTAGGATTTGTTCTTTGCTGCGTTAGTAAGGGCTCTCACACCTTCTACTGGTATATTTATCGCAAGTTGGAACCCTTTGTCCTTAATTTGTGGTGGGTAATTTCTTTTTCTTAGATTCATTCGTAGTTCGTTGAGTCGGATTGTTGGAAAGTTTTTGTCTCTGACTATGGTGCAGATTCTACACGCTAGTGTGTAGGGAATGGCCTTTATGCAGCTTTCAGGGTGGTGACTTTTAAAGTTTAGGTATTGTTAGTTGTCCGTAGGTTTTCGGTAGATGTATGTGATAATGTTATTGTCTTTAATTTTAATCAGTATATCTAGGAAGAGTAATTGTGTACAGCTTGTTCTTGTGTGAATTTAATTTTGGGGTGTAGGTTTTGAAGTATAGTGTGTAAGTCTGTGATGTCCCCCCACGGGGGTTTCCACAGGATGAAACACACACACACACACACACATATATATATATATATATATATATATATATATATATATATATATATATATATATGAAGTTTAAAAAATCTTCTTCTTCTTCCCTGATCTTTCTTATTTATATTTATGTCTCGGAAGCAGTGTGAAAAGCATATCTTATATTTCTTTTAATATTATTGGAATTTTCCCCCTTTTCCCTTGTGCATATTTGTGAATTAGTCCATGGATTTCGGCCTTTGGATTATTTTGGACCATCTTCCAATTACGGGGTTTCCTTGGATGTTACTTGTGCAAATGGAAATTCAATTAACTTTCTTGAAGTTATATATTTTTTTTTATTTTACCTCATTGGATTATTCATCTTTCACCAGACTATCCATTCACCTGTAATCACCCTTTTCTTCACCATATTCCCTTTGCTTCACTTTTTTGTTATCAAGTAAGATCTTTTACTTACTTGTTGTTTCATCAAATACTTTTGTATGCAAAATCCGATCCCGCATTTTGCTAATTCCTACCTTCTAATGAGAAGGAAAGTATTTCTTCGAAACTCCGCAGATTTAGGACTATCCACTTATCAAGTGTTTCCTTTTCAGATGAAATATGTTTTTAACTCTTTTTCAAAGTGTTTTTAACATTTTTTATTAACTCTTTGTTCATTTTATATATATATATATATATATATATATATACTAGCATGGGTGCCCGGCGTTGCCCGGGTGTTTGGAGGTGTATGCTGAGCAAAAAAAAGGGGTAATTTTTTAAACTTTGACCCCTATTATGACCCCTGAAAATTTATTGTTTTGGCCTCAAATCAAGTTATTAAGTTAGATCCAGGTCCACGGAACCTATATCTAAAATTTCAAGGGTGTAGACCCAAAATTGTCGGAGAAGTTTGCTAGAGTTCTCAAAGCTCAAATCGTTTAACTTTGACCCCTTAATCGCCAAATTTCTGGCTAAAAACCGATCACATAGATTTTTCCAAATCTCAGTACCCTGTATAATTTCGAGTCTGTAAACTAAAAATTGACAGAGTTATTTCGTAGGGAAATGTACACACACACACACACACACACACACACACTTTCACTTTTATTGATATATAGATTTAAAATTTGAGTCTGACAGAATGACAAAGTGATATTGCAAACCGATATATTAAACATCATGTATATTTTTACAGACAGCGTTACAAAACTTCCAAATTGGATTGAAATAAAGAACACGATGATTTATACTGAAACTCATCTAATATTAATAATAAAAAAAACTAAAAAAAACACAAGTTGTTTGTTTATGTATTATAAGCAATTGAATATTTCGTTGTATTATAGATTTTAAAGATTAGAATGCGGTCTTTAATTACTTATAAATTACATTTTAAAAAAAAGTGAAGGAACACGATTTGATTTGTAGTAAATTTGAAGTTTATTTAATATAATTAAATGAAAATTATGCATGTAAGAATATGAATATTTGAAGCAGAACACAAGCAAAACATTTGATATGAGTTAAGACAATAAACAAATATTAAAATTAAACAATTTTTTTAATCAAAATGATTTTTTTAATCAAAATGAATGTTTTTTAATCGAAATGAACAATATTTTTTTTAAATCAAAATGAATATTTTTTTAATCAAAATGAATATTTTTTTTAATCAAAATGAACCACAATATTTTTAAATACAAATGAACCACAATATTTTTTCAAAATCAAAAACAATATTTTTAATGGGTTTGTATTAATGTACACATAGATTCGAAAAAGTTGCCAAAAACAAATATATAACAAATAAATGTTATCAAAGGCAAGATAAGTTACTTTTCTACCAAACTGGATATATTTTTCGTATTTTTATTGAATGTAACATGTTTATTCAGCTCGAAAACTATACAGTGTTTACTGATGTATTGGAAAATTCAAGATGGCGTCTTAGTCCCTCTTTAACACGGTAAGTTTGGGAAAAGGTGTTATAAATAAAAAACTGAATAAAATAATGTTAAAAACTCGCTCAATATGTCACCGTGACATAGGTTGACATATATTCGGCGGGTTTTTAATAGTATTTTTTCTAGTTTTTATTTATAACACCTTTTCCCATACTTACCGTGTTAAAGAGGGAGTGAGGCGCCATCTTGAATTTTTCTAATACATCGGTAAAAACCGTATGGTTTTCGAGCTGAATAAACATGTTACATTGAATAAAAACACGAAAAATATATCCAGTTTGGTAGAAAAGTAACTTATCTTGCCTTTGATAACATGTATTTGGGTACTTATGCAGAGAGTGATCCGGACGTAACTCACCGGACGCTCGGCTTGCCCCGTAAAACGACGTCAACAGCCGGAGTTAGCCGAGCGTCGGCGAGGAAAAGCAAGCCGAGCGTCGGCGCTGAAAACATAACAAGAAATGAGAAACCTACCTTAATGTAAAATTTGTTAAAACTTTTATTTACTGTAACGGAAAACAATTTTTTTTCGTATTTTTTTTTTTTTTTTGTAAATGTAAAGTGTTTTTTATATACAAGAAAGTTATGTTTTTTTTTTTTTGAAGAAGAAGAAACAGCGAAAAAAAAGTAACAAGCAAAATTTGTTTTTTTTACAAAACATGTTTTTTTGGGGTGTTTTTTTTAGGGTTAGGGTTATTTTTTTTATTTTTTTAAGAATAAACAGCGAAAAAAAAAGGTAACAAGCAAACTGTTTTTTTTTGTTTACAAAACATGTTTTTTTTTTGTTGGGTGGTTGTGGTTGGTTAAGGAAAAACCTGGTAAAAGAAAAATGCGAGGAATATTTACTGTTGGTATTTCCTCAGACTGTTGGAGAGCATCACACGACTATGAGGGACAGGCTTTCTTTTTTGCAAGCAAACTCCTTTCCTGACAAAATTCCAGGACACCCGCTGCTGTTTGCAATTTTTCCGACAAATATGTTAAGTTCATATTTCCTTCCATAGGTACGCAATTTTAAGGGTTGTTAAATAAATCTGAAATTGTAACGGTTGTTGTTAAATAAATCTGATTCTGTACTGTTTTACTTTCTTTTCTTCTTTTTCCTTATTGTCGTCTGCTGCTTTGAATTTTTTTTCTTGCGTCGCGCACGCGCGTAGCGTTGACAACCGTTGAAAACCGTCGAACTACATCGCCGACGCTCGGCTAACTCCGGCTGTTGACGTCGTGCTACGGGGCTAGCCAAGCGTCCGGTGAGTTACGTCCGGATCACTCTCTGCATAAGTACCTGTATTTGTTATATATTTGGTTTTTGACAACTTTTTCGAATCTATGTGTACAGTAATACAAACCCGTTTTTCGAGCTGAATAAACATGTTACATTGAATAAAAACACAAAAACTATATCCAGTTTGGTAGAAAAGTAACTTATCTTGCCTTTGATAACATTTATTTGTTATATATTTGTTTTTTGGTAACTTATTCGAATCTATGTGTACAGTAATACGAACCCGAAATAAATTTAAGACCACGAGTGAAATGAGAAAATGAAGAAAATCACATTTACTGTGTGTGTTTACTGTTTATATAAGTCAGCGGGTTTGGTTGCCATAACAACGTGACGGTTGTGAACGTGTGTGTGTGCGTGTGTGCGCGTGTGCTTGCTAGTACTACTACTAAGTTTGTAGGAGCGTTTGATTCGTGTAGTTTAGTTTCGTATATAAGCTTCGTATTTTTTTAATTTGTAAATAACAAGTTATCAAAAAATTAAACCCTTCCAAGATGGACAATAAATAAAGCCATAATATTTTATGGTAAAGGTAAGAGCGTAGAAACCATTGTTTTTTAGGAGATGTGATTATTGGATTAACCAATCAGAAATCGTCTGTGGCACACACATCTCTGTTTTTATAGATATACTAGCAATCGGTGCCCGGCGTTGCCCAGGTGTTTTGAAGTGTATGCTGAGGAAAAAAAGGTCAATTTTTTTAAACTTTGACCCCTATTATGACCTCTTAACATTTATTGTTTAGGGATCAAGTAAAGTTAATAAGTTAGATCCATGTCCAAGGAATCTATATATAAAATATCACGTGTTCAGACCTTAAATTGTAGGAGGAGTTTGGTAGAGTTCTCAAAGGTCTAGTTGTTGAATATTGACCACTTAATCGCCAAATTTCTGTCGAAAACCTATCACATCGATTTCCCAAATCTCAGTACCCTGTATATCAAATTTCGAATCTGTAGGCTTAAAATTGACAGAGTTTTAGCGTAGGGAAATGCACACAGACGCACAGACACACACAGACACTATCACTTATACATATATATAAACAGCAACATCATAAATATAAGGATAATAGTACGCCATATATATAACAAAATACCATTATTTACTGAAGTGAAAGGAAACCCCAGGGGAACTTTACCCAAAAATAAATCTATATTTTTTTGTGTGTATTGATAGTCTGGTACTTATACAGTTTAGTGACGACATTAAAAAATGGAAATATTGAAAAAAAAATTTATTGTACGTAACTGTTATAGACTGAAGTTCTCCGAAAAAAAATTCACTTCATTTGATCAAGTAGTTTTTTTTTACAGCGAAAAACAATGATTTATCACGGCTACGTCAACATGGCCATTTTGGAAATGTTATTGCAGGCCCAGGAATTCCCCAAGGGCAGGTAACTGCCGCACATAGCAGAATACCTCCATTTTAGGCCAATCTAGCCCTTCCCCCCCCACCAGAATGAGATTTTTTTTTTTTTTTTGCGAAGACAGATGCCATGTTTGGAGTGTTTTTTGTTTTTTTTAATTTGTAACAGAAGTAAATAAACGAAGTTTCGAAGTTATCCATGCGTGTCCAACTGGGCATGTTTCGAAAATAATCTCGTATAAAAATTCTTCAATTCTTTGCATTCTTCAATTTCTTTGCATATTCAATAGTATTCTTATTTTTAAAAAAAAAATACGCAAAAAAATTCCAGATTTAAAAAAAAAAAAACGTAAAAAAATTGCAGATGTGTTGTGCGCATCTCAATATGGCGAGAAAAAAAAAGGCTAGATTGCGAAATTTGGCATAAAATGGAGGTATTCTGCTAGGTACATTTCCAAAATGGCCACGTTGACGTCGTCGTGATAAATAATTGTTTTTTGCTGTAAGAACAAACTACTTGATCAAATGAAGTGAAATTTTTTCTCGGAGAACTTCAGTCTATAACAGTTACGTACAATAAAATGTTTGTTTCAATATTTCCATTTTTTAATGTCGTCACTAAACTGTATAAGTATCGATAGTCTTATCAACACTCCTTTTTTCTATTTATTTAAAAAGAAAATACAACTTTATACAAATTCCCTATTAGTTTTTTTTTTCGGTTCTCTTATACGATGATCATCTTTATTTAACTATTACGTGTAATTATATTCATACAGATATTCTATATGATTTACATTTGCGTAATATTTGCGTAGAAATGAAGAAAATAAAATTTACTGTGTATTTATCGTGTTGCCATAACAACGTGACGTAGCCAAGGACGGTAGTGGACGTGAGTGTGTGTGCGTGTGTGCGCGTGTTTTCGTGCTGTATTGTTTGTAGTAGTAGTAGTACTAATAATCTGTCCAGCGTTTGCTTTCTGAATGGCGGACGTTGAGTCGGAGGTTCGATTTTTAGATTGTAAGTTAGTTTCGTATTTTTCTAATTTGTAAATGGCAAGTTAGAAAAAAATTAAACCCTTCCAAGATGGACAATAAATAAAGCCATAATATTTTATGGTAAAATTAAGAGCCTACGAACCATAGTTTTTTAGGAGATGTGATTATTGGATTAACCAATCAGAAATCGTCTGTGGCACACACATCTCTGTTTTTATAGATATATAGAAGATAGATATATATATATGCATGTGTGTGTAATTATTTATAAAAATTATATATTCAAAATATATGATTTTAATTGTTGTAGGAGATTTATTGACGAACTTGTATGTATAAACGATTACGAGGATTAAAAAAAATAAATATACGATAAATCCAAAGGAGTTAGAATAAAATTGTCAACACAAGTTACATCTTTGGATTAGCTATAAAAATTGAGGATGAATTTTGGTGTATAAAATATTTGATAAGAGAAACTCATTTCCCTCTTTAAATAGTCTGTATGCCCCCCAAAATTAGTGCCTGCCATATATATATATATATATATATATATATATATATATATATATATATATATATATATATATATATATGTTTTAAGGAAACATTATGTGAGAAGTTCTGAGAATAGCTCGCGTTACCTTAAAATTAATAGATTTCATACCCTCAGTTCCTAGCTTAGTAATAAGGATGAGTAAACAAGATGGTTTGAAAACTAAAAATGTTAAACAGTAAAATAAAGCATTCGTTCGTTAGTCTTATGCATAGAAATCGTTAAACATTACTAAGATTATATAAAGGAAAGTCAAAACTATATTAGTAATGTATAAAATGTATAATATCAGAAAAATGTATGTATAGATATATATGTATATATGAATATATATATATATATATATATATAACTTTTATATATTTAAATATGTAAATAAGAATGTAAATACATGAATGAAGTACTAATAATAGTAGCTTGATAAATAGTATAATGGATTAATACGAATCCTATAAATACAACACTGGTAAATTATAAAATACATCCATTTTTAATTTGGAGACAAGGACGAATCTAACAGGTATAGAGGGCATCTTTTTGATAGCATTTATAGGTTTACCAAATTGAACTGGAGCAGGAAAGTAGATCCATTATCGGGAACATTTGTTTTTGTAATGTGATTCAGGCAGGTGGTGTTTGATGAACGCTGTTTAAAAACGAATGATAGAATAATATAAAGACAAGTTGTATATATAAACGCTAAAATACATCCACGACTATATATATGTGTGTGTGTGTGTGTGTGTAAGTGTGTGTGTGTGTGTGTGTGTGTGTGTGTGTGATTATGAGTGATCTAATAAGATTAAATTTTTCATTAGCCTATTCCTTCATTAAATTTTGAATCTAAACCCGACCCTCTATATTGCCATGGATATGAAATAGGTGTTTCCTGAGCATGTGTTCAGAGTAGCACTTAAGCACAACATTCATATTTTCAATTGCGTGTCTTTACAATCACAACCATATGTTCTATGATGTTATCGCTATAAAATTGGTCATATTCTGACTGCTAATCCTTCAGTACACATTAATATGTATATATTGTAATTCTTACCAAATTTAATGTATAGTAACTTCAAGCAAAACAAATTATGAGGAGAAGTCTTATCATGTTTCATCCCTTGTTTATATTCTAACAGATTCATAATGAACCCACTCAGGCACCAGATACTGATGGACAATTTGCAAGTCTACTAGTTACGTTTCTAACACACATGCCTTGAATATTGCCTAACTCCAGTTCTATCTCCGTTATGATCTTTTTATTACTCTGTGGGTTTATAAGGATAAAAATAAAACATAACAGAATTTTCCCCCATCGAACAGTGTATCATTACTCGATGACTACCCGAAAGAGTTTTTGCACATTCATATGGGGATTAGCTACAAACTTTCTGTTTTACAGGAAGGTTCACACTCTAACATCCGACTAAACTGAATGTATAACTATCAGCATTAACAACTACATAATCTCATAAACATATCGAGAGAATCCTAAAAACCAGCTGTGGTCTACTCTTAAAATGCTGTCAACACTGCTCATAGAAACTTCTCTCCCAATTGCTTTAAACATAATAGATGCTTTGAAAATAAGATCGCCTTTAGCTCTGTCAACATTAAATGTAAAAGTATTATAAAAACACAGAAGAAGGACATGTTCAATTCGTCAAGTCCCAAGTAGAAGCACAGAGGTATGGGTCCCTGGCAGTTTGGGAAAAGAACAAATATAATACGCGTGTCTTATCCCTACTATCTCAAACGATCCTGAAGTAGTTTTGTCACCATTAACAAAGCCAGATTCTATGCCAGAAATTTGCAGCAAACGTAACAATATTCAGTCAGGGCAACCTGCCCCACAAATTTAAATACAAAATAAATGAGCACGACATCAACACATCTGAGATTGTGTTACACTAATGAAAAACATTAATCCTAACACGGCAAGTAATTATAACAATATTTCAGTCATAGTATTCAAAGGTGCAACCGGAACCAGTACCCATTATTACAATGATGTTCAATATATGCTTAAACCAGAAATTCCTCCTAACACATTGGAACCCTCCTTAGTCTGCTCCGTATATAAAATACATGAAATCGTTCTTCTGTATCTAAGTACGGACTACTTAGATTCATTCGTGTAGCGAATAAGTTGCTTGAATCTGTGCTAAATAGAAAATGCGTAAACCACTTTGGATTGAACAAACTAAGTGACAAGCGATATGGTTTTCTGTCCTACGATATATATATATATATATACATCGAATCTGCTGCCTGTAATTTCTTAAATAGTCAGGTAATCTATCGACTTCCACTAGAGCAATAGATGTTGACATATCAAACACAGTTGATAAGGTTTTACATTAATATCCACATATCAAGCTAAATATCTATAAATATGTACCTAACTATCGAATCCTGCATCTCTGATAGGTTTATACATGCAGTCATCAATAGGAAGAAGTTCGAAGCTCGACGTCCCAACGACGGTGTGCTCCAAGGGTCCATTCGGGGCCACACTGTCTTTCTTGTTCTTGATTACTGATTTCACAAATAACATTTGATGTATATATGTTGACGCAGGCGACATTACAATGCATGCACAGACCTCAATGATTAACAATGAGTAAGATATTTCTGATTCCTATTTCTCCGACCTTGATCATATAGTGCAATCGGACAAATGTTGGCATTCAAAACCAACCTTTTACATTTTAACCATCAACGGTCTGCTCCCCACTTGGCCCCAGTGTATATATATGGTTCTCGTCTCACAGAACCACCCTACTCTTTTAAGGTACTGGGAGCGATCTTCACTTGTGGCATGAAGTGAGAGACTTAACTTAAATCTGTTGCGAAGATTGCTGGAAAATTATCGCGTAATTTTCCAGCCCCAGAAAATATCTAACTGCGAAGGCGATAATTTACCTCTATAAAAGCCAAATACGGCCTAAAATAACGTAATGTTTCCACAAGGGCAGGAGCTACTCGCATAATACTTAGTTCTCTTGAAGGTGATGAACATCGGCTTAGAAACCTAATAAGCGATGTTCCTGTAACTTCTTTCCAACAGAAAGGACGTTTTAAGCCCATATCTACTTAACCGTTATTTACTGTACACGGCTGCGCTTCAATTAATTGCCTATGCCCGTCACAACTCCAAAAAACTAACCAATCAAGCTAAAACCACAATAATAACTAGACACGCTATCTGTGTCAAAATCCAAACGCCCATTCTATGGACTAAGCTATTTTCAATAGAACTATCCTGTGTAACTCCGTTCGACTAAGCTGCTTCTCATCTGTACACATGGTGATTTTGAAGTGCAATGTAAACAATGACTTACTGTCTCACCCTCTTAAATAATTTAATCATGCCTAATTTCTACTGACATTTATCACTAAGCGGTTTCTCAGTAACTACTTTACACGCATTGTGCCTTCTCTTTGAGTGCGTTTCGGAACTTTATAGGTGGTGAATTGTTTGTATAAAATATGACTAAACAAAACGTTTTTGTAATAAACTTCGGGTTTGCAAAATTTAACTGATACTTGTTGTCAGCATACCCATCCGCAATTACTATTAAAAAAAAGTCGATAAAAGTCGTCATTTAAAAAGAAATCTAAAAACAAATGTTTGTAACAATAAGAAATGATTAATAAATGTTTAGTAACTTTTTCTTTTAATATTCGTAAAGAGTAAAACTTTTTTTCAAAATAAATAAATAAATGTTTGTAAAAGTGACAAATAATCGTTTAGTTACAACGGCAACATCAGTAAATTAAAAATGTTTCGTCCGTATGCGTCAGGCTTGACTAGGAGAGGGGACTAAAGGAGCGACTATTATTTTTTCTGCTGGTCGCCATGGAACTCAACGCCCAAGGAGTACCAATTTTTTTTCCAATAATATTTAAAAGAGGTAAAAGTGACAAATTCAGGTTTAGTTACTTTTTTATTCATGAAAAGAGTCAACCCAGCGTAAATAAATAATGTTTGTAAAAGTGCGAAAGGCAACGTAAGTAAATAAATAATAATTGTTACGTGAGCATGCGTTAGCCTTGACTAAGAGGGGGGGGGCTAAGGGAGCGACCATTAAATAATTCTGCTGGTTGGTATGGAACTCAACACCCAAGGAGTACCAAAAGTTTTACTCTTTATGAATATTAAATGAAAAAATTACTAAACATTTATTAATAATTTCTCACTTTTACAAAAATTTGTAATTCATGTATTTACTTACGTTGGCTTAACTCTTTTCATGAATATTAAAAAAAAATAACTAAACCATGTGTTGATAATACTCTCACTTTTACAGGCACTTTTAATTTGCATATGAGTAGATAATTTTTTGGTAAATATTTACATTTAGGTTCACCTCCACAATTTTCTTTTTTAAATGACGAGTTTTATTGATAAATAAATTTACTTCTCCGCAACTTTTATTGATAAATAAATCTACTTCTCTGCAACGGGCACTGAACCCCTCCTTTTTTTAAAGAGTATTTTCGGTAGGGTATGCTGACAACAAATATCAGTTAAATTTTGCAAATATTTTTCACCCCCCTATAAAAAAGGTGTTTATTCCGGAAGCTGTTCTTAAGATAAGGAGGTTGGAGGTGATTATAAGGTGGACCTAATCTAAAAAAATACCATTTTTTTTAAATGATTAAAATAATTTCTCACTCTTACAAACATGTTTACATGCGCTCATAAGCGCCTATTTTTATTAACTTTTTTTTTTACTTTTTTTATTTAAAAACAGATAGTAATGAGTAAATTTCAATGAATGGAATAATAAATCATTTATCATTAATATGTGTTTTGTGTTGAATGAAACTTTTTTTTTCATTCCAGCAATAATGAACGAATTTAAATCTTCCGGCATGCGGTTAAGGCTTACAAAATTATCAATAAACCGTTTAGTTACTAAGCCAATGTCAGTAAATAAAAAATGTTACGTGCGCATGCATTATCCTTGACTAGGCGTGGGGTTAAGGACTGATCATTAAATAATTATGCTGGTCGCCATGGAACTCAACGCCCAAGGAGTGCCTAAAGTGGCACTCATGCACTTATGTTATCGTGCTATTTTTTGAATAGTATTTTCACGTTAAATTCAAATTTTACAATGTATTTTTCTGTTATTAATTTGTTAGGTGAAAGTACAGATAACGCGATCGGTTTCTAATGTGTGGAAAATCTAGCTCCCGAAAAAAGGGGTACTCTGGATAGTAACAACACATTAAATTGCCTTAGTCTAGAAAGATTTCTTCTCTACTGAACGAGGAAAAAACCTGTGAAGTATAGTTCACCTTCTGTTTCTCTCCCCCTATCTCTTCCTCTCTTAATTTCTCTCTATCCAGCTCTCCCTTTCCCTCTCTCAATCCCTCTCTATCTATCTCTCCCTTTCCCTCTCTCAATCTATCTTTCTCTCTATATCACCCTCTCCATCTCTCTTTGAGCCCGTTTCTCTCTCTAACTCCTTCTACCTCTCTCTCTCTCCTTTCCTCTGTCTCATCCCTCTCTGTTTCTAACTCTCCCCCTCTCTCTCTCTGTCTATCTATCGGGATGCGGGATCGGATTTTGCTTGCAACAGTATTTGATGAAACTGCAAGTAAGTCACAGAGCTTACTAAGTAACAAATATCGAAGGAGATGGGATATGGTGGAGAAAAGGGTGCTTTCACATGAATGGATAGTCTGCTGAAGGGTAAAATATTCAATAACGGTAAAATCCAAAAATCAACATCCAAAAAAAGTCAATTAAATTTCCATTCGCACAAGTAAAATCCAAGCGAATCGCGTAATTGGAAGATGGTCCAAAGTAATCCAAAAGGCAGAAACCCGTTTAATTATTCGTTCTCTGGGTACGGAACCAGCCATCCATTATTAATCCAGGCCTATAGCTGAGCATCATACTCTCCGCGGATTAATAAAATTAATATTCCTACCCAGGTATATAAAATCATATATCCATATGGATATATGATCTTTATATACCTGGGTAGGAATATTAATTATGGATATATGATCTTTATATACCTGGGTAGGAATATTAATTATGGATATATGATCTTTATATACCTGGGTAGGAATATTAATTTAAAAAAAAAGGATAAATGAATACATAGATGAAAGAAAGTGATGAATGAACGGTGAATGAAAGAAAAGGGGATAAAGAAATTAGGGTGAATAAATAAAGATGAAGGTAAGTACTACAATATATAAGCTTGTATACTCAGTTTGTAAAACCTAAATACTCTGATTTCTGTCATGTGTTATTATATTATTATTGTATCGTTATACATCTTATGTATATCTGCCTAACCATCGAAATAGTGTTTGCTTAATATGAAGATAGGCCTATGAACTTCATGCTGAATTCAATATAAATTTTTACGTAGTATAAATTTTTACGAAAAAAATCTACAACTTAGGAAAATGTAACAAGCGGGTGGGGCCATGAAATATAACTATGCGTGTGGAGTTTGATAGGAAAGGGGAATTTATATAGTGAATGCATTCATGTCTGTTTCTACTTTAGATGTATCATTTGGTGGCAGGCTACATGTATATATATATATATATATATATATATATATATATATGTCTATATTTGTGTGAGTATGTATGTATAAGTGTATTTTATGTATGCATGTATGTTTGTATATATATATATGTGTGTATCTATATATCTGTGTGTATGTTTGTATATTCATGTATTTGTATGTGTGTATGTATGTATATGTGTGTGTATGCATATATATTTCTGAACTATTAGAATAGGCTGTCTCGTATATCATTGTTGCAACAATACAGATTACAAGAATGTATGGATGTCTGAATGTTGGTTATATGTATGTTTATATATGTATCTGTGTGTGTATGTGTATATATATATATGTATATATAGGTGTGTATATATGTATGTATGTGTATGTGTATACATATATATATATATGTATATATATATACACACCCGTCTGGAGTGTAGGAGCATACTATTTCATATATGAAGGGGTTACCACGCTACTGAAGTAAAGAAAATGCCATTATTTGTCTCTGTATGCCTTTATGTGTGTGTGTATATATGCGCGGGTGTGGCAAAGTGTAGGCGTTTATAAGTATATTGATATATTAATATATATATGTACATGTGGGGTTTAGATAAATTTCGTGTTTTATGTTTATTCATATTTTGTTTGTTTATTTGTTTTTATTTTGTTTTTATTTATTTTTATTTATTTTTTGGTTGGGTTTATTTACTTTATTGCAATTTTTAACTTTATTCCTGCGTAGTTTAGAGTTATTGCCTAGTTTCAGTACGTGTGTTTTGAGTAAAATAAAAACGAATAGCATAGATTCGCTTTTGAATATATGTATTAACGTGAGTGTGTGTGTGTGTGGCGGTGTCTGTGTATGTGTGTGTGTTGCATGTATGTGTGGATGGATGTAGATTGAAAGGCACCGGCTAGTACTTAGTTGACGATTGCTAATGTTCTTAATTTACAGACTCCAAGACAAAAAAACTAAATTCTCAAGTACCTTATGCCATAAAAACCAAAGGATAGGTTGGATGGGGGAAAGGGAAGTGAAAAAAATGTTTACTATCTTCAAAGACCTCACTTGTCCTCTAACCGTTTTTATGACACCCACCTAGGTTGCATTCTGACTTGATAAACGAAATAGGAAAATGTATTTGGTTGGAATATCACTTTCGACGGTAATTCTTGGCCTGAAGTGTAATCCTCCAACGTGGGTGATTACTGAAACATTTATGCACATATGTAGCCAATAATGTTTGTATAAGTAATATACCTGTTCTGTTCACTCATTGAGCACTATTTAGGTAGACACATGTTGTTTTATTGGATGTACTTCTAGGAAACTAAACTCTACTGGCTATATATATATGTATATATATATATATATATATATATATATATATATACATATGAATATTATTATATAGTTGTTATACCTTATACCTTTATCTTCCCTCTCTCTCTCTCCTTCTCTCTCTCTCTACATATATATATATATATATATGGTGATATAAAACATTTAACACATATGAAATTAAGACGACATAAAGTTAACTTGTTTTTAGCTTACAATAAATGTATTCTTCTTTACGACTCGTATTTTGATACTCTGAAAGCATAATAATAAGGCCTGCAATATATGATTTATGCTAAATTACCTGCCTGTTACTATTAAAATAATTTATAACACTCTTGATATTCACTCTATGCATTTATTGTTCTTATCATATATGTTTGAATACACGTTTATACCTAACATCGAAGCTATGATTATATTCTTAAACCTTGCTTTAAACTATACTTATAGAAATCTTGTATTGCGGCGGTCTGTATATTATCAGATGAAACTCCCAAAGCTCTGGTTTCTAATCCTTGTATTTGTTTAAAAATTATATCTACTTTTAATGTATTTTTTTTATTTCTAAACTTAGCTTAATTCACTGATATTCCGAAGTGAGACAAATTCCAGAATGCACATATTAAGATTGAAAAATGTTACTCATAAGTAAAATCTCTATTGATGGATGACGTTATTTTCATACAAGACGATATGATTAGAAGAAATAAAATAAAAAGAACGACGTTTTATCTTGATATCTCATATAAAACCTTGTAATGGCATTCTTATAACATAACTGGTATAACGTATGTCTTTTGTATGAATGAAAGATATGGACGCTATGCTCACACTATTATTCCAAATGATATAATAAAAATAAGTAAATCTATGACGTGATGTCTAGAAAATTCGGCTCAAGAAGATTTTTCTAAGAAAACTGAAAAATCAACTACGATATTCTGCCGTCACATGGGATTTTAATCCTCGTGAAAGACAGATTATTGGAAGGATTTATTCGGTCGTTGTTTTCTCTAATGAAACAGAATTTGTTCATTTTGGACAATGTCCTTTCTCAACATCGTGAGGAGGCGGGGAAGGACTTTGCAAAAGGGAATGAACACTGAAACGTGTTTAAAAGAAAAGGCGGATTACCTCTAAAGGAAATACGAAAAAAATACCTTCTAAGGAAGATATTCTCAAAAGAATTAAGAACTATTCTAACAAGGTCTCTGTACATAAAAAGGACCGATAACTGCTAAAAAAGGACTCTGAATGCTTAAAAAGGAACTTTTTTTTATTTTGTTTCCATTCGGATAAAACCCCGTAGAAGCTTCCAGTAAGTGCACCCACTTTCTCCCTTTCGCTTTCTCTCTCTCTCCCTCTATCTCTTCATTTATCCCTCTACCTTTTTTCCTTCTTACTCTCCTTTCAACAGTTACTACTACAAGAAATCTTGTAAGCCAGATGGACATTTTGGCAGCCCTATGAGGCCACAAACTTTTTTTCTAACATTATCTATCTATCTATCTATCTATACTCCTATAAATCGTTTTTTTTCTTTTGTGTGTATTGATATTTATATTAAAACCCCTCTTTTCTATTTATCTCAAAAGAAAATACAATGTTCTTATATATGGGTTCTGGAATTGCATTCACTAGCAAATGATCAAGCTAATTTGCATATTCTTTTAAACATTCATTTTGATTAATTCCCTATCTATTGCTTCGGTTTTCTAATGAGATGATCATCTTTAGTAAACTATTACATGTAATTATATTCATACAGGCATTCTACATGATTTATACTTGCATAATATTTGCGTAAAAAGTTTATAGTAACCACAAAATTGTTTCCATATATATGTATGTATACGTATATATTTTTGTTTATCAATTTTTCCTACCAAAATATTGCTAAAGTTTTTGGTCTACAGACATGAAACTTCATATATAAAGTATTTGAATCCACGAAAAACTTTGTATTTGGGTTTTAGCCCGGAATAATCTGTGCAAAGGTGTTAAAATGAAAAATATGAAATTTGTCAGGTGAAGGTCGAACGCCGCCATTACGAACGCATAACGTAGTAGATATTGTTTCCTGTTTTAATTTTTAGCCTGGCGGTAAATGTGTTTTCATAGCCCAGTCATTGGTGACGGAGGCAAAAAAATCGTGAGCTGAACGTTTTGGTTTCTATCCTCGGTGGTGGCGCATGAGTCTTCTTTTTTCTACTTTTTAAATCATTACTATACATGGCATCCAATGTATCCATCTATCTATCTATTTATATATCTATAAAAGTGAAAATGTCTGTTTTTTTTCTCCTATGGTAGTTAAGGAGAACTATTGTACAGAAAGGCATTACTTCATATATTCACACTTTGTAATATATACATATGCACATAACATTATGAACAATACATAGGACCCGAGCAAAGCCGGACGAAACTGCTAGTATACCTACAAAAGTGAACGTGTCTGTGTGTTACTGTGTGTGTACATTTCTCTACGCAATAACTCTGTTAATTTAAATTCTACAGACTCGAAATTGGATATACAGGGTCCTGAGATTTGCGAAAAAAAAATGTTTTTTCGGACAGAAATTTAGTTCAACGATTTCACTTTTGGGAACCCCACCAAACTCCTCCGACAATTTTGGGTCTAAACACTTGACATTTTAGATAAAGTTTCCTTGGACATGGCTAAAATTTAATGAATTAAATTGAGCGCAAAACAATAGATGTTAAAGGGAGATAATAATGCTCAAAGTTAAAATAATTGACCGCTTTTTTTGCTCAACATACACCTTAAAACACCCGGGCAACACTGGGCTGAAATGCTAGTATATATATAAAAGAGAATGTGTCTGTGTGTGTACATTTCCCTACGCAATAACTCTGTCAATTTTAAATCTACAGATTCGAAAGTTGATATGCATATTACTGAGATTTGGAAAATCATTGTAATCTGTTTTTGGCCAGTAATTACGCTATTAAGGGGTCAAAATTAAACGATTTGCCCTTTGAGAACTGTACCAAACGCCTCCGACAATTTTGAGATTAAAAACTTGAAATTTTAGATAAAGGTTCCTTGGACATGGATCTAACTTAATAACTTGAGCCCCAAAACAATAAATGTAAAAGGGTCATAATAGGGGTCAAAGTTTTTTTTATATAAATTGACCTCTGCGGTCTCTACCAAATTACTCAAACAATTTCTGGTCTAAACATTTGAAATTTTACATAAAATGTATTATTTCACCCGTGTTCGATGTTTTATTTATATATTTAATTAATAAATCTTAAAACTTAAATGTTGACAAATCAAAATTGAGATCCACACTCTTTTTTCATTATCCTCTTCTAATATTTTCTTTGCAAATCATAATAACCACTTCTGCTCAACTCTGTCGAGCTTGCAGGATCCTTGATACGATCCGGTAGCAGAAACCTGAGTAACTAAAACAGATAAAACGGTAATAAAATAGATATTTGCTCTGTAATAGTATTGAGCACCTTCTTCAGGTTGTTATTAATTACCAGCTTTGCTAAATATTTGCTCCTACTCAGTGGATCATTATACCCTAAAAACTTGGATTGTTACCATTATTATGGAAAACGTGAACTTCAACTTGCCCCTCAAAAACATATCCACACCAAGCAACAGTAACTATCTGTTAAACCTCGCCCAAAGAATCGAAGAATTAATTAGAAGTATGAGATGGAAGGCATATTTTCCTGAAAGATAGAGACACAAAAGACAACCACACGGATTACCACGGATTCGTCAATCAAGATACAGCCCCAACTGTTGACCAACTCCGCAATTTTTAAATAGACCTCATGAAACTTACAAACAAAATGTCCGTTTACCACGAAAAAAAAACTCATTCCAGCACCACCTAGATAAACAAGTCAAAAATATTAACCCCTATAAATTATTGTATGTCAATGCGGATAAGACACAAAACTTTTACAAGATACATAAACAAAACTACCAAAAACTACTTAATGAAAACATTATCAACAACTATAAAAAACAGATAAAATTACAACTAAGTACATTCATTTAGACAGCAAAAACAATACTGACACACTCAACATAAGCAACAGAGTCAGAAAAATCCCAAATCCAGGGGTATATTTCTTATGATAAGTTGAGGGCATAATAGATTCACTGTTAAGGGCATAATAGATTCACTGATTGATATAACAATTAAGTGATTGATTTTGCGCTACGAAACGGATACTGTCAAGGATCGTATAAGTAAACTGAATTAAAGGAACAAATTATAAGATGGTAAGCATCAGGAATTTTGGAATATAACGTTTTGTCATGTATTCTCTATATTGCTCTGTAATTACATTGAGCTTCTAAAATAAGGATTGATATATATTATGAGAAAATATATTTCTGAACATATATATATATATATGATATTTTTTAATCGATTCGACCATTTACGAAGGGGCTAATCAACATTATTTTTGGAGTAAAAAAATCATTCTTTGCACTTCATTTCTACAATTCAGTATTACATATTTAACTGTGTTCTATCGTCACATTTGGCGTATAATATGCAACTATGTTAAATATACACCGTTTAGATTCGTGGAAATATCATAATCAATCAGAAAAGTGTTTGTCGATTATGCCTGATAAATTATATATTCTCTATTAATCAGAGGTAAGTATAATTATGAAAGTACATCATGTTCGCTATATAATATTTTGTACCAAGTATTGAATATTTAATCGAAGTTGTTTTTCCACGGGTGATATAATCACTCGTAATGTCGAATGTACGGTAAAATTTCATCCTTTATGATTGATGGCGTATTCTTAACTATTGAATTTCTATCTGTCAAGTAATAAACGAGAGATACATGATTTTAGTTTGGAGTACCAGAAAAAAACAAATACTTAAAGCTATGCTGTTGCTCTTTCAATGTGACCAGACATTACATAGGGAAAAAACTCAACATAAAACATAATCTTAACTTAGACATATTAGATGAGCTACATAACCTTAATGTTAGTTTTGTTATATTGAATATTATAATGGTACCTTCGGTCACGCAGTTTGCACCTTACCTTTTGAGGCACTAACTGAGCACTAAAATAAAAGATTAGTGGGGTAAGATTAGACATTTGATCCCGGTATTATTACTTGGAATAGCTACAGAAAAAATGCAAAAAATATCTTGCGGAAAAAGATAGCCTCTCTCTCTCTCTCTCTCTCTCTCTCTCTCTCTCTCTCTCTCTCTCTCTCTCTCTCTCTCTCTCTCTCTCTCTCTCTCTCTCTCTCTCTCTTACTCTTTTTAAGTATCGGTCCGGATAATGTTCACATATATAATTATATATATATATATATATATATATATATATATATATATATATATATATATATATAATTATATACATATAATTATATATTTAATTATATATATATATATATATATATATATATATATATATATATATATATATATATATATATACGCATGAACAATTAAAAATAGTAGAGTTTTGTCGTTTGAGCTACTTGTAGATTATTCCCGAAATGTTCTGCTTCGGGTGAACTTAGATATGCAATTGCAATCTGTCGATTGCTGGGGAAACAATGTATAATTTAAACTCTCGTTTTAGAACGATTTTTTTTTTTTTACATGGAAGTTACCACCTATCAAGGCTCAAAAGCCACATGGAGATAAGGGTTATTGTGTCTACAGTAAACAATGGGGTAGTGTTGTATTATTAGTTAGTATCAGAGATTTGATAAAGTGTCATTACTTAAGGGGGCGGTTCATAAGGAATTTGTTTATGTTGGACTTGGAGTCAGGAGGGAAACAGGCAAATGGCAGAGAGCTCCATAGGTGTGCAGTTCTAAGAAAGAAGTTGTGTTCATGGAATCTACGTTTTGATTTAGGCACAGATAAAGAGTGGGGAAATTATTGAGAGTGATTTCAACTAGATGGGTGTTTCTCGTGAAAGATTGGCGAGGGTTGACTAGAGATTGGAACTCAGACGAGCACTTGCCATGGAAATAACGATAAAACAAAGATGGGCTCGCAACGTCTCTTCTGTTTGAGAGGTTGCAGGGAAGAGAAAATGGTATGTCGCACTAAGCCACGAAGTCTATATCTTCAAATAAAAATAATTATATGTCCAGCATTCTTTGTACTGACCATTATTGACAACAGTGGCCGAAGCCACAATTTTGATAATATATGTACTGTCAAATTAATACATCGAGTTCCGACGGAGACTACAATCAGACGACTGTGAATTATGCAATGAAGTAATCACAAGTTAATCTTAGGTGTGCATTTATTTCAATTTCTCATCATTACTGTAAACATAGTCATCATTATTGCTGTTATTATCGTCGAATTTAATCTGAAAATGCGACTTATTTTTGTTTCATAATTTTTTTTCTACATATAGAAATACGGTCGCCTATATTCTCGTCTGTTAATATTGTGTTCTCCTGTTATAGACACACTATCTTACTTATTACGAAGCAAAAACAAATTTATTTTAGATTGATACTAAATATCAAAAGCTAAGACTTCTGCAATCGTATTATATTTCAGAGATAATTTCAGATCAATTATAGTAGATATGTACTCAGTCAACCTTAAATATATTCACGATATTTAAATGATTATTGAGAACTTGCAATAAGGTTTTGGAGGAGTTTACTAACTGATTTTGGACCAATTTCTCCATCTACACGAGTTTGTAGTATAAATCAAATCTTTTCGGTAGATGATTACTTGATGATTCGCCAGGGCTACTAAGGGTATTTTTATCGTTACGCCATCACTAGATGGGGTGTCTACCATTGCTTAAGAGAGCCGATATCCTCTTGAGAGAAGGATAGACCACGCCAGTTTCTCAATCTGGTATGTTGTCTCGCGGTATATACAGCGCATCGCCTGCCTTATCCATTTGGTCACCCATCTGGTCCTGGCCAGAATCATGCCATATATACGAATTACTGACT
This sequence comes from Euprymna scolopes, assembly GCF_053919585.1. NCBI lineage: Eukaryota > Metazoa > Mollusca > Cephalopoda > Sepiida > Sepiolidae > Euprymna > Euprymna scolopes. The sequence goes on along the minus strand of NC_136492.1, from coordinate 82,475,628 downwards.
TCGAATGAATTCGTACTAACATATATTTCTGAATTAGTTTTGTAATTTTTTACTGTTTTTCAGAATGTTTAGGCATTCTGACACGTAATGTAAATGTGAAATAGTGATGTATCTAGCTGAAAACACCACCAATAATTCCCCCCACTCTTTATCTGTGCCTTAACCTAAACGTAGATTCCATGAACAAAGATTCTTTCGTAGAAGTGCACGCCTGTGAAACTTTCTTTCGTGTCCTGCTATCCAGCTTACTACAATTTGATTGTCTTCAAGTTCAACGTAAATGTTCTGATGAGCCGTTCCAATTAACTTAACAAATTTACCGAATTTCCATTATTAACGATTACTATATTGTCCAATTGACTACTATACACTATTAACCTTTATCCTCGAGTGGTATCTGAGCCTAGATAAGTAGTTAGTACGTATGAAAAAATGTGGGTGGTCTTTGTCCATTTTTCATCATGTGACCTGTATACTTTTTGTCACATACTCGGCCAGAAAAGGAGAAAATAATTTACACTTTAACAATTTAAAAAAATATATTTCCATATACTAACTAACCAATTTCGGAAGCTGTTATTTTAATTAACTTAGCTAGGATCATGGATTATATCTACTGAGCGATCCTGGTTTGATATAATATCATGCATAAATCAAACTACTTATCTTTGTTCCTGTGATATAGTCGTTTGGTTTAATGTACTCAACAGGCAAATTTTCAGAAATTTGCTGAACATTCAATAAATATGCAATCTAAAATGTGCAACAGAACTTTGATAATATTAATAATAATAATAATAATAATAATAATAATAATAATAATAATAATAATAATAATAATAAAAATAATACAAGAAGACAGCAAATGCAGACTCTGTGGACAAAGAGACGAAACGATAAACCATATAGTAAATGAATGCAGCAAACTTGCTCAAAAGGAATACAAAAACAGCAGGCATGACCAAGTGGGGAGGGTGGTACACTGGGAATTGTTCCAACGATTGTATTTTGAGCGTACAGACAACTGGTACAAGCATAAACCCGCAACAGCACTCGAAAACGAGAACCACAAAATCCTATGGGGCATGGACATACAGACGGACAACCCTTTCCAAGCAAGAAGACCAGATGTCGTAATAATTAACAGGAAAGAAAAATCCTGTCAAATCGTAGACTTTGCAGTCCCAGCTGACCACAGGGTGAGTACGAAAGAAAAGGAGAAACGAAGCAAATACACAGAGCTAACCAGAGAGTTAAAAGGGATTTGGTTGACGAAGAAAATCAAAATAGTACCGATAATAGTAGGAGCAGTAGGAACAATTTCGAAAAACTTTGAAACAAGAATGTCAGAAATTGGAATCAGGGGAATAATTGCAAAAGTACAACGACTAACGATAATGAAAACGACTGAAATATTAAGGAAAACCCTTGAATGCGGTGAATTATATAAGACAATATATCGAATAAGCGTTACAGGGAATGAAGAACACCGAAACTGCATATCTATAAGTTCTACACCCCCCATCATGCATCCTACCATTGTTTCATCACCGTTCCCCCCAATACAAAAGGGATACCAAACGGCCGAGAAGGGTCAATAAGGACTGAATGACCGAGGAGCGAGCGCCAACCAGACCCCGGCTGGACAAGCGCAAAGTGAACTGGGACCTTGGGGAGGCTGCGTGCCACTCAAATTCCAGTATAAAACAATGGCCACTACCAGTGAGAAATCAATTATAAGCGGCTGTCGCGATGATGCAAATTCATTTGCAAATGCTGTCGTAGGAGATGGAGAGAGCTGGACGTCTGGGGAGACTTGTTGTCACTCAGATTGCAGAGAACACTACAGGTTTCCAATCAGATCGTTTGTTGACTTGTGTGAAAACTTCATGTGGGCCAATAATAATATGAACAACAACAATAATAATATTAGCAACAACAACAACAATAATTATAATAATAATAGCAACAACAACAATAATAATAAGAATAATAACAACAACAAGAATAATAGCGACAACAACAACAATAAGAAGAATAATAATAATAACAATAATAATAATAGCAACAACAACAACAATAATAATAATAATAATAATAATAAGAATAACAATAATAATAATAACAACATCAAAACAATAATAATAATAATAAATAAATAAATAAAAACGGAACATGTCTTTAATATGTGGTCCTGAGCATTCAAAAAGAATGACTGATTTACGACTTACAAACAGGGCTCATGTACCGACGCAGCCTGGTGATAGTATGGTCCAAAGTCAACACATTCAATAAGATCCTCTCCTCTAATAACAAATCAAATGTCGGTTGTCAGCAAAAAATGACGGCCACTTGCAGCCGTGGCCAACATAAATTGTCGGGCATTTCTTGTCAGTGTCAGCTAGCGGAAAGCACTTGTTATTACTAGCATTGCAATTTACTAGCGATTAATGTTGGTTTCGGATGTTAAATTGTGGATACTAGTGCGTTCTAGTGGCCACTGGCTACTGTCAATTTAGCAGTCACAGGCTGCCATAATCAGTATCGGTCTCCATTCGACTTAAATTGTATGTTTTCAACTCTGACGCATTGTTGGGCAAATACATCCACTGACGGTCACGGCGGGCACTACTGTTCATTTGTTGTTAGTTATGTTTAGAAGCGGTTACTTGCGAATATTTTTTACTGCTGGAGAGTAACTGGCGTTCCTTCTTGTCATTGTTGATTTCAGCGTTGTCGTCAATGACCAGTATGCTTTCAGTGGCAAGCTCTGATGGGCATTGACACTTTTAGGCTGTTACGTGCGTTTGATCATTATCAGTCACTATTGCTCATGACCAGTGTCGAACCCCATTCGACTGTTCTGAAATATGGCTGGTCTTCAATATGCATACAATGTTATATATTGTATGGTTCTGACATCTGGTGGCTGGCACTGTTGGTCACGAGTAGTTTTTTTATGTGATCACGGATACTTCTTGACAGGAAGAGGCATTGGCTGTAAATATCAGTTAGATCACCTGTTTTCTATTGTTGGGCACAGTCATCAAGTTTCGAGCACGTCATCTATTGCAATTATGCACTTTAAATGTGACTACTTTTTGCACAAGGCGCTGGAAAACACAAGCGAACACGGTCAAAGACTTGTAGACACAAACGAGCGGGGCCCTTACTGGTGGGTTATAGAAACTATTTTGTCAGATGCTGAGCAAAGTAAGGGGCATCCTATTCTCATTTCTACACAATTTTGGATTACTGTATTGACGACGACCGCTACGATATTCATTTTTACAGAATAGTTGACACGACGCACTGTGTAAATATAAGATGTTTTGTGCTACTGTGTTATTAATTTTTAGAGTTATATGTGAAAAGATGTCGAATTCAAAGTCAGAAACAAGCGGGCCCTTACGGGTTAAGGCAGGCCCTGCGAGGTATATGCGGGGTCTTGCGGGTACAGGTGGACCCTGGTGGTCACTGACGGATCTAGCCTGATACCGGCTGGGAACTGCGGGTATTGGCCAGAAATAACGGGTGTTTAGTTCAAAGCCTGTACAAACGCCACGAGCACCATATTGTGTTTTATCCACAATCGTGTATTGATGCATTTACGATTATGTCCATTTTTTTACAGAATATGTTTCAATCGCGTACTCTGTAAACAATAGATGTGGCGAGATAAAATCTTTACCTGCGCTTGATAAAATAATAACCGAAAATGAAAAAAAAGTCGACTTATTAAAAGCTTAGTTAGCGACCCAACCTCTGAGGGGTACAAAATAGCGACATTAAAGGGCTAGAACGGCGCCCTTTAAGGGGGAAATTGTTACCGGATTGAAACTTTTGTGTAGAAGCTCTAAGGGCAGCAGCGGATAACCTGGCGAAAATTAATATATCAAATACGAAAATTAATATATCAAATACGAAAATTAATATATCAAATACGAACATTAATATATCAAATACGAACATTAATATATCAAATACGAAAATTAACATATCAAATACGAAAATTAACGTATCAAATAGGAAAGCGGGTTAAATTTACTTATGACGCATAACTTGCTAATCACAAGTGTAGGAAATTGCGAAAACAATACCAGTTATGTTTTGTCTTCATTTAAGGCCGGATGTGACCTAAGGTCAGGCGTGTGAAAAATATCATTCACACAATTCTTTGGAGAAAGATCCTTAATTAATATGCTAGGATATTTTTGCTAATTAACTAATCAAAGAAAACCCCACTGCGGGATAAAGGTACCGTCAACTGAGGGAAAATTAGAAATTTCGAGCGACTTCGACGGAACTATTAAAAACTTATAAAAAAGAATTGTAAATATATATTGTTTGTAGTTTTGGACTTAATAATTAGAGTATAAATAAAAACGAAGTTTGTTTTCTTCTTGTGAAGCTGATTTTTGTCTCTTGTTGCTAAGGTATAATGTGTTTCTCTAGACGGGAATAAATTACTTCCTTTTAATATAAATCGATATACTAGCGTTTAAATAATAATAATAATAATAATAATAATAATAATAATAATAATACATGTTAATAATTTTAGTAATTGGACGTATAACATTGGTAATGATAATGATAATGGTATTATTAATAATGATAATTATAACATGCATGATTATAATAATCATAATGACAATGATTATAATGGCAATAATAATTACAGTGAAACTGATAATGATAATAATTCTGTAATAAATAAATAAATAATAGTGTTAATTATTAATTTATTATTAGAAGCAACAGGATTATATTTAAGAAGCACCGTACATTACTAATTATATGAGTTCAGAAATTAAAGAAAATCACATGCTATGAAGTAAATGTACGTAAAAAAATCATGTTAAACAACAAGTAGGTAGAAATTAAAATAAACAAAGCCATGTAAAGAACATTACGAAAATGCAGTGGTACTAAACCCTTAGAAAGGTAATAATCTTACATCTTCATTTAGAATCATTGTCCCCCAATATGATGGCAAACTTTGGCTGATTCCGCACACGATTATGGAATCACCGCGGTGTCGCAGAATATGGTCTAAAATATTTTATAACAGCTAAAATAACTAGTATTTTGTTATAAGTAACTGTTTCTCTGTGTTAGTCTGTCGTCATCTCTAGCACTTGAAAATTATTTATGAACAATTATTTAACAATTTCCTGCCAGTTTAAGACAAGAGAACATACATATGAATAAAGCTATACAACATGAACAAAATACTTATAATTATTTATTAGATCTGAAGATTTTAATTACAAAAAATTATATAATGAACCGGAATAAGAAACCTTGCAATTAGTTCATTATAATTTATATATACACAACATATAAAAAAAATGAAGATTTTTTTAGTCAACTCGTACATATCTTTATCAGTACTTTTTATTTCGGGGATCTTACTTTGTTTTCGTGTTTATATTAGACATTTGGGTTGTTTAAACTCTATCAAGAGGAATTCCTACAAGAGCATATAATTTAAAATGGTTCTATGACAAAAGTGTTCCGTTTGCTATAAGGAAGTCAAAACAAAACATTCATATTCAGTCTAGTTTATGAAGTGCCTTTGGTTTAGGACAACAAAATTAAAGAAAAAAAATAATAATTCACGCCGGATTCGAGATCATCACTGTCATCAACCTTCGTCTCCCGACCTAACCTATCAACTCCTTTTATACATGTCTCCCTCGTGATTTCGTGTGATTTTGCGTGACTTCCACCAGAACCCACTTTTAAAACTATGGGCGCCATCTTGATTTCTGTCTCTCTCTTTTGCCCAACTTCGCCTGACACACACGCGGAAAGACTTCTGTTCGTTTGATTTTTTCCCCTTTTTCTTTTTTTTTTCTTTTCCTTCCGCTAACTTTAAACAACATGCCTCCCTGATCTCTAGATCACATTTCGTAATCCCTCATCCACTGTAGCGGTCGTTTTTCCCTACTTGGTCTCTAAGGTGTCTCGCCATCCTCCCGCTGCACATCGCTTTCCGCTGTTTCATTTTCCACTGGCCTGATATCAAGAATATGTCTCGGTACTCCGTCTACTGCAAATTGGTTGCTAGTATAATTCCCTGTTACGCGTCCTCTGCTCAAAAGTGTGCACATCGTGCCCCGGGAGGCTTCATCCATACTTCATCACCGAGTTTGGTGGTCCCTGTTTTCTCCGTTTCCCTGATTGCTAGCTCAATTTAAGGATGCCTTCAGGAGTACTTGAATATTGACAAGTGTGGAACCGTCCTCTGCTCTTGCCATGATCTAGGCGAAATGTTGTACCAGTAGACAGCTTGCTCAGGTGACGTGTTCCCTCTCTCTGCCACTGCCTTTATTGCCTGGTGATGTATTTCCACAATCTTTTTGCCACTGAGTCTATAGACAGCTCTAAAAATTGACGGGCATTCCATTTCTTTAGCACATCCCCAACTGTTGTCGATCTAAATGCAGTAGCGTTGACGGTTAGAAGCTCGTCCACGGGACCGCGCTCCAGTAACACCACATCAAGGGCTGCTGCTATTTCACTGCCTGTTTCACGTCTTAGTCTTTTTCATAGGGCAAAGCGCCCGGGGCCACAGTCGATCATCGTCATATAAAGCCCTGAAATGGATGACATCAACTGCGAGTCTTTCCCAGGTCGTAGTCACAACTAATTCTCCAGCTTCGTGCGCCCTTGGAGCAGGGTCAGTTGACTGATGCTTGTCATAAGTCCTGAACACTTGCTTTACTTGTTCCTTTGTGACTCTCTGATCAACTTTTCTCACCAAGTACAATGTCCTCTCTACCCTCATACGATGCAGATTGTGCAACTCTCGAAACTCAGAGTTATTCAGATGAGTCTTTGCAGCAATATGCGCTTGTGTTGACACAAACCTGCTTTTTCTCACTCTTGTGAGAGCATTCGCTCTGTTCTTCTCAGAGGCCACAATGATTACGCGCAGCTTCAAAGAAAACTCCTTCATCAGCTCAGCCAGCTTCCCGAGCCTGCGCTTCAATAGCATCTATGCTGCCCCTTTTGTCCTTATCCTTTTGTCTTGTGAAATCATCGATTTCAGCCAAGCAAACAGTGGCAGAGTCTGTTTTCACACAGATGTTGCGCAGGCCACATTCTAAGGCCAGATTAACTCCTTTGGTAACTGCATCCAATTATGTTTCATTGATGTGGCTATTATCAAGACGACCCCTGTTGCAATACTGCTTGCATCACACCACACGACTCCATCCAGTGCCCGTGGAACGTTCCACATTCCCCGAACTGGGTCTTGCCTTTCCACTTCTTTTAGGACCTCTTCAGTCAAGGTGGTGGTTCTTCCTCCCACTTTATCAACCCATCCTCTACCTTCGGCATGCCTCTTAATGTTATTGTACGCTGGTATAAGCCAGCCAGCAATCAGGTAATTCCCAATTAGTCTGTCGAATATCGAAAAAAGCTCCCGCTTGTTGAGCTCTTCTTTCATTTATGGAATCTTGTTTCCCCTTCGAAATCTTCAACTTTATTCCCAAAGCCGCTCCCCCATAGATTTCTTCCGGTGCCTTGGCGACGAAGCCGAACTTCTTCAAGTGAACCACGACCTCCCCTACAGTCACCAGAGTTTCATTCACGAGGATGGCGCCATCTCCTTTCCCCATTCATTCTAGAATCTTCCTTAGAATGGTTGACATGATCTTAACTGCCGAGTTCAGCCCGAACCCCACCCTCGTAAGGCAGTAGGTTCTGTCTTTATACCTAACCAACTGTACTTCCAAAGTTTCTTGGCAACGTGGAATTGAAAAATAGGCATATTTTAGATCGACCAACTTAGAGGCACCGTTCATTTGACTCCATTATCTGATGGTTTAACTGCATATATCTATCGCATCACCCCCAGTATGGCACTCGACGTGTCGGTTCAATTCTCGGAAATCTAGTACTTATCTGACCTTTCGTTTTCTTGGTAGCAGAATAACCATTAATGCCAAGATACCCCATTCGACGTCATTTGTCCACGGGAAGAATATTCTCTCCTCAGTCCATCTGTCCACTTCTCGTTCAAGATCCTTTCTTGCTCTTCCTTTGAGCGATTTATCGTAACAGGCCACCCTATTTGTTAGCATCGGTTGTTCATTCTTCCAGGCCAATTCCACTGTTCACTGATTCGCGTCGAATTCCGCTTTAAACTCCGGATCACTGATTGATATTCATTTCTTTTTTTCACCCTGTTTGATTCCTTCATTGACCTGCTCTGTTATTGCACATCCCCCTGGTCCAAACCTCACGTCATTTCTGTTGACTGTGACACCTCCAAGTCGGCATATTACGCCCATTCCGATAATCACTTGGACGTCAGGCACTAGGCGATCAGTAACAACCGCATGGGCTCTCATCCGGTGATCCTCAATTTCAATCGTGAGAGTCCTCCTCCCTCAACATTTCACTCGTGACCCATCGAATGACACTATTCATCCTTCCCTCTCCATCCTCTTACAAGGCTAGTGTGTACCATGGTAGTAGTACAGCCAGTGTCGATCAGAGCAACATCTTCTTGTCTTTCCACAACGATTTCACGCTTGGGGATCCGCTGCAAACACGCCATTATTCCCAAGTCAAGGTAGCTACTGGAGCTTCGGCTCCCCCTTGACAGTTTCCCAGACTTTTGCAGTTAATTGCCATGTGGCCACTCTCGTTACACATGTAGCACACCGTCTTTTCCAAGAACTCCCTGCAGTCTTTCCGCAGATGCGGGCCCCCACATTCGAAAAATGCGCCTCGCGGTCTCGGGCGGCATTTGCTCTCATCCCTCCGCGCTGTTACCACCGTTCCTACAGCTCCAGAGAAGTGGGTGCTTGAAGTTCGGAATAAATCACTCACCTCCAAAAATACCTATAACCTGTTTCAACCGTTTGGAAATCTCCTCCGGGAATTCGGTAACGAATGCCATCTTTGCTACGTGATTCGTTACTTGTCTCCGAATTCCTGCCAGTTTCACAAATCTTTTGACTTAATTTGCATACACACCTACGGATCCCCCCTCGTGCACATCTCCTCTTTCAATTTGTTATACGCCTCAAATGGCCATTCCGTAAATGCCTGGATCAATCTGGCTATGATCATCTCAGCCTCCTGTTCACGGGAGCTCAGCTCCAAATGTAGGGCTAGCGCATCACCCTCTAAGAACAACTATGACAACGCCGCTTATCTTCTTGATCTTTGCCATTAGGCCTACTTTCTTTAAACAATCACTACATCGCCTTCGCCACTGAACGGCTATATCATGTTGTTCAGTCTGTTAGCCATCACCGAAATAGCTTGAAGTGTTCTTGGTTTAGGACAACAAAATTAAAGAAATAAAAAAAAAGAATTCGTCTTGCCAGCTTATAATGTTTAGACCCAAAATTGTCGAAGTAGTTTGGTAGCGTTCTCAAAGGTTAAATCGTTGAACTTTGACCCCTTAATAGACGAATTACTGGCCGTAAAGCGATCACAAATATTTTCCAAAATCTCAGTACCCTGTATATCAAATTTAGAGTCTGTAAACTCAAAATGATAGAGTTATTGCGTAGGGAAATGTACACAGACTCATAACCACACAGATACACAAACACACAGATACACATACACGTTCACTTATATATATATATATATATATATATATATATATATATATATATATATATATATATATATATGCGTGGATAGATGTACGTAAATACTTACGCGTGCTATAAGTTTCTCGCCTTAAATTCTACGCGAATACGCAGCCTGTAGAAGCTATGCACCAACAGGATTCACTGTGCTAGTAAAATAAACATAGAATTTAATAAAAAAAACATAAAAGAAATGATTAAATAATTTATTTTCGATGGGAATATTCGAAGTAGTTAAGCTTTCTATAGTCTCTCCTATATCCATGACTGAGTATATTAAGATATTTGTGTTAAATAATTTTAAAGGAATTTATCAGTGTCAGAGTGAGAAAAAAACTCAACTTAACAGGTATATAAATTCATGGGATACGAAAGGATGGACCATTTCATCTTTTAGTATTTTTCTAGAAGATTCAAAATAACTTCCCACACTTGAATATTATTTCTTTTTTATGTATTTTACTCTGATTTTAAGTTAAAAAATACTTTAATTTAAATATGCAATATGTAAATATGTAATTGTACAGTAGATTTACAGCAAAGTAACATATACAGATGAAGAAAGACGCCAAACAGCGAAAATTAACTTGAAAGAAATCTAACGAGTAACACATGGTCTAGATGAAGAACCTCATCCCAATTCACTTTCGAATTTTATGAATGACGTCAGAATGTTGTGATGTCATCCATTGTCAACGATTATACACGGTATCTGATTTAAGGAATTACATCATCCGCCATATGTAAAATATGTGACGTCATAATACAACTTAGAACATTTTCTTTGTTTATGAAGAACCATAATTATAAAGAAATAATCTTCCGTAAAAATAGATTGTAAAGGTCATTTGAAGGCTGATAAATCAATGGGTAACGCCATTAGATAGTATATTACACAAAACCGTTTGAAGGGACGAAGAGACTTTATTTTCGAACGTACAGAACGAAAATCAAGACACAAACTCAAAAAGTAAACAGAAATAGAAGAGACAGACGACAGCTGAAAATATATTGAGTTATCTCCCTTGTCCGATATGCGATCAGAATTCAATACTGGCGTGCCGCCTTTTCTTTCTTCTTTTTCTCTTTTCTCAAGATAAGGGCCCAGAAAGTCGGTCACAAGGATTTTATTTTAGGTAGGATGTTTTCGCCCTACGTCTACGGGAAAGAGCATGTCTTTGTCTATCGACTGTCAAGGAGATGGGGTGTGTTGTGTCTCTTCCGTGGTAGGAGTTGACTAAAATCTTCTCCTTAGTCACAATAGGGGGTTGGCTGGTTTGTTGACTACTTAGTAGTTGCCTCTTGTCGTTGGCCATGCTGCTAATCATCTCAAGATTATCGGCTTGGTATGCTCGTCAATGTCATCGGTATGATCAAGACTAGTCCTTATGCTCTTACCTGAATGAGAAAAGTCCCTGGAGCAATCGTCTTTGTAGTCCTTATATGTTCAAGCCCTTAACTGGAAGCCGGCAAACCTATGAATGTACATACACTCGTCTTGCTTGGATGAAACTAAGTATCGCTCACGTCCTTTATTCTTAAATAGGTCACTGTGAAATTACACAATGTCTCCGACATCCACCTCCACACATGAGTTCTTGAGCGCCTTGGACAACTCACTGTAAACATAGGTGGTCTTGCGCCAACGGGGCTGTTCTTCTATAAGATCCATATCATTGAAGTGGATGTGTTCATTGGTAAATTGGTTCCTGTGATACAAGATTTCTCTAGGGGGCAATCCCAGTTACCCAAACCTACAGTTCAACGTGCAACATGCTACAGAGAGCGAGGCTGTAGAGATATGTGAAGCAGCTGGGTCCAACTTGGAGAGTTCTCGCTAAACATCTTGAACGGCCTTTTCAGCAACATGGTTATGTTTTAATACTTTAGGGTTATCTATCTCTATGAAGATATGGAGAGTAAGCTGAACCCAATTATTTTTAAAGAATTTGAAGCTGGAGGTGGAGTCTGTCCTAACGACAGCAGGTGAATTAATGATGGGTATTAATGGGAAGGTATGTCTTTAGACTAGTCTACTAGAATGTGTTCCTTTGCTCATTTGGAATAAAAAAGTGCAATGGTATAAGAACTGACGTACTCCCATAAAACAAAAATCAGTTGTCTATTTCTCTTGATGATATAAGCAGTGAACCCAATCCCGAGCGTATTCAGGGTGTCCTGACAGGACTGAGGAACAGCTATGAGTGGGGAGACGCTCAATGGAGCGCAATATTAACACGAGGAAACAATTTTCTTCATGGCTTCAGACAGGTCCAAGGCATAGAAATAATGGCGCATTATCTGTTGCATCTGCTGTTTGGTTGAGTGTAAAAGCTTAATATGCAGCGCTGCTAGTAGGTCATGTAGGGCATATCAGAGGGCAATAATTGCATTCCGTTGTCGGAGAAGATTAATGCTATTGATAGGCGAGTTACCTGCATCAAGTGTGGCTGCGTTCGTCTTAGGTCTGAGCACTGTTTTAGAATTTCTTTCCATGCGGGACTGCTGGTATACGTGAGGTTTGAGGAAGTCCTAAACACTGCGACCTCCTCCAGTACCCATAAGAAGGAGCAGACGTGACATGCTGGATGCCTGCACTCAGAAGTCTTATGGCTGGAAAAATCAGCAGGAAAGTTCACTCTGTCCGCAAGATGGTATATGGAAGCCTAGAAATGGCAGACAGTTGGCAGGAACGACATTAAACTGGGGTTGGTTGAGAACTAACTCGGCAGAGCTTATTATAGGAATGAACAAAGGGCTTGCTATCGATGAGGAGAGCGAGATGGTCATGTTTGATCACCACGCAGAGAGCAATGTTTTCTTGGTGTTTGCTTGAAATTGGATAGATACTCGTCATGCCAGAAGATGTGTTTGTTGGAGTGAACATGGATACATCATGGTAAATATATTGTCGTCTACGTACTTGTTGTTGACAAAACACACATTTCTTTCTACACTCCTTGTGATTATTGGTAGTGGCCAAGGTTTAACTGATACTACGCGGCTTGAATCCCAACAAGGATCAATGGCAAGTTCGTTATCCTTATCATCGGGCATGGAGAGTTCCAAGTACTCGCCGGGCCACACTGTGCTTTGGTGGTGTGGGGCATGTAAAACATGAGCACGTCTGATCAGTTTTGTATCGAGAGTGAAAGTAGTAGAGCCATACCTGAATTGTGTGTCTAAGGGACAGGTCATTGATGTGCATGAATGGGGCACCGCCACGTATCTCTGCATCAAGGTCCTCAATAACCAGGCCCTCAGAGCGGCACATTTTTCTCCTCTCTCCAGACAAAGGCTGATCTCTCCAGCCACATTGAGGTCCTGGAAATGACCTTAAACTATATCCGATGGTGAGGCCCCATCTTGCGGGCTTTGGGGAGTGTGGAGCCACCATTTAATAGTCATTGCTCCCAGGTCCACTCTTACCCGGGGTTGTAGTACCTGTTAGGGTCCCAACTATGGGGTAAATAGAAACCGACTTGAAAACAACAGATATATTCTATTAAAAAAAATATTTCAAAATCTTTAGATTCGGCATTAAATAATCTGAAAAGGGTTGATATGCCGAAAACAGAAACAACCAATCAACCAACCACATTGAGCGGGGAAGATCCGTCTGCTTGTCTGGTGGACTGGGAAGCTTTTGTGATTTTAGCACCCAGGTGCTTTCCTGTTGAGTGTCGAATCTTATTCCGAGTGGCACCACTGTTCACAACGATCCGTACCGGATGATGATTGGAGAACAGTCAATGTAGGGTGATTGTTCGGTTCTAACTCGCTGTGAGGTTGTCATATTTTCATTTTTTTATATGTTGCTTAAGGTCTCTGAACAAGTTGGTTCCTCATTGTCAAAAATATGAAGGACCTGGAGAGACTGCGTCATATATCTACGATCTGATTCAGAAAGGTAGATGCATTCACTTAAAAAATGGTTTATGTAGGGTCTCTTAACCTAATTACACAGAGGACAAGTCTTCTTTGGTTGAGGATTCCTAGTATATCGAAGTGGAGTAGTAAATATCCGGCTCACAGTCGCCTCATTTCCCAACTCCCAAAGTAGAGAATCCAATGACAGGAAGATTTCGGGGTTGATTGATGCATTTGTGCGTGATCTCAACTCCGTCCCATAACATTGATGGAATAGGTGCAACCAAGTGAGGGAAATTAGATTCTATAATGTAAGACTGAATACTTCGTCTTTTGTAGGATACAGTCATGATGGCGTATATTAGTGTGTGTGCTTAGTAAGGAGTCGTCAATGAAGGTTGCAAGTCTCTGAAATAATACTTCTGGGTGTTAATCCGATTCAAGCCTAATGGAATCAAAGTTCAGAAAGTTAGAGCCGCTAGTCAGGAAGCCATAATGTTGTCTTATAGTTTGCCAAACATTTGTTAATGATTGTTAATGATGTGTTAATGATGAGTTAAACATTTTTTAATGATGTGTGTATGTGTGTGTCGATACAAATATTTACATACATGTGAAAGTATTTGGACAAATCAAGGTTATAGTCATTAACTCAGTCATTTACCTACTGAAGTACAGGGTAAAAATGTCTATTCAATTTAACGAATTATGCATAAAAGAATGCTGTTCAAAAACACACACACATCACCCCCCATATATATATATATATATATATATATATATATATATATATATATATATATATATAAAACCAATAAAACGCATATATATATATATATATATATATAAAACCAATAAAACGCATATATATATATATATATATATATATATATATATATATATATATATATATATATATATATATATATATATATATTTGACAAGAGTTTACAGTTAAGGCTTATATTAGGTTGGTGCAAATATAATTTTGTTTTTTGATGTGCAATTTCAGAAGATCATACCTCTTTACATAATAAATATTATTTATCGAAATAAATAACCATTATATCAACATATATTTGCAAAGGAGAGACTAAATAATTTATCCCATTAGCATATAAATCCATGGTTCTAGAAGCGATGAAGTAATTGCATACTGATTCCTCATTATCTCGGCTTTTGAAGAATTTTTCTCGCAGGAAATTGTCGAGATGCTAGAAAAGAGATAACCGATGGGCCAGAGGTTTGCTGAATATGGCGAGTGAGGCAGAATCTTGTAGTCCAGTTTGTTTAGCTGTCACAGTGTCAGATAAGCAACATACGGGCAAGCATTATCATGGAGGTGAATTGGTTCTCTTTATATTGATCAATCTCGGGAACGTACGTAGGAACTTCTGGGGCATTTAGTCAATTTGTAAGCAGTACTTCTCCGCCGTAATCGTTTTGCCCAGATTTAAGAAGTTATGATGGATGTAATCGGCCCAGACTCAAACAATCATTATAACCTTTTCATGGCGCAATATCGGCTTCGAAGTATTTTGGAGCTTCCAACCACTGTACCGACGTCGTCTGTTGTTGTAGAAAATCAACTCCTCATTACACGTTACAATCTTCTCGAGAAATGGGTCGGTTTTGTTACGCAGAAGCAGCGTAGAAGACACCTCAAAGAAACGATTTAAAAAATATATATCGTTCCATTCATTCGGCACCTATTTATCAACCATTTTGACATCCCTATTTGGTTTAAGACCAACGATTGTTAAGTGGTCGACCTCGAGTTTAACAGCAACTTTCGGCGTGATTCTGGGAGGATCGGCTTCAATTAAGGCTTTCAAATATTTGTTATCAACCGCAGTCGACGGCCGCGACCGTTTTCATCTTCGAGGCTCTCGACACCATTGCAGAATTGCTTGAACCACCGTTGTGCTACACGTTCGTTAGTACTTTCTAGACCAAACACATCATTGGTATTACTTGTTCTCCCGGCAGCATTACAACTTAGTTTGAACTGAAACAAGAAGATTGTTCGAATTTGAATTGTTGTCCAGTATGTCAAAAAGCCTGCAAAAAAATGAAAAGATTGAGAACAGTTACGAATTACACAATCCGATAGAGCGAAAACTCGATTATGAATGATTTTTAACATGGCTATATATGTATCAATGAATTAATTTAGCAATCATATATAAAGTAACCTATATGTGAAAACGATATTGCTTTTTACGCCAGCATATTAGCTTAATTTATCAAATATTTATATTCGCTAACCACAAATAATTATTCCTTGGCTTTTATCAGCGTTCATGTTATTTTTCGTAACTAATTAGATTGGTCAATATGTTTCACGTTAGATGCCTGACAATTAGGTAATCGTTCTTGAAAGTTACATTTAATTAAATTCGATTTACGCGTGCACACACACATAGATACACTATAAAATCAAAAGAATTGGATATTTATTAATGCACATTTGATGGGATATCTGCTGAAATGGGCGTCTACATAACTGCGTTTAGATAGTAAATCATAAATATATATTATTCCTTATGCGTAATTAAAATAAGATTGGGTCTACTTAAAGGTTCGTTTACTATTTTAAACTCTGTCTTTTTTCTCCAAATTAAGTCTAGATAACATATACAGGTAGGTTACTGTGAGTGTGAACGCATGTATGTACTATGTAATCGAAGAAAAACGAACACTTTTTGTAATTAACAATTAAATTAGGATTTTAAATGTATTTTATTATGCAATTATTTTATCGATTGTTGCAAACTTTAACAGTCTTGGTGACTGAGGTGTGTGTTAATAAATAACATTTACAGATAATGATGCTAAAAGTAACTAAATTAGGTAAATCACGCGCAGTCTCATCTTAGAGAGAATCGATTGTATATTATCTTTGGTTTAACATACATACATACATACATATATATTTATATATATATATATATATATATATATATATATATATATACAACATTTTAAGGGGATTAGAACAAAGTATAAAGACAGAGTATATTTAATTTATTAGTAAATTCATTAATACAATTAAAATAAAATAAAAAACCGTGCTCGTTGTAATGTAGATATATAATAAGCACGATAGACATAGAGCTATTTTAATATTGAGTAAGAAAAAATCGATTTCACAAGGAAGACCAAACAAAATCAATAAATAGTAAGATCGTTTCGGAAACGATGCTTTTATTGAGATAGACAATAAGTCTGGGACAATAATTTTATCATTTAGTTTTTTGAAACAAACTCTCCTCATCATAAAAAATGTCGGATGTTTTTTTTGAAAGACACCAAAAATAAAACTAACGTTTTTTTTTTAAAGTAAAGCAGATGTATTTGGCCGCTTTTCTTTGTGCTTCATCTTCTCTGAGGTTGACATTTTCCATTTCTTCAGGTTGAAAATGCACTGAGATGGAAAGCTTACCACTTCGCTAAACACAAAAATGAGACCAATGAACCAGTGCATGAATCAGCCATCACTTTTTGAGTGGCATAATGTTTCAAGGAAGGCAGGGAGTATTTGAGGGATGATAAGATATTTGGGAAGAGTAAGGAAATCAGAATACCAGAGCTGATAGACGAAATGAAGAATTTCATGGATGGGGATCGTCCTGTGCCTACAGAGACAACACGTGCACATTTCATGTTGGTGTGGGAATTGTACACACGTATTCACGAAAACCTAAAGATGCAGAAGATTTGCGAAAATGTGCCGGTTCACAACTCTATCCTTGTCATTCCATCCGAAAGTCCATTGTCAAACTTTATCCCCTTGTAGGATAACTAAGTTGAAAAGTGGGGTGGTATAAATAATAGATTTTATAAAATTACATGATAGATAAAAAAACGAGAGATTAAACTAAATCCATAGCACACGGCATTGTATTTAAATTGGGGAAATAATTTCAACTAAAGGAAAATATGAAAACCCATCCAATCTAGTTCTATCTATAAAAAATGAATATGTTTCTAAGAATGCCATTATTTTGCCTTCATTTTTCGATTATCAAGAGATATGATGAAAAGAAAACAACTGTGTATTATCTCTTCGTGGATAATCCTGTTGCGAAAAGATCCATTTATGATGTTAACTCATGGGCTATTATTTAACCACGTTTGAAATTAAATGAAAATTAACAAAACTCTGGTATATTGGTATAAATTGAAATATTAATCTACTTTATTCTCATTGTTTTGTTTTCGTCGAACATTACAGCAGTTTATTGTTGTAAAATAAAGATTGGATATGAACCAGTATATACATACTTATATGGCGTGTATTTTCTCTTGGTTCAATTAAAGCAAGTTTATTCCTATTGCTCGTTTTAAATAGTTTGTAAATAACCCCGGACACTTTAAATGGAAAGCATTATTAAATGGGCGAACGATCAATGCTTTAGTTCTAAAGCCCTTTTGAAATCCATGAAAAACATCGCTTTTAAAGATACCCTTGGCAAACATAAAAGATTAATACGACACTGGAAACTAAGGCTTAGATTTCAGCTATTGAAACTTTTGAAGATAGACTGGAAGGACACTTTTCAGTTCTTCTTTCGAATAGAATGAACCGCTGGGTAAAGAAACCTTGCCAAATAAATGACTTTCCGAAAAGCCAGTCATCACGCACCACTTCCTTGCCAATATATCAGGAAATTAAATGCTGGCTTTGATTCCACATAATCAATATGTTGACCTGTCTTTTCAGTATTAACTTCACGTGTCAGTATCTGGTCCTTTTAGCATCGAACGTGATTTGAAACGAGTTATAATCTGTATATTCGCAGTTGTTTATGATCGTGCATTGTAAGGATATTGGAAGCTGATTAGGTCCTGCTATTAAGTGAAACTAAAATATTTTTTAAGTGTTTTAGAATAATATCAAATTTAATTTAGGGAGTTTTGTATTTAAAAAAATGATTTCGACTTGCATGTGTTGTTTTATCAAGCAGTTATTGGAGTTGCACAACGCAGACAGATATTTCCAATTTTTAATATTAATTTTTTCATATCTTTTCCTATGTTTTACCGGTACGTCCATCATTAATAAGACATTGAATAGCAAACTACAGTTATTGTAAATTATTGAATTCTTTAAAAAAATATATCACGCAACGGATATTAAATTATGGAAATATATTGCACCATATTTTCGCAGGAGAAAAATATATAAATTAGATTGAACATTATGATATCAAGAGAAACATTTTTAGACATCTTGTCTTTCAGAACCGATGAGGCTAACATGTTACACGTGATGATTTATATTCATGGCAAATAAATTAGGTTACTTATATCAATATATATATATATATATATATATATATATATATATATATATATATATATATATATATATATATATATATATATAAACACCCATAATTCTAACCACCATAATTCTAACAATAACCAAGGGACTTCTCTAACCACTTTGATTTAAAAACTTAACTGTGATAATAAACTATTTCAATCAAATGGACTATTATAAAAAAGTTAAGTCTTATACTCTAGACTCTAAGTCATATCGCCTCAGCACAACCAAAGCTATAACTATAACTACTTCCCCCCTCAAAGTAACAATATAATACATTCTAAAAACGAACTGATATATTTCTGAAAACATAATCCGAATTCAATTATGGTAATTTTGAAATTACATAGCTATTACTTTAACATTACCGTTTTTTTCTACATGCTTTCTTAATACATTATAACTTGCTAATTCTTTATGTAATTCTTTATTTCTTCTTTGCTTGGCCGGTTCTTTTATATGCTATTTCCGTTTTTATCTTTAAATATTCCTATCTATCAAATATATTAATCTACCTCCACATTCATATCCTGTATATATATTTAATTATGTGTTACTATATACATTTACTTACATACTTACTTGCCATATCCGGGATTTGCAGATACCGGTCATCCTCTCCCGTTACTTTGTTTGAATTTTTTAATTTTATATTTTATTTTTTATTTTATATTTATTGATTAACTAATTCATTTATTTATTTTCCCATGTAGTGTCTTTTAATAGCGCTTGCTTAGATTTTCTTAAGTAATAACCTGTACATTTCAGTTGACCTCTTTTTGCCCTATATTTTTCACGCCTTTTAACGTCATTTTGTCTGTGTCATTTTCAAATTTGCTTTTCTATTTTATATTTATTCTATCACCATTTAATCTTTTTCGCTTCATCTTCACTGATTTTTCTTAATTACCCCCTGTCTCGGCAGCCGTGTTAAAATCATATCTTATTTTTCTTTTATTTATATTCTTGGAATTTTTCACCCTTTTGCTTGTACATATTTGGGAATTATTCCACGGAGTTCAGCTAGTTGGATTATTTTGGACCATCTTCCAATTACGCGATTTCCGTGGATTTTATTTGTGCGGATGGAAATTTAATTAACTTTCTTGGATTTACATTTTTTAATTTCACCGTCATTGGATAATTTACCTTTCACCAAACTATCTAATCCCGTGAAATCACGTTTTTCTTCATCATATTCCCTCTGGTTCACTTTTTGTTATCAAGAAAGATCTTTGACTTATGTGCAGTTTCATCCAATACGCAAATCCGATCCCGCATTTTGGTAATTCCTGAGAAGGAAAGTATTTCTTCGAAACTCCGCGGATTAAGTACTATCCATTTATTTAGTGTTTCCTTTTCAGATTAAATATGTTTTTCAAAGTATTTCATAATATGTTTCCTTAACTATTTCTTACACACACACCCACACACAATAACACACACACACCCACACACATATATATATATGCATATATATATATATATGTATATATATATATATATATATATATATATATTCTCAACAGAGTTGCAAATGCCGCTTTATTTCTTATATAGGTAACATGCATTTACGTTGTATATGATCTACATTTTCTTATGCGATATAAACTTTACGCTATAATCGATACGATACAAACATAAGAAAAACATCTGCATTGAGTTCTAGATGCGATTTGAACAAACACAAGATACGAGAGCCTTTAATAACTTGCCTCTTCCGTATTCTGCTATGCTGCGATGAATTGCCCTTTTAATTTAGAAAATAAAATACATTTCTTACAGAAAGGATAACTCAATTTTTTTTTAACCAACGAAAATCGTTATGATTCCAAAATCAAAACGCAAATATCGATCATAGAAACTCATATAAAACGAGGAACTCATCAAATAAAGTAGATAAAACAGTCGCATTTCGAAGGATCACAACGTACACAACCATCTTTCTGAGTCTTTGGCTCAAAGAGCTGCGAAAAACAAGACTTCAGTCTTAATCTGAAGTTATCTGATTTCTTCACATCATCACAAACACAAACAATAAGAATTAAAATCAATATCCACACAGAGCCACGCTGCCCGGTACTAAAATAATCTATTATTCACACACGTGTACTTACAATAAACAAGTGAAGCATGCATTGTCTACCGTGAGTGCACAGTTAACGAGGCATACTTATGACTAAGTTCAGCATTTGCACTCCCCGAAAATTTTAGCTCCAAAATCCCCAGGGAACGTCAAATCCTGGTGAAAATGAATAAAAACTGCAGATTAGACTTTTGCTCCATGCAAAAAAAAAAAATGACTAAGTCCATCATTAAGCCCGAAAAGTCTACTTAACTTATTTAAATTTGAGTTCAGCACCATGCAAAACTGCTAAATATACATACAGGGAAAATTTGGGCAAAATAATGTTAAAATAGTCCCAAAAATAGAGTGTTTTATTAGGCCTAAAAGAGCTCCTGGAGCACACCCCAGAGTTATCGCGAAGTATAGACAAACAAAATTATATAGAAATTAGCTAGTTTAAACTTTTCAGGAAGTTTTATGAAAACTCAAGAATAAAACGCGAAATATAATATTGATATCAAATCAATATTCGACAGATTATTCTATTTTTATTTATTTATTTATTTTTTACAAAGTTCCGGAGGTCACTCAAGAATAGGGTTAATGAATATAAAGTAGACACTGGGACAATATCGTAGTAATCCTTTAGTTTAAATAACGATAACACAGATGTCCCTTCTGTGGGAAAAGGGGTGATGTATCTTTAGAAGAGGTGTTTGTAAATACAAAAGAATTAGTATCGGATGTTTTTTTCTCGTATTTATAAGTTTTTTTAATATTTCATTCGGATTTACATAGCTTTTAAAACTTGCCATGAGGAATGAAAATTACATTAAAAAAAATAATCGTATTTGCATACATTTTCTTGATACGAAAATTAATCTAAAATTTTGCATGATAATAATTTTTCACGACACATTTTAATTTGATCT
This sequence comes from Euprymna scolopes, assembly GCF_053919585.1. NCBI lineage: Eukaryota > Metazoa > Mollusca > Cephalopoda > Sepiida > Sepiolidae > Euprymna > Euprymna scolopes. The sequence continues at coordinate 82,453,797 of NC_136492.1, read as the reverse complement.
GTTTTATTTGCATTTTCCAATCCTTCTTTGACGATTGAGGAACGCATAATTAACGAGGCGGATATTTCTGATGTTATCACACAAAAATAATCGGATTATGAAAAACCATTGACTTCAACGCATTTATTCTTTTTCTGTTTAATACCATTTTTTAATAAAACAAAACAAGAAATATTCTCATGTTTTCTTTTAAAATATAAAACAAACAGTATTGGTTTACAAAACATTTTAGCACACACACACACACACACACACACACACACACACACACACACACACACATATATATATATATATATATATATATATATATATATATATATATATATATATATATATATATATGGTCATATAACGTGTATATAAAATGTAACTCATGCTAGATTCTGGATATCATTTCCAGCACATTGCCTCGCTTACTGTACTAAATGGAGAAACAAAAAATATAATGTTTGCATATATATGGTTATATAACGTATATATGACCGGATCTCTCTCTCTCTCTCTCTCTCTCTCTCTATATATATATATATATATATATATATATATATATATATATATATATATATAATGAAATAAAAAAATACAATTAAATTTACCAAAATGATCCAAGATTGTAAAATTAAAGTAAATTATAAATATTAAAGAATTAATATTTATAAAATTATCTCAGCCAGATGTAAAAGCTCGATAAAACCAAATATGAAATAGAGCTTATAATACGAGCAAACAGTTAATAAAGCATGTTAAAACACTTTGAAATGAGTTATAAACATATTTTATCTGAAAAGGAAACACTAGATAAGTCGATAGTTCTTAATCCGCGGAGTTTCGAAGAAATACTTTCCTTCTCATCAGACGGTAGGAATTAGCAAAATGCGGGATCGGATTTTTCATGTAAAAGTATTTGATGGAACAACAAGTAAGTCAAAGATCTTACTTGAAAACAAAAAAAAGTGAAGCAGAGGGAGTATGGTGAAGAAAAAGGTGATTACCCATGAATGGATAGTCTGGAGGAAGATCAATAATCCAGTGGCGGTAAAATCCAAATGTATAACTTCAAAAAAGTTAAAAGAATTTCTATTTGCACGAGTAAAATCCAAGGAAATCCCGTAATTTGAAGAAGATTGACCATAATAATCCAAAGGCAGAAATCCATAGAATAATTCACAAAAAAAGTGTGTACAAGGAAAAAAGGAAAATATTCCAATAATATTAATAAAATAAAAATAAGATATGCTTTTCACTCTACTTCCGGGACATAACAATAAATAAGAAAGATCAGGGAGGAAAAAAGGAGAGAGAAAAAAATGATGATAGAGTTAAATATAAAATATAAAATAAAGGGAAACAATGTCCAAATTACCGTATGATTCTCTTTCGGCACAGCACACAACATGTGTTCTCTTACTTCTGCCTATTTAAGGAGATAGGCTATAATACGATAAAATTAATCAGTTATTAGATTTCTCTTCTGTGTAGGTACTTTCAATTTTTACCTAAACATTTCTCGTTATCGAATAAATATTTAAAAAAAAAACTTGTAGCAAATAGGCTTTATTTCAGTGAAAACACTTTTCTTTATTAGAGCATTAAACATCTGAAGAAAGTTATTTAAACAGTTGTTTTTGTAACTGCAAGACTTTTTTCAGACATTGCATAGGATGGATTTTCATAAGTTTCCATTGTTTCACAGAAATGTAAAATTTTATATGTTATTTTAGTACATCTTACGAGATGAATTACCAACTGTTTTATCATTCTTAGTAAAAATTAACAACTACAGGAAGAAATTGAAACAAAGCCTGATTGTCCCAGTTGGTGAACTTCAAAAATGCTTCTGGGCGTCAGGGCACTTTAAAAGAACTATAGGAAGTAAATTCTGTTTTAAACTTAACGCCACAGAAACGTATGGAATGCTTCAGACTTATTTTGAACAATCTTGCATTAATCAAGCGTCAGTTCTTTGTAGCATGAGTGATTCAAGGTAGTCAAGTAGTACGTAAGGACAGTTGAAATCTGTGAACGGTGTAAAGAAATCAGAAGACCACAGTTGATTGGCTAAATGAAGACCTTCATTGATAAGGACCGTCGTGTGCATATACAGACAATAAGTACAGTGATTTATGCCAGTGTGGGAACTCTACATAATTAATACATGAATAAACAACTCAGAGAATTTCCTTTTTAAACTATTGAAGATATGAAAGAGACTGTGATCAGAGTCATTGACATGCTAAATAAGAGTATATCCATAAGGTCAGCTGAAGTTGTTGGAAACGTCACAAATATGATGTAGGACTAGAGTTTTAAATGTGTACTATCAATACAGGTCCTATACGAAAAATGCCTGGAAAATTACTTAAGCGTCTATTAATCAGCGATAGTTGCATAATGTCAATAAGACAAATAAGACAAATGAAGAGAGAGAGAGAGAGAGAGAATGGGCGGGCAGAAAGAAAGAGAGAGGAGACACACTTATATAAATACAAAATTTATTTTTTATACTCAAACTGTGTCTGCCTGTCACGATGTTAGTTTGCATGTAACTTTATTTGAAGACATAGTTAATGAAAATATGACAAATGAAAGAGCAATAACTTGTCTTTCTGTGCCCTGAAGGCCTCTTTGTGAATATTGATTATCGTTAATCAAGCACATTTGACATGAAACCATTATTTCCTATTTAAGTATCCGACGCAAAGCAAGTTACTTTTCTACTTACTTAAAAATTATGTATTAACTCCTGTTAAAGTAGTTTTCTTACTAATAAATGTAATATACAACACAATACTTTAACAAAATCTAAGCGGTTACATGTTATGTTCAGATAGCATTATGACTTATTTGGGGAGAGCAAGAGTAAAAATATATATATCTAACTTATTTTGCGCTCCTCGATTTGACCTTAAACTATATCCGATCGTGAGGCCCCAACTTTCGGGGCTTGGGGGTGTGGAGCCACCGTTAAATTGCCAGTGCTCCGAGGTCCACTGTGACCCGGAGTGATAGTACCTGTTAGGGTTCCAATGATGGGTTAAATCGAAACCGATTTGAAAAAAACCCAAACATATTCTATTAAAAAAAACTCTTCAAAATTACTGGATTCGGCATTAAATAGCCTGAAAGAAGTTGATAAGCTGTAAAACAAAACCAACCAACCAACCATAACTTCTTTTGCTGGAATACTTTGTTTACTGCGTATTATTGTATCTGTTTTAGTGTCAGAGGTATATTGTAGTATATGTCCATACTACCTGACACAATCTATCCAGGACTTACAGTTGCTATTATACAGTATATACAGTTCTGTTTTCATGAAACACGCCACAATTGAAAGGCGTTAAAGTTGGCATTTCTGTGAATGGCAAAGCTGTATCGTTTCTGTATAGATAAACTTTCTCAAGCAGTTACATCAACAATAGAAGCATATAGGTAATCATTTACTTCAGAACTTATACATTTAAAACATTTGCAGAACATTCCACACGTTTATGCATATAAAATCTTCATGTTATCATGTTCTACTCAAAATATTATATTACTGAAGACATCCTTTTACTGCATATAATATTTTTTCTCTACTCGTGTAATACTTTATTTACAAAGATACGGCGTGCTAACGATTGTTTTTGTCATTAAATCCGTGTGATAAACATCTACTGAGTTTTTGTAGTAGAACACACAATTTGCACGTATATAAACCGTTGCTTTATTCATTTGATAGCAAATCCAAAATTTATTGAATATGATTATACATTTTTTTAATACTCAAGTAAAAAGTAAGGTATATCAGCTCTTTACTTCGCCATTTAATATCAACCCATAATTTTACTACAGATTATCAATTGTTGGTTATTTAAAGATTTAGGCGATAAGAACTTTTTTTATACTTATTCGAGACCGTAAACACACACGCACATATCTATTTTCTATATATCTATAAAAGTGAAATGGTCTGTGTGTGTGTGTGTCTGTGTATGTATATTTCCCTACAAAACTACTCTGTTAATTGTCAATTTAGAGACTCAAGCTTTGACATGAGGGGAATCTAGATTTGGGAAAATCTTTTTACTCAGTTTAATGTAATAAATTTGGCTGTAATGGGTAAAAGGTAAACCATTGGACCTTTTAAAACTCTACCAAACTCTTCCGCTAATTTTTGGTCTAAACAATTAAGATTTGTTTTAACTCTATTTGTAGGCCAGCACAATAAATGTCAAGGGGGCAAAATTGGGGGCAATTTTTCAAAAATAGACCTCTGTGATCTCTACCAAATTACTCAGAAATGTTTTGGTCTAAAGATTTGAAATTTTAGATGAAGTGTATTCCGACATAGGGGAAGCTTTTTAATCGGTTTTGGCCGATAATTTGGCTTCCAAGAGGTCAACGTTCAAAAGATCTGACCTTGCCGTCTCTAGCAAACTATTAAGCTAATTTTAGGTCTAAAATTTAAATTTTACACAAAGAGTATTCAGACATGCAGCAAGCTATTTAATAAGTTTTTGTTGGGCGAGAATTTGCTTGCCAAGAGGTCAGAGTTGAAAGTCGAAACTCCTCCGTAAATTTTGGGTCTAAACACTTTATATTTTTGATGAAGGTTACCTGGACATGATCCAAATCTTTTAATATATATATATATATATATATATATATATATATGTATATATTTATATATATATATGTATGCATATATATATATGCATATTCACATAAAGTTAGGAACAGTATATAGGGCTGAATTAAGTATATCCATAAACGTGAAATTTTGTATCCGTATGTGTAAGTGTGTGTACATTTCCTTCATAATTACTCTGTACATTTTCAGTTTACAGACTCGAGATAAAGGAAAATCTTCATAATCAGTTTACAGTCAGAAATTCCGTTGTCCGTGGTTCAAAATTCAACGATTACATCTTTGAAATATCTACCAAACTTCTCCGCTAATTTTTGGTTCGAACACTTTGAAATTGAGATGTAGATAACTTTGACCTAGATCTAACATTTTAATTCATTTGGAGCCGAAAGCAATACATTTTAACAGAGTAAAATTGAGGCTATTTTAAATAAAATTGACCTCTGCGGTTTCTACCAACTTACTCAGACAATTCTTGATCTCAACATTTGGAATTTTATCAAAAGTGTATTTAGGCATAGGGCAATACTTTTTAATCGGTATTCGGCCGGAAAATAGGCAGCTAAATTAGGAAACTTCAAAATAATAAACATTTTCAGTCTCTAGCAAACTATTTTGGGGCCAAATATTTAAAAGTTTACATTAATAGTAGTCAAACACACTTTTAAATCAAAATTATGTGGCAAAGAAGTTCAAATTGACAGAGTTGTAATTTGCAAGCTCTACTACACTCCTGCGCCAATTTTGTGTCTAAACACTTGAAATTAAAGATGTAAGTTACCTGGACATGAGAAAACTTTTTTAATATCTTTATACATATGCACATATAGCAATTAACAGTACATAGGGTTCGACCAAACAGGACTGGATTTCTTGTATATGTATATATATATATATATATATATATATATATATATATATATATATATATATATATATATATATATATAGTGTAACAATTTTAGTAAAACAAAATGTAATTAATTATTCTTTTATATGTTGTTCGAACTCGAGAGAGCATAGGAGTTTGTTTTTGTTTTATTTTCACTGTTGTCTGCATTCAGTCAGAAAAGCAAACAAAAAAATCAAGAAAACAATCACAACGAGAGAGGATATGAAGTGATATATGGAGAGTGGTCAAAAAAAGAAAAAGAAAAGAAAGAATAGCTAACGAGCACTGACAGTAGAGGAGAAAGAAAGAAAAAAGAAAGAAAGAAAGAAAGAAACCAGCTACCGAACGCTGGCAGGCTGTATAGAGAGGGGGGTGAAATATATATATATATATATGTATATATATATATATATATATATATATATATATATATATAGAGAGAGAGAGAGAGACAGAGGGGTGTTTTAACCTGCACGTTTAGGAAGGACAGAAAGACAGTCTGCATCTCGCTACTGAGGGAAGCAGCCGACAACGGCGACAATGGAAACAGATGTGATTAGCAGTAATACAGCGGTGGATCAAAGATGAGGAGATGGTTTTTATGAACTTTGGAAAAGGAGTCTATTTGACATATTTGGAGCTAGTTTTTCTTTTTAAGGAAATCTGATAGGAAGAAGAACGAAGGAAATCGGATAAGAAGAAGAACGAAGTAAAATCACCAAGACAATGAGTGAAGCAAAATCTATCTCTCTCTATCTATCTCTCTCCCTTACTCTCTCTTTGTTTGAACTGAACAGACGACAATAACCAGTACGAAAATGTCGTTTTGAGATCTGACATTTTTCTTGAACATTCTCTCTCGATCGAGACAGTTTATTTTCTTTTATGCATTACTTCTTTAAATTATCAAAATAATTACATTTTATTTATTTATTTTTGTGTTGTTATAAATAAATTCACATCCATAATTACCATCGACCTTTTGTTTGTTATTTCAGTTGTGTTTTTCTGTCTTATGTTTTACCGTTGTCTCTAAAGAATTTGGATAATCCCTTCCCGTATTTATTTATTTACGTTTTAATCCTGGAAGAAATTTTTCTTTAATTTTTTTTATTATCGTTGCGGTCATATCTCTACAGTTCCCCGTGGAGATAGCCGAGTCGTAACAATAGTTATATACATACATAAGTATATATATATATATATATATATATATATATATATATATATATATATATATACATATATATATATGTGTGTGTGCATATATAAGTATATATGCATATATATGTGTATATATATATATTCATATATACAAGTATATATTTGTCCTTGCGCGAAAGAGAAGGACACAAATTTGTTTAAATAATAATAATAATAGAATAACAATAACAATGACTTTCGCTGGCGAGGACTACTATTGAACGTAACTAGTTATACCTTCCTTTTGAAATTTTCATCTCTATTTTTCTCGTTATGTACTGAATATTTGTTAATGAAAACTATATGAAATGTGTTCCTTATAAAATTTAAATATTTTCTATTCTGAAAGAAGTTTAAAAAATTTTAATATAAAAAGTTATTTTAAAGTGTTTGTAAAAAAACAGATATTCTCATTATTCATACTTGTATTACAAGGAGAGAGGTTGCAAAAAATATGCTGTGGTGGGAGAAGAAATACGAACTGAAACAGAGAGAATATTCAGACCTGTAAAAATACAAAGAGGGGGTTGCAAAAATGAGTTGTGGTGTGAGGAGGAATACAAACTGAAATAGAGAGAAGGAGAATTTTAAAATATAATCTTAAAAAGATTAGAAGTTAGAAAAGATTACAAGTTAGAAAATATTTTCAAGGCATGAAAATTGTTAAACAAAATGATTTTACTATAGGGTTTAAGAATAGAGGTCCAAGATTAAATTTGAAATGTATTTATCTTCAAAGTGAACTTTTATAAATTTTCCATAGTAAGGTATAAACTTTTAATTAAAATAGAATCAAGAAATTACCTTGGATTTATTTTATGTAATGTACATTTTTTGCAATTTAAAAACATTACCTTTCATCTAGCAATTAATGATGTAGATATAAAATGTTCAAGGATTTTTTAAAAGTGCAACAGAATGTACATTACATAAAATAAATCCAAGGTAATTTTTTTTATTCAATTTAAATTAAATTGTTCTACCTTACTTTATAACATATATAAAAGTGCACTTTGAAGATAAATAAATTTCAAATTAAATCTCGTGCCTTTATTTTTTAAGCTGATAGTAAAAACATTTTGTTTAACAATTTTCATGCCTTGGATGAAATGCTTTTCTAACTTGTATATATATATATATATATATATATATATATATATATATACATATATATATATATATTTATATATATGTATATATGTTTATATATATATGAGTATATATATGAGTATATATATTATATATATAATCCTTATATAAGTATGTATATATATATTTATAACTATATAAGTATATATATATTTATGATTATATAAGTATATATATATTACTATCAATATGTGTATATATACACACACTTACATATATATATATATATATATATATATATATATATATATATATGTATACTAATACTAGCTGTACCCTGCCACGCGTTGCTGTGCCTCAATTTGGTGGAATAGAAAATTCTAATACAAAGAGAAAATGCATGTTTCTTATATTCTTGTTACAGCAATCCACTCCAAAAATTTAAAAAAAGGCGTAAATGAAAAAAAATGGTACTCTTGCAGAATTGCATCCTGATCCTCGGGATTACCGTCAATCATGGCTTGGGCTCGACCAACAATCAGTGGATAAAGTTTAATGTAGCAAAAATGTTGAAACGCTAAATGTTTTTGTTTTTTTTTGTTTTGCTGTATACAAAAATTTGAGTTAGTAATTGATATTTGAGTGATGGGGGGAGGGTTACTATACATAAATTCGAAAAATTTGTCCAAAAACAAATAAATAAAAGCAAATGTAAGGTAAGTTATGTTTTTACCTAACTGGATAATTGTTTAGTGTTTTTATGTAATGCAAAATGTTTAATCGGCTCGACAAACAGAAATGGTTGCAGACTCTGTTGAATACGTTAAGTTTGGGAAAGTAAGTTGAAAACTAAAAACTATACAATACAGTGTCAAAAACCCACCGAATATATGTTACCATGACATAGGCTGACATAATCGGTGGGTTTGTGACAGTAATTTCTCTACTTTTTTTAGTTTTAACTCACTTTCTCAAACCTAATGTAATCAACAGTGTTCGCCACCATTTGTCTCTTTCAAATACACCGATAAACACTGTTTTTCGAGCCGACTAAACGTCTCATTAAATGTAAAGGGTTTGTACCGCAAAATACACGATCATATGAAACTCCGGATGTATTGGGAGGTGGTAAGAGGGTTGATGTGAAGTGTGCTGGACAATACACGGATACAAAGAAGTTGTCAATAAATAAATACATGACAAATAAATGTTATCAAAGGAAAGAAAAGTAAGTGTTCTACCTAACTAGATAAGACCGTAGTGTTTTTTATGTAATTTATAATGTTTAATCGGTTCAAAAACATGCAGTTTATCGATATATTTGAAAAATACAAATGGCGGCAAATTGTATCGAACACGTTAAGTTTGGGGAAATCTTGGGTAAATGAGTTTAAACTAACAAACTATACAAAATACTGTTAGGAACTCACTCAATATATGTTACTATGACGTAGGTTGACATATATCAGTGGGTTTAAAATTTTGCTCGATACAGGTGACGACTTTTAAGAGCCCCTTTTAGTGATTACCTGGTTGGAGGTTATTTGTACAACTAAACGGCAAATCTGCCCGTCTCATGTTCGTATATAACGAAATATTTTACTGTAGATTTCGGTGTACTAAAAACGAATCTGCAAACCGTTTCCGTGGCAAAAAGAAAGTTTTAATGATATGAAGAAATTACTTTTTCGAAAAGTGGGTGATCGCTTTTTAATGTAAATTTAACTTAGAATGAGCACTCACTTTCTGACCACCCGAGAGAGGGGCATTTTTCTGTGTGTTTCTTGGCTAAAAAGTTTTTTGTTTGATTTCTTTTGCATGGTAATAACCCCTGAACTTTGGGGCTATTTTCAATTTCACAGCCGTTGCCTTCGTTTATGCTACGCGCGGGCATAAACGAAAGCTGTTTAGTAAATGAACATGGGAAAAAAATACCCCCTCTCTCAGGTGGCTAGAAAGTGGGTTCTTATTGTTAGCTAAATTTACATGGAAAAGTGATCGCCTGCTTTTCGAAAATGTAATTTCTTCATATCTTAAAAACTATGTTTTTTCGACGGAAAGGGTTTGCAGATCCGTTTTTACCACACCGAAATCTACAAAAAAGAAAAAGTTTGTTGTATACAAGGACGGACCTTTATGGAAAATTTTATCACAAATCCGAGAGAAAATAGTTTGCAATAAAAACAGCAAATGATTTCGATAGAAAAAAATGGATTCTATTTATAAAAATATTTCTGTGTGTTTCTTTGCTAAAAAGTTTTTTTTGTTTGATTTCTTTTGCATTTTGCAATTCAAACAGGTAATTTTAAAGGATTTTCCAAGGGTAGAAAGAAAGTCCCCCACACCACAAAAAATCGTGGCCACAAAGTGGGTGATCATTTTACGTTAACTTATTATTGAAAAGTTATCTTCCATTTTTTAACACTAACATTTTTTAATATCTTGGAAACTGCTCGTTTCCCTTAATTATAAAAGTTATTTTCGTTTTCAGCAACCCTGGAAACTTATAAGAGTGGTAATTTGAAAGGAATTTCCGAGGGTCGAGTAATTCTTCATATTTACCTTCTTTTTTTCCAATAACATAGGTAATTAAAAATTAGACAAATGTATTTTTAGGTAGGCTTCTCCAGGAAAGATTTTAAAAATAAAAAAAAAATAAGATAAAGAAATGGTTCTAGTGCACTTACCGACCCGCGCTATTTTTAAATCGTATTTCCAAGTTTAATTAAAGTTTTATGAAATGATCTTTGTATTCAATTGTAAGGTTAAATTATATATATATATATATATATATATATATATATATATATAATTTAAAAAATAGGGATGTTTTTTTTACCCATGTATTAATTAGATAGTTAAATGTTGTAATTCGAAAGTCGTCAACGTGTGGTGCACGTGAAAGGCTAAGTTCTACCGGAAATGAAATGGCGGACAGTCTTGCAGTTACGAAAAATATTATTTTATTTTATTTAATATATTTTTTATAATTTGCGATCTTAACGATCTAAATTTATTTTAATAACATGCAAACATTCCGTGACTTTACAGATACATTTTCTGAAAATTTCAATTAAATTAGTAATGTAGAAATATGGTTTTATGGACTTTGAACGAACCAAGAATTACATTTATATATATATATATATATATATATATATATATATATATACATATATATATGTGTGTGTGTGTGTTTACATATTCAAAAGCATATTGATATTTATATAAATTAGTATATATAAAAGTATATATATATATTTATGTACATAATTATATATATATATATTTATATATATAAATAGACATATATTTATATATGTACGTATATATATATATATATCTATATATATACATATACATATATATAAGTATATAAATAGGTATATATATATATTTATAGATATGTATATCTATAATATAAAGCTGAATGTGTGTGTGTGGGGGGGTGGGGGTGGGTGTGTGGGTGTGTGTGTGTTTGTCTGGTCACGAATAGGCTCCTATATGGTTGACTATTTTTTTTAAACTGATTACATACAATGATAGAAGATGTATTGAGACACAGGAATGGGTCTGTTTGATCTGGCAGAACGGTGGTTAATTAAAATTGTGGGGATTGTGTTTGCGCCTGGTCCACAAAGTATGGAAATAAAAAAAGTAAAAATGAAAAAAAAAACGTTTACAAGTGTTTTTGATATAGATGTACATAAGAATACTTTGATAAGTTAAATTAAATAGGGATGGTATAATAAAATAGTAGGGTCTGCGTTCGCGCCTGGCCTCAATACAATGGAAATAGGCACAAACTTTAATAAGGACTTTTCATATCTTTCTGCGTAAGTATACTTTGATAATTATGTTTCAGTTTGAAGAAATATGGTATAATAAAATTATGGGGTGTTCGTTCGTGCCTTACCTCCATAGAATGGAAATGTGTCACAAAGTTTAACCAGTTTTTTTTATATAGATCCACGGAATATTGTGATCAGTGTTTCAGTGTGAACAGGTATGGTATAATAAATTATGTGTTTTATCTATTTCATTTTTACTGTCATCATATTTTACTTTGGTCTTGATACCCTCTAATTCGAAGCTATCTCTTTACAAGCCTTCCTTTTCATAACATTTCATACTTTTATAAATCAAAGTCCATTTTCTGTAGGCTGTTATGGAATCCAGTCACCGACGGTTCTTTTGCTAGTATATATATATATAAATGCATATATATATATATATATATATATATATATATATATATATATATATATATATATATATTTTACAAAGGCATCACCACATATATATATATAGTATGAACTCTCCCGGTGATTTCGACATATGAGGTTCCACTAAAGCAACAAAGTTTTCCGGAAATCCACGCAAATGATGTGTGTATGATGGTAAAGGCTTTGTGTAGAACCACCCGCATTTTCTATTACTGCTAGTCTTTTTCGGTTCAGATTAATGCGTAAGACTAAGCCTACAGTGCAAAGTAGGATTTTACTGGAGAGTTACTAGAGAACAGTATTTTCTAAGACTGTGAATACATTGATCCCTGTGAATTAATGCTCAACAAAATACCAACCTGGTGTTTCTACGATTCAGCGATGTGCACACAGCATCTAGACTTCCTTAATTTTAATCCCATCCTGGAATTGCTCAATTTTGCATGCTCACTGTTGCTTAACTACGGTTATCTGGCGATACCCAGTGTGTCAACTCGATAGTGACGTAGGTACCTTTGCCGAGCGCATTCCGGTTAATCTATTCGGTTTTGACAAGAATCACATACGTCCTGAATAACATCTATTGGTTTGGACAAACAGACAGGAAGGCAAAGACAGAAACAGAAAATAAAAGAGAGATAACAGAGAGCATAAGATAGACAAACAGAGAAGCGTTAGATCAATTGTGGTCTACACGTATGTTCTCTTATATTTACAAAGGGATTCAGTTTTTCTTTGTTTCCATTAAAATAAAGAAAACATCAAGACGGGCTAAAAACAGCACACTCAACATTATTATTCTGAATTTTTTCGAAGTTAGCTAATATTGGGCAAAGTGAAATATCCAATGAATTTAACGAGATTTATACAATAATGCTCAATAGCCAAGCAAAACCAGATATATGCCTTTTTTTTCAGCAACATTTGGTATCAGTACACATTCATGAATATGTTTCGATCAACCAGTTATATATAACTATAGACTTTCTCAGGAGATTTTCTTTTAGGAATGCCAATTCAATAAACCATGTGAATGATTAAGACCTTGGGATTCTTCTAAAAGATTAAGAACTTGGCTGTTTTAAAGCAACATCGTCTTGCAAATTCTTGGTATCTATGACGTTTTGTTTGAAATATATTTAATCATGTGGTCCTGGATATGACCTTAAAATATAATCGATGGTGAGGCCTCAGCTTGCGATCTTTGGGGAGTGTGGAGTCACCACTTAATTGCCATTGCTCCCAGGTCCACTCTGATCCAGAGTGGTAGTAACTCTCAGGGTCCCAACTATGGTTTAAATAGAAACTGACTTGGAAAAAAAACAAATATATTCTATTAAAATGTTATCATAAAAATCACTGGATTCGGCATTAAATGACATGAAAAGGGTTTATATACCGTAAAACAAAAACAGCCAAACAACAACTTATGAATGTGTACCGATATCTATATGTTTATGTAAAAATTATATATATATATAAATATATATATATATATATATATATATATATATATATATATATATATATATATATATATATATACTAGCAGGGGTACCCAGCGTTGCTTGGGTTGACATGAAGTTCCGTTTGAAACACACCTGTATACTAATCATTTTCATCGTGGGCAACGTAGATACACCCACAACAAAAATAAAAGAACGGATGAAAACATGTAAATGTAATCGCCCCCAAAAAAGAAAAAGTAAGTGATACTCTCAACCAGATATTTTGCAGAAAGTGTTACAAAGAGATGAAACTATTCTCCAGATATTGAGCACTGAACCCCTCCCAAAAAATAATTAAAAATAAATCATTACAATTTTTGTTTCAATAAAATAGCAGAAAATGCCCGTGCGATCGAAAAAACTAAAAGATCTGCCAAAAATTAATTCCAAAAACAATTAAATAAAATTTTCGTTATTTTATATTTCTAATGTAATCTTCCCACCACCAAAAATGTGAAATTGTAATATTTTGGGGTTCGATCTGTTTATAAAATTGTTAGGTGATCGTACAGAATATTCCATTTGTTCCAAATGTAATTCCCTCCCCCGACCGCCAAAAAGTGGCTGCTCATTTTATGTTAAATTTATATAGAAAAGTGATCTCGACGCTAAAATTATAATTTTCTTTTTTTTCAAAATTTCGCCTTTCATATTATTTATAAAGACGGTTTAAACGAATAAGGCCCCCCCCCAAAAAATAGGTATTTTTTTTAGGGTTAAACGACGCTCGGTCACGTCGTCAAAATTGACCATTTTTGAATTAAGATATTAAATAAATTGTAAAGAAAATCTGTTTCGCGGGTAATTAAACACACTTGCAATGGTATAATTATTATAATAAATCCTGGGCAACCCCGATTAAATTTTATAAACAAAAAAGGAGCAGATAATATATGGGATGATGGATTTTGCTTACCTTTAAATTGGCCCTGTGTTTGACGAACTCTGCCCTCCTGGGGATGCAAGTATATGAGGACATTTTTTAAAATTATTTCTCTCTAACAAATAAAATAGTTTACTTAAAAATTAAGAATAAGCGAAAAAAAATTTCTCCGAATTGAAAATAACAATAAATATTTAATAACGTGCTCCGTTTAAAACAATTTTTCGATTAAACTATCACAGTTATTCCACCTTTGGTTTTCTGGTTTGAAAATGAAATTGTTTACGATTACAGATAAAATAAGTTAAACCAAATATAAATTGAAATTTAAATAAACTAAATAATAATGTTTTTTTTTATTTGTACAATTGAAACGAAGCTATTATGTCGAATAAGTAATATCATCGATTTAATTATTTAAATAGAATTAATTTAATATTGTATGCTAATGACTGTAACTCAATCAATATAGATGTGGTTTGAAGAATGCTTGTTTGATAGGTGTATCCTATGATGAGGGGTACTATTTATTGACCAGGAGAGATGAACACACATACATCCTTTATTTCTTTCATCATTGAAAGTTGTACACACAGACAAACACACACACGTACGCTACTGCTTCACACACACATATATATATATTTACATATATATATATATATATATATATATATTACATTATGTCTACTTTTCTGACTGTACAACGGTCTTTATCAAAGACGCGTGTTAATTTTCGTTTTACATATTGATATTTGATATACATGGTATTCGATATGTGAAACAAATTCGATTTGATTTTTAGCCGGCAAAAATAGCCGCTAAGGGGTCAATATCAAAAGAAAACTAGATACCTTACAGACTTAAAGACTGAAAGTGCCCTTGTGCTTTTTTAGATTTTTCTACGCGGAAAGATATCATATAGATCTTTACAGAGTCATATGTTTGGTTTAATTCTTAGCACATATATGTTTTTATTTGTATGTTTTTTACGTTCGAAAACTACTATATATTGGGTCAAATATAATAAGAGAATTGACCCTATAATAATTATACAGAATCTGCATGTATTAAAATATAATAATTCATGGTATTTTATAATTGGTCACGCTGAAGTGTGACTACACTATATTGAGTGCAGTACATTAATCAATAGAGTTTCGAGTCTAATAAAAATAAATACGAAAATCTGCATGAATTCAAATATCATATTAAAGAGTTATTTACCACTAGACAACGATGCGTGGTTTCCTCATGTATATTTTCTTTCGTGCAAAATTTGGAAACGTGTCGTTAGCTTACTTATCACGTTTGTGTTTCAAGATTGTGTTCTATAATAATAAATACGAAATCTGTATGAATCAAAATATCATATTAAAACATATTTGATGATATGACATGGAGATTAATTTTGTTACCGTGCA
Source organism: Euprymna scolopes (assembly GCF_053919585.1). Lineage (NCBI taxonomy): Eukaryota > Metazoa > Mollusca > Cephalopoda > Sepiida > Sepiolidae > Euprymna > Euprymna scolopes. Next base: position 82,437,936 of record NC_136492.1, on the reverse strand, counting down.
ACTTCATTTATTCAAAGTACATAATTTCATGCGCATACTCATAATGCATGCGCAATAATGTTCCTTAAGTTCCTGATAAATTTACAAGCAAGCGTAAAGGTATGAGTCCTACAGATTAAAAAAAAGAAAAAGTATGTGAATTTAAGAGAAAACATATTTTACACTCAATACTAAAAAACATGTGACGTATAGCTTCAGTAAAGACGTATTTTCGATTTAAAATTAATTTATAAATTAGGTAATGACACTTTTCTAAAATTACACTACTATTACATTCTTTCTCTTGAAAAGAATGTCTATTATGCAACACATTATAAAAAAACATGCGGTTTAATACATTAACAACGTATTTTACTTTACTTCGACAAGTGCAATATTACTTAGCATTATAAATGAAAGTAACGTTTTTGGTGTTTCTCTTTTATAATAATTAAGTTATCAATTGATCCATATTTTATATATATATATATATATATATATGTATATATATATATATATATATATATATATATATATATATACATATATCGATATTTTGTAAATTGACTATTTTTGGATGGGACCTATTAATGAAAATAGACTTGCTAATAAATATATATTAGCTAATAATCGATAAATAATTTGCTATATAATAATAAATAAGTACTCTGCATGATAATAATATGTATGCGTATTTCACGATCGAGACCAAATTTGGAAAAAAAAATGAAAATTGGAAAACGTTTAAATTGATGAATATTTGTTCCCGAAGAGAGGCAGTCTATCAACAATCCGCCAACATTCAGTGAAACCAATGTGCAGCTTTCTTCACGGAGACGTTTGCATTCATGATAGACCAAGACAATGTACGGAAGTAAAAATCTATGACACAACATGATGAAACAATACTTTATATAACGTGTAATGGCCATATTGAAATAAGACACGAGCACTTATGAAAAGAACGCAGGGAAAATGTGCATAACTTACACAATCATAAAAACGAACAAAATAAGATTGTCGGAGATGAAGAAATAACATGGCATACCGGGTCTAATTATTTATTATATCCCTTTTGATAATCTTTTATTGCTTACTTAAAAAAAAATAAAAAATACTTAATACATTTTGAATGACATTTAACAATGTATGTTAATAGTGTTTTAATAGCATAATTTTCTGATAGTACCAGTGTCTATTTTTATTTTCATTCACATTATCTTGATTAACTTTGTTACCAACGAATTCCCAATGGTATTGTTTTTCCAGTGGATCCTGGGATGAACAAAATAAAATGTAGCTTACATTAACGTATATCAATTAAAAAATTTCCAACTGTGAACAACACGAAAAATGGGGGTGTAACAGAACATGTGAATCTGTGAATAAGGAATTATCCAATGAATAAACGATCAGCTGGAACCCATAGTGTGTTTTCAAACATATATTTGTTTTGTATTAAATATAAATAACATGGGCGTTATTTAATATGTGGAAAATTCTGCTCCTAAATAGGGGGCCTCAAGATAATCATTAAAACTGCACGTTGCCATTTTAAATAAATGTTGAAATATACAACGCCGATATGAGATGGTTCCAAAGAGGAGAAACGTTAATTATATAAAAAGAATTCCACCCGAAGGCAATAATATCATTTTGGCAAATTGAAAATGTCTCAAATCAAAACATTATTAGTAAATAGAAGAAATACTATTTAAAAGTGGATTAAAGAGTTCTCAATTTTCTAGATAGAGCAGGTGTGTTTAAAGGCAGACTTGCATGGAAGAAAGAACGTTGTTTTTTATTATGATGTATACTATATATTTTACTCAAAAAGATATTCTAGCAAGAATATAATATACTTATAGATAAAAATATTGCAACATGAAGAATTTATATATATTGTTAAATTGAATTTATAAACAAATTCTTTATGCTGCAGAATTTTAAGTTATAAATTCATTATATTTCTCCTATTATATGTAGTCTTTTCTTTTCCAATTTGAAAAACTAACCATTTTACTTTTCTAAGATTAATTTTTACAATATTACTTTTCACGCTTGCATTTTCCATGTCCAAGAAATATACGTGAGCCAATGAAAAGTCCACAATATCTTAGCTTTTTCTTGAAAAAACAATTTACGAATCTTTACTATGTAGTAGCGATGGCATCTATTCACCGTAGCCGCCTTCAACTTCAATCAGCATCTCGAGACGCGTATGGAATAGGGAGCATACTTATTCTACAAGCGCAAGCAGGAGCTTGGCAACTACTTGGCGGACGGTGGCGATCAGGATAGATTTGGCCAGGGGGAAATTATGTTGCTGGTGTTTTCGATATGTGACAAACGAAGTAGTCAAGCGAGTTTTGGTTGGAGGGGGAGGAGGGGGCAATGAGAGAATGGTAGAACTACTTCTAAAGCCAATCCTAGGTCTCTTTGGACTTTAAAGCCGACCCTGAGTCCTGCTGTCACGCCCAGGATTTGCTAGCGGTAACCTGATTGCACCAGTGGGTTACCACATTTTTCAGCACATGCAAGTACACTTTGGTGTTTACTTTCTAGCCGACTATGAAGATATGAGGTTGCATGATGTGGCCCTCACTTGAAACCACACCAAAATCCATCACCATGCCCGGAAACTTCGTTGAGCTAAACCCACAAGCGTTTAACCGCTCGGATTTGCATTTTGAGAGTGCTGGCAATGATATTGTTGTCAAAACTTGGATCGCTAAGAAGCATGAATTGTACAGCGGCGCATCTGGGATCTCACTCATGAACCTTGTGTCATTTTCAGACATGATAGGAAGCATCTATTGGTTTGGAAATTTGTACATCACTGGACAACTCGTAGGTAGTCTGCAACAAAAAAGTTAATCGATTTCATCAAGCAGAAATCGAATCATATTTTTGTAGGGCAAAACAAAAATATCGTTACCCCTTTTCGTAAAGGAAAAATATAATCAAAAGTTGATCTAAAACTTCTCAACTTCCTAGAGAGAGCCGGTGTGTTAAACGCAGCATTACCCGGGCGGAAAAAAGCATTATTGTTTGTTATTTTTCATTATGATGTATACAGCAATGTACATGGTGTTACCTGCGAGTCAAAATAAGTATAACACAGTATTATATATAGTAAGAAATATACGGCAGTCAATTCAAAGTGCTCAGTATTATGGATAAGGGAGATTTGTTCAAAGAGCGTGTCGCCTGGGGAAAATGTGACTGTGTTTTGTTATAATATATTTATACAAGGAAATTTACTCGGCGTTAATCGGTATAGAAAATGATAGAGTCATCAAAATATTCCTAAATATGCTAAGCATAGTATGTATGCCCAATTTTCACTTCGGTTTATACGGTCTTCGGCAACTCTAATAACACTGTTAGTTCTTGATAAATTTTGATATATACACCGCCAATATATGATTGTTCACAAGAAAATAAATGCAAATTATATTAAGAGAATGCCAGATAGAATCAACGATATAATTTTGGCAATTTGAAAGTATCTCAAATTTAAATATTACAAGTAAAGTCAAACAATACCATAAAAAGGTCCGGACAAATAACAGACAATTAAGAATAACATAACATTTGAAATTGCCCCCAAATATCTTGAAAATATGTATGGAAAATATTGAGCACATGGTCACTACATTAGACATCTAAGAACAGAAAAAAATGTTTTCAATATTCGAAGTTACAAACCATTCGAGAAAAATACTACGATTGATCGTTAGTTTAAACATGATGGATATCATGGAACGATTCAAATTATAAATATTATAAACAAAGTATTATTATATAGACATTTGATGACAACTATGTCTTCACATTATATTTGGAAACGCAATTTACTTAATAGAATACTGTGCATATATTTATAATGATAAATGCATAATATAGATAAAATAATAAAGACACATGTTTAGCTTACATGCTCTTAATTAGATAAGTTGCTGAGAAATCAGCTTTTGATCAGTATTAGTGACACGTACGTTACGCAACTCAACCATTTAAATGTGACGTAATAAACCTCTGGTAAATGTCGTTAAAGTTACTTATTACTTAAAGTAAATGTCGATAAGTGGACCCAAAATATGTATTTTAATTATTTACTAAGTTTGTAAGGTCAGCTTATGCCATAGCAATCTTTGTCTCAAATTACATACATAAAATAGTTTGGAAAGTTCCTGCCGCACTATGCAATACTCTCTATGAAAGTGTCACAGAGAGTCAAACATATACTACTGCTATTAAGCCTGAAAAAAATGGTTCACATAAACATGTTAAATTACCTTGACATAGTTCGAGTACAAAACCAAAATATTTCAGTCTTGCCTCTCCTGTTGCCTTTTACACATTTCTCTACTCTCTATATTTCTTTTTTATAAGCCATTCACAGCTAAATACACGTATCTACACTAATGAAAAAAAATCTATATTGTATCCTAAATGTACATAGAGTAAACATAATTTTATTTCCTTACAAGATTTTTTTCATTTTATAACACATTGATTTGGGACTGTCTTTATGCTGATTACAACTTAATCGTCATCAAATCCAACATAAATATGAACTTGAAACGGAGACCCCCCTCAAATTATTGAATTTAGACTTTGGAGCAATTCATGTACACCTATAGTGTTCCTTATCTTTAAGCTTTTATTTCAACCTATTTGGTTTTATGATAAAGTTTCTCCGAGATGTCGTACGTAGTGACACTGGTGGGAAAATAAGGTATTGTTACGCATGTATACTAAAGCTGTATATGTCAGATATTTTGTATTGTAGTCCTCACAATCAATAGCGATAATTTATAAAAAGGAGGAAGGATTTCTGCATTTGGTGGCGTATAACACCCATGTAATATGTACATTTATTATATTTTGACAAGATGTGTTCTTATCTTCTTACATCAAATGGTTGCCTGTCTTGTCTGTAGTGGTTTCAATAAAAGTAAAAAAAGAACATTTAGTTGATCTCTATGAAAAACACGTGTTAAAGATCATATTCACTTTGGTAAGATGTTTTGAAATTTGGCTTTGTGCATTAAATGATTATGCATCATACTTGCACATGCATTTAAGCGAGACGATGAATGTTTTGCCTTGTGTTTCGTATTATCATAATTAAACTCTCCAGGTTTGCTAATAAATTGATTAAAAAATTAATTATATATGCATCAGTGTACACTTTGATATGGGTATACAATATGCCAATCAACTAAATATGAATATAAGTTGGGATGTATTTTTGTATATGTATTGTAATTCTTGTTAATATTCCTGATATACATTTTTGTTTATTCAATAAAAAATGTAACAAATTAGATAGACAATGAACAGATTAAACGTTTCAAATCTGCTTTTCTTTAGTAACTCTGCCGCTTGAGTAAAGTTTCGTTGCTCCTATTGGTGTGACTTGTCTCGAGAATTTCAGCACCAAAATCATGCCACATGCCATAATAACTACGGGCGATGATTTACATTACTAGATATGTCAACTAGTAATTAGAAGGGTCAGTTTGTGTGTGTGTGTGTGTGTGTGTGTTTAACAGAGTAATAAAATGGCTGACTTTATATGCGAAAATGACTAAAAATGATTGTTTGGTTTAGATATTTCCGGGCAGAAGAGGAGGTGTTGTATCGCTTTGGAAATTCAGTTTATGTGCGTATTTGTGGGGTGCTACGTAATTGGAATTGAACTAACTGATCGACTGCACAAAAAGAGTTAGAAAGCAGTTTGTTTATGATTAGATTGTTGAGGATTAGCGAGCCTTTGATAATCGGTTATTTTGGTTACATTTTATTTTTTTAGATTATCATTAAATATTTGTCTCTGCGCAAAAAGGCGGAACAAAACGGAATGTCAACTACGAAATATGAGATCATATTTGGCCGTGGGGTTAGTTATTTTGGGATTCGAATGAAATAATTATTTTATCGTTAAATGTCATTTCGATTGATTACAATGGAATTCGGCGGGGAATTGGCCCGTTGGCTTCGGCTGGAACTCAGGGGTTGATGTCATCGCGCGCCCTTGGGGAGGGCCTGTGTTTTTTAGCCGGTTTAGCATGTCTGGTTGTTCAATAGTATCCTGTATAATTGAATGTGGCACGCAGTTATTGGAATATTCGAGGAAGAGATTGCGTCCTTTTGGACCACATTTTCGAGATAAATATCGGAGAAAATTTGTTTTTCGACGGAGAGTGAGAGAGAGAATCCACAGAGAGACAAAGAGGGTTAGAGAATGTCAGGTGGAGTCAGAGAGTAAGTAAATTGGTCGCAGAGGGAGCTATCAACAGTGAGGTCTACCCCCCCCCCCGAAACGGCAGTTATCGTCACATTTTCATTAGTGTATTTTAATAAATGAACAAAAACCGGCCAAAAGAACGGCGTGTCGGGATCGAAATTTAAAACACCCTGTCTGACATAAGAGAAAAAAAACTAATAGGAAATTGAGTTAGAAAATATACCTCTAGCAACATAAACTTCAGTTAGAGAGAGAAGTAAATGTATAAAGAAAAAAAAATGACATGTGCCTCCTTCACTGAAGTTTGTTGGTTTGTAATTTTTTTGTTGAGAATTTTTTCGCTCTTATTTCTAGGATTGTATACTGTCAGCTTTGCACTAGATAGCACGTTTGCAATACAAGCCACGGCTTCCGCCATTTGTGTGTGGCTTCTCTTGTTTGATATTAATTAACGCTACATCAGCCCGCTGAGTGCACTTATTGCATCTTCAGGGAAAGAAAGTTTGACATCTACTAGAATTTTTCTTCCTGTCTTTTTTACTGTTTTTACTGTTTTACTTTTATGTTGCGCAATTGGATGTCCATTTGAGATCACGGTTGCTTCACTAGTTGGAGTAGCATCGATTTACACGAAAAATCAAGCAGCGTTATACTCTTAAAATCAATTCGTTTATTATAAGTTCATATATTCCACCTAATATGTTTACAAATCTATTCTATTACTTTGCAGAGTTGCTAATTATGGTTCAATATGTGAAAAGTATTAATGTTACTTCTAATAAACTCTCTTCGATGTAAAAATACGTTACCAATACAAAGAAAACGAAAAACTACAACAAATAATGAGAAGAGAAAAGACTTGGTGGATAGAACCAAACAGATAATTTTATGAGAAAAAGAAAAACAGAAACTTAGAGCCAACATAATTGCGAGTTGTCTGCTTCTATGTCTTTTTTTATTGTGTGGTAAAACTTACGAAATATAGAAAGATAGCAGGTTTTGAAGGTTTTCATTCTTTTTACCTGCTGATGTAATATGAGATTTCAATCAACGTAAGTCTTTTTTCAGAAAAATACACATAGTTCTTCGTATAATAACGTTCTCAAAAGAAGCAAGAGGCTCAGTAAAAAAATTCTTCGTACCTTCCTTGGGTCCAGTCAGAATAGAAATGTTCTTTTCTTTTTTTCTTAGAAAACCTGATGTATGAGGCGTATCCATTTTCGTGAGGCCTTAGAAGAAATATCTAGTTTTAGTGATTTAATCTTTTCTGGTGATAATGTTTCCAACATGTGTCTTCTCTTCTGCAAGCTGGCATTTTCCGACATATTTACCTGCCAAGTCCTCGACAGAATTCTTGGATTTATTTGAAGTAGATTTCCTTCAGAGAAATACGAATTCGTCAGGTAAATTAGATACAGTCACTTCAACATTATAAACTTCGCCAGCTAACTAAGACGCCTTAACTTCAACATTTTAACGCCCTGTTTAAACGCGGAGAAGATAACATGTCAACACATTTCAAGTTTCCAGTCCGAACTGCCCACTTCACCTTGAATTTCATCACAAAAACATGCGCAGATGAATCAATATGCAGAAAGTAGACACATGACGAGGAACATCGTTTCATTGATATTTTCATTTAAAATGGATCAACCTCTGATTATCTATTGTAAACCTGGGCTATTTTATAGTAATTGTTATTCGACAAATGATACATAAAAACTATTTTTAATAGTCCAAATTACATGTCGATGTCTCTCGGATAATCCTATTACACAAACGTCTTTTTATGTCTATATTCGTTGCTGATCTTCATTTTGCGACAAATCTATGCTGTGCAAATGTTATTAAAACGAAATCATTTGCCAGCTGCAATGAATAAACTCCGATATGTATCTGCAAAAAGAAACAGCAAAAGTAATGTCTCCTTAGAAAAGTATCATTACGAATATGGGCACATTCGAGGATGATTTTACATGAGATAAGAATGAAATCGGGGAAATAACATCATTAGAATAATATAGGTAAAAATGTGTGAGATAAAAAATATAAATATCTGATTTTATTATTAATTCTATGTGCAAATGTAGACATAAAGAAGAAAATAATGCGAGAATAAGCAATAAAAAGCAAGAGAACAAAAAGTATAATTTGAAGTATAGACGAGAGAAGTATGAATATATAAGGTACACGAAAAATAGCAATACAGACGGATTTAAGTATACTGATCTGAATAAATATAGGAAAATGAAAAGAGGAAGAACAACGACACTAATGGCTCACAATCGAGTTGAATTCAGGAAACAACACAAAGCCAAAAAGAGTAGAAAGAATTTTAAAATGTTAAATAACGAAAAAAATAAAGGGGTTTTAGCGTTTGAGAGTTCGTGATATAAATTAAAAAAGACGCAAGAAATAATAATAATAATAATAATAATAATAATAATAATAATAATAATAATAATAATAATAATAATAATAATAATGATAGCTATGTACTAAAACCTAGAAAAAAGAATGAGAGTAATTGTTATGAGCGGATAATGCAGAGAAATTACAAAATCAAGCAATAATCTAACGTGTGAAATCTTAAGGAATCTAGTAGAATGTGGAAACCAATTAAAATAAACTACTAACACAATATGGACAGAAATACATCGGAGATTACAATCAAATTTCCAGAGAACACCAACAATTCAATCGGCTGTTGCAATGACGCAAATTTATTTGCAAAATTGTCGAAATAAGTGGAGAATACTCGAAATCCGGAGAAACAATAATTGTCAGTGAGTAATTGCAAATGATTACGGATGTAATGTCACCCAGTGAGTAAATAAATAATTTTAAGTAAGAGGATAAAATGGTCGAGAAAATGATTAATGAATAAAAAAAATTGAAAAGAAAAACAAAGACAAAAAAGCGCAGATATTTTGCATCAGGATCACGAGTTTTTATTTTGTTTATTTTTAAGCATAGCAAAACAGTCTAACACATCCATAGATTAACAAGTCAAACAAATAAGCTAAGCAATGTTGAAAACCAGTGAAAAAATATTACGTATCTTTCCTGCAAAACTAAACAAGAAAACCAAAAACAATCCGATAAAAAATTAAGGTTACAACACAAAAAAGCAGCACATTTGTCGTGAATGAGTAAAGAGTTATATTAAAATTATTAGTGGAGGTCAGCGTTTGCATATTTTGTGCCAGTTTGTATTTATCTTTTTGTTTTCATCGATAATAACTCATTACTTGTTTTATTTGTATTCTCAGATTATTACGCTTTATTAATATGTGTGTGTCTCGCTTACAGGTTACGTCATCATACATCACATACATGTAGAATTCTCAACAGTGTCACCGTGTTTCTATGTCTGTTTCTTAAGATCGTTTTCGGTATTTTATACAAATTCAATTAATGATAAACTATCATGTAGATATACGACATTGTAGATATCTCAAGTCAGGGGATGGTAATGCATAGAAATAAAACAGAACAAAATCGTTATATATATATATATATATATATATATATATATATATATATATATATATATATATACATATATATATATACATATATATACATATACATACATATATATATGTACGAGAGGCGTGCAATAAGTAATGCCCCTGACCCATTCCCATCGCAGTAGAGCAAGGAAACTTGGTAACGTAACTTCAGAAATCAAGGCTGCATCATCTGGGAAAGGCTTTCCTTTCTAAATCAACTTCATGGCTGGGAAACGGTGAAAGTCAGAGGGTGCTTGGTCAGGAGAGGAAGGATGGGGAGGATTTCATAACCACACACCCGTGCTTCTGATCTGGCGACATGCGAGATGTGGGCATGACGTACATTTGCTGATCTTGCCCGCCTCTTGATTTTGATAGCTTCCCTTAATTTACTCAAAAGTGAAACATAAAAGGCTCCTGTAATTGCGGTATCCTTTGCCAGGAAATTTGTCATCACTACTCCGTCCTGGTCCCAGAAGACTGTGAGCATGGCCTTGTCAGAGGAGGGCTGTACTCTTGCCTTCTTTGGAGGTGGTGAGTCCAAGTGCTTCCACTGCATTGACTGGGATTTGGTCTCTGGATCATAGTGATGAACCCAGGTTTCATCCTGTGTAATCATTCTTTTGAAAAACTTTGACTCATCTTCTTGGTACAAATTCATCCTCGAGAACTCAACGCGTTCTCGCTTCTGGAATGGTGTGAGCAACCTGTGAATCCCTTTGGCAGACTCCTTATGCATATGCCATTTTGTCATGAATGATAGTTTCCACAGACCCTGTGGTAACCTTGATATCTGGGACATTACGTATTGCACACCCCTCGTATATATATATATATATATATATATATATATATATATATATATATATATATATATATTATTATTATTATTATTATTATTATTACTTGAGAGAAAGCACTTACCAAAGACTGAATATCACTCGAAGATAAGTGTTAATGAATCTAAGATAGTAGTGAAGGAATTGTTAATGATGTAAATTGGGTTTAAGTTGAGTATTTATTAGGGCGACTAAACAGGACCTTGTTTGCATTAGATTTGAAAGAAACCACGTCATATTTAGCCAGGAGGCATGCTAACAGAACAGTGTTCCAAAGGCGTGCATTTCTGGAAAATAGTCTTTGATCATGGAATCTGAGATTACATTTAGGCACAGGTAGAGAATTGAAAAATTATATATATTGGCTTAAGCTAGTCACGTGTCTTTCTTAAATTCGGCAAGGGGAGACTATACATTGAATTTCAGACGAGCACTTACCATGAAAATTGCGATAGAGCAGAGATTAGCTCGCGACGTCTCTTCTGTTGGAAGAAAGGGCATCACCCACTAGGTTTCCCAGCCAGCTATGAACTCTATCAAGGAAGGATAGGGTGTGGCGAGCAGCTTCTGCTCAAATATGGAAACAGTACAGTATTATAGGGCGAACCTGTCTTTTATACATATAGAGGGTCGCGTTAGCAGTGAAATACTTACTGAAGTAGTAGACTGATCCAGCCATTTTTCCAGCGATATTCGCATGTCAGATTAGAAATGAAGGTCATTCCAAGAAGCATGAGTCTTTCCCAGGACAAAAACATTCATTTCAATTGATGCGTGGTGGGGTTCAGAGCGATTATGATGAAAGACGAGAAGCTTGGTTTTGAATGCATAAATATACCAACCACCTTTTTCCCTATTTACCACGTTCTCAAGATCGGAAGAAAGAAAATCTGAAAAGTGTTGGTCATTTCTGGCCTTTGAACTGAAGCCATAGATTGTCGTGTCGTCTGCATAAATATCTACGAATGACCTAAGAATGTGATTTCGGGGATCATTTTACAGTTCAAGAGATCAGGAACATGGTTGGACCCAGAATGGAACCCTGAGGAACACGAGCGTTAATACAGTAGGTTTTTGATTCCTGCCTATGAACGGCTACTCTTATAATCATATGAGAGAAAAGTATTTTATAACTAGCAGGACATTCCCAGCTTTGATGGTGCTTACGATCTTGTGATGTAGGCCTTCATGCCACACTATTTAAAAAGATTAAGAATTCTAGTCAAATATTTCATTACAAAAAGACGGCATATGAGTTGAATATTAGTAAATAACATCTTAACTTAATCTAACGATTTAATATAACGGATATGTGTCTAATTTCTATGTTAAAACGTTTATTCTTCTCGATATGTACTAGTTAATAGTGGGAAACTATATATGTGGTTTATGCTTCAAAGTAACGTGCACATTACATTGGCAAAGAAAAACACTCAAGCTATATCCGAATACATAATAGCTGAATACAAAAATTATTCCTCATCGATCGTATTAAATAAGCCTATACATTTAGGCGGTGCTTAATTGTTTCACTAAAAGCTAAAAACAAATAACTTAAATTAAAGACTGGTTTTAATAATGTTTAAACGTACAATGACAACTCTTACCTGTTAGGGTTTTTTTATACAAAATGGTCTAAAACGGTAATAAAAATTGTGCGTAATGATTAATTATAATACTAGCTTTTCCCAGACACACTTTTCAGACAATTGTCAAAAAAATCGGTTATCTATCTATCTATCTATCTATCTATCTATCTATCTATCTACCTATCTATCTATCTATCTCTCTCTCTATATATATATATGTATATATATATATATATATATATATATATATATATATATATATATATATATATATATATATAAATGAATAGGTATTATATACGTTTGAAACCAACACAACGCATTATTACAAAATAAACATTTATTTGGTTTGAAATTTATATTGAAATTAATAAATATATTTCGAAAGAAACCTTCATCTTCAGTATGACATTATTTTGCCATGTCGTTGTTAAGACAGAGAATAAGAAGTGTAAGTCCGTTTGCTGTTTATACGGTCGTTTTTTTACTCTCGGATAGGTACGTTAGGTTACGCGGAATTCCCGTTAAGATTTTTGTTCCGTAGAAGCGCTAGTTGAGTTGGGATAAACTGAATAAGTATTATATATGTTTGAAGCCAAAACAACGCATTGTTACAAAATAAACAGACATTTATTTTGTTTGAAATTTATATTGAAATGCATAAATATATTTCGAAGAAAACCTTCATCCTCAGTATAACCATTTTTTGTTAAATCGTTCTTTCCCCCTTATCATTAATAAATTTAGTTTTATATTGTTTGAAAATGTGTGTTCTCGTTCTTTCTCGCTAATTTCATTGTGTTCGATTTTTGTGTTTATTTTGCCTCCCCTCTGTCTCACAGAAAATAATCGTTGTTTTATTTGTTTCAAACCATTTTTTTAATAAAAAAAGAAAATTGAACCCAATTAGGACCTATGAACATACCCCTAATGCAGAAGATTTGTTTGTCTATGATAAGCGTTTGCCATCCATAAATGCCCATCCATATCCCTGTGTTTGGATTTTATTGTGTTTTTAAACCTTGCCCCGGTCCGTATGTAACAACTTTTTTTGCCATTTGAAATTTATTTAATACAACAAAGTCTTTTGTTTCAACAAAGGATTTTGTTTGATTAAAATTCAATATGGCGTAATGGAAAAATATAAAGGTAACTGCAGCTTCTCTTCCAATTTTCGGATTTTCACCATGTAAAATCACATTTAAATTCCTTTTGACGGATTGATTGTTGTCATTCCTATGATGAGTAAGGTCATAATAGATTCACTAATTGATATAATAAGTGATTGATGTTGCGCTACGAAACAGATACTGTCAAGAATTGTATAAATCGACTGATTTAATTATAAGATTTTCAACATCATGAATTTTGGAATATAAATTCTTGTAATTTATATATATATATATATATATATATATATATATATATATATATATCACTACTTAATTTTATCACATAAATTAATATATGAAAATATAATTTTATACGTAAATTTTTAGTGTTTACTTCAAGAGTGCTCAATACATAGCTAGAGTTATAAAACTATCTATATCAATTAAGATACACAGATTATTCCACGATTCATTCTCTTGAGAATTCGTCGGGCTTACGCATAGAGTTATGGTTACCTCGCGTTTTAATATACGCGCATACTATTGAATTTTTAGACATCCAATCAGCTTCCTAGTTTCCACCGCGTCCAACCTAACCAGCAATGGCCAGGAACTTTTACGACAAAGGTATAGTTGACCATAAGTTGACCCCTCCTTTATCTGTGTACTTTTCATAGGGAGAGTATATATCTTAGCAAGCTGACATATTTTAAACCTAGGTGTAGTTATTCAAAAAAAAAAAAAAAAACGACGACGACGACGACGACGACGACGACGACGGCGGCGTAGTTAGATATGTGATTCTTTTCTATTATTCGGATATTATTTTAGTGTATATATATATATATATATATATATATATATACATATACATATACATATATATATATTATGTATGGATATGTTTATTTTATTTTTCATTTTTTTATCTATTTATTTTCTATTGTTATTGTTAATTCTAAAATTTAAAAATTATTTTGTATCGCTATCTTAAAATATATTTTATCCTGTGCACACAGTTGTTCGCTATTTCTCTCCTACAGTTTACTAGATGTTGGGGTTCTTTAAAGTATAGAATAGCAACTGTTTCATTCAGGCTTAATCTACATGGATCGCCTAGGTCCCTACATGTGCTTGTTTGCCTTACTATTTTCTATTTTACTATCGGCGAACGCCCGCTTTCTTTTATTTTCCATTATTGTTTGTTCATTCAATAACATGCGCGTATATAAAAACACGAGGTAACCATGGCTCTCTGCATTAGCCTGACGAAATCTCACGAGAATGAAACGCTGAATATTCTTTGTAGTTTAATTTCAGTATATAGTTTTATAACTTATTATATAATATATATATGTGTGTGTGTGTGTGCGTGTGAGTGTGTGGTGTGTGTGTGTGTGGTATATGCAAGAGCAATAAAATGGTGATAAGAAAGAATAAAAACAAATATACATATCAACCAGGATTCTTATCAAACAATATATCTGAGAAATCGCGTAATTGTAGTTCTGTAAAATGTATTAGACATTTACTGCAGATTCCAGAAAGTTTACTTAACACCTCTTTACTTTCATGGACATGTTTTGTCATTTCGGATAAACATGTGTAGAATTACATCTCATCCTGATCAAATACAAACATTTGGTTAATAAATAAATTATAAAAACATGGTTTTAGGGCGTGACAAAAACACTTTACAGAAATAAAGACGAAAACATATTTATTTTATACACACATGATACATATAAGACTCGCACAAACACAAAATGTGTAAACTGCCAAAATGTGTCAAAATATGGGAAAAGACAGCTTATCAAAATAGATTGTAAATTTCTAAAACACATCGACATATTTTTCTGTGTGAATACTCGAACAACATTAATTCTTTTAAAGGGGAGGGGGAAATCTTCGTTCGTGTTTTAATGACAAGTCTTATCTGAAATGCAATTCACCGGCAATCTAATGGGCCCCAGTTTGTCAACCAAGCTCCAACGCCTGTTCCATCGCATCTAAGTTGCATCCCTGAGCCAGTTTTACGAATGTTTTAATGGAATCTACTCGGATGAACTCGTTACACTTGTGCCCCCTCCAAAATCCTGCTTAGCAACAAACTCTCATCACTGAGCAGGAGAAATTCTACTCCAACAGTTTCTTTCCTTGAACTATTAGATTTTGGAATTCCCTTCCTGCTACCTTCTTCCTTAATTGTACTGATATGCAGAAGTTTAAATATAACGTAAACAAACATCTTGTTAATCTTTCCTATGCCGGAGAATTGAATTGAATTTTTGTGAATTTCTTTTCTCTTACTCCTCGGTCTGGAAAGATTTCTCTGAGGAAATTGAACAGATTTTAGTTGAATAGTTGAGGAAATTGAACAGATTTTAGTTGAATTCAGTTGAGAAGAGTTTAGGGCATACATTTCAGCGATTAGATAGACTTTTGAGAAGAAAATAGAATTTTACCTCAGTCGGGAAGGATTTCTTATTCGAGGAATAAGAGTTAACAGGCCGCTAATTGAGTGGGAATTCAGTTGAGAAAAATTAAGGGCATTAATTTCAGCGATTAAAATGACTTTTGAGAAAAATAGAATTTTACCTCAGTCGGGAAGGATTTCTTAATCGAGAAATAAGAGTCAAGAAGCTGTTAATTGAGTGGGATAAATTGAACATACATATCAGCATCACTAAGCGAGGTAATAAATTAATTGTACTGCACGCATTTTATGTTGAAAGCGATTTACAATCTTTTTAGATGCACTTTTCATTTCTAATAAATCGTGCGCGCTGTGTTCGCATTTGGAGACATTAATCAAAAACAAAGTTTCTTGCGAGATATAGAGGCGTTAACTGACCCTAAGTAACTGCTTGGATTGTGAAGGCCGTTAAACATAAACGCATTATAGCATTAATTATTTTTGGGGTGGGGGGGGGCATGTTTAGAAAGATAGGGGCTGACGGCGGGAGAGTGCGTATGCCGTTACAGTGTCGGGTGGCTCCCGGTTTTTGATCCCGCCGGGGGTGACCTGACTCCAATGTCGATGCCTCCGCCCCTCAGAAGCCCTGTGGTCATTCATAGGTGTGGTGTACGAAAATGAGGGCGAGCGTACTATGAATGATTAGTATGCTACTGGTGATGATGGTAGGTGTTGTTGCCTGTGATTATATGGTGTATAAAAAAGGAACGAGTGTGTCAGCAAACGAGGCAATAAACATCTCGAGGTTGGTTGGGCAGATGGCAAGAGAGACTCTGCTCCGAAACCGCGTGTGATTCCGGAGAATGCGATTCCTGGTGCTGACATAAACGAGACCGATGTGCATCCCGAAGACCTTCCCGACGCCGAGGTCCAAAAAACTCTGAAAGACGACTCAAATATTTCTCTTCTTTTCTTTTCTTTTCTCTCTGTTTATCAACATTCTTGCGGGACGCTGAGCTGTGAATTGCAAAGGGAGATCTCATCGGTAACTTGAATGAGGTGAGAAGTCCTCAGTTGAACAAGATGCTTACAAGGTGCTGAACTGTGAACTATAAATTGAAACCTCAACTACGACTGGTTTTCATGAGAGAAATCCCCCTAGCTCAATAAAAAGCGGGTCCTACCCTGATTAGGGTTGTGTGTCCTCTATTAAGATACTGTGCTGTTAAAAAGAAAAAAAATCTATTACATTGTGACTGCAACTCTGAAAAAAACTGATGAAAGGGAAATAACTCTTGTAAACCTTGGATTGAAAATAATCCGAGTAACTTTTTTTGAAACTTTTTAAACAGGTGGGATGGGTCTTATAAGTTTAAAAACAAAAATGCCAATGTTAAATAAGTTGAACATTGACTTTTCTTTTAGTTATCATTGTAAATTGTGAAAAAAAGAAACAAAAAACACTTTCATAATGCATGACGAAAAGAAAAACAGACTTAATGACCCTGTATTAAATCTTGGACTTCTGTATTTTATTATTTCCAATGAAAATTTGATTTTCTTTAATCTTTTGTAATGATTTTCTTATGGACTTTTTTATGGAAAAAGTGGGAGAACCCTTGTCGAGGGTGGCTATTAAACTGTGTATATGCTATCTTTTCTTGACAGGTAAACCGACGATGGAGAGAGGGGGCGTGAGAAATCTGGTGGCGAGCTGTGAAAAAGGGCGGAGCGGAGCGGTTTGTTGGGATAAGAGCCCATTGGTTCTGTACGAAGCAATGGGTCTGAAGGGGGCGGATGTGACGTCACCGTCTTGAGGGAGCGATTTGCTTTCCATAGGGGAGGTAGAGACCCCCGCTTCACCCTGGTGTAGGCCGGGCAAATATGCTAAGATTGTCTGTTGAACGTTTATTGAATCCCGGACAACGGCGGGTATCAAAAGGGATATACTTGCACTTGAAAAAAAACTTATATATATTTTATTATTTAACGCTGAAACATAGTGTAATATGTAATTGTGATGTCGTTTAGAATATATTGAGAATGAAGAAATGTTGCATCTATCTTTATACATGATAATGTGAAGCTGTGATGATGACCTAAAGCCTTGTCTGGTTGCTAATTAGTGAAGTAAATCTTTTACACAAGGTACATCAAAATAGGACGTATTAGTTTTATCATTTAATCATACCTAAAGGTTTGCAGACAAAAGAAAATGATTGATTTAATAAAATAGAAAAATATACTGAATTTTCAGTAAAAAATCAATACAGAAAAATGGATGTGTAAATAAGAAAAATAAGCACAACACATAACATCTGAAAGGGGAAAAATTAATTTTATGAAGACACAGAAATAAATGAAATATAAAAAGAACGACAGTAATGCAGAAAACAAAAGGGAGAAAGTTCAATAAGAGAGAGGCAAAGGACGAGATTAATATGAACCTAAAGATGCAGAGAGTATATTATTGAAATTGTTTCATATGAATATGACAGCAGATGAGACGATATATTTGAATGGATCCCCTACATGCGCACTCTGACACTCAGAACATGGATATCCCTGGAAAAAGTGGTATTGCGTAGTCGATACTTTTATAATTCTACGTTGTCCTCGGCAGGTTTTCTTCTGTTGATCTCTCTTTGATAAGACCTTTTTGTCTTTGACACTGTCCTTCTGGTCTTTCCCTGGGGTGTCAACTGCGGGAACCATTGATCCTTGTAGCGCTGATGCTGATAACTTTAGCTCAGATGCGGATCGACATATAAGGTGTACATATATACATATATGTGTGTGTGTGTCTGTGTGTGTGTTTGTGTGTGTGTGGGTGGGTTAGTGTGTGTGTGTGTGTGTGTCTATATATACAAGTAGAAAAAGTCAAGGTATTGTAATATTAAACTGACACTATTTCATTCAAAATAAAATGAAATAAAATATAAAGGCAAACGGTTCTTTGTTACATGGATTTTCTCCTCAGTGAAGAAAAATTGGGAAAAAGATAAGCATAAAAAATATCATTTTTCCTGGTTAGCTCAATTTTGGCAAATAGTTGAGAGAAGATTTTTTTAAGAATTTACAAACAAAATGATATGGGTATTTCTGTTTCTATGTCTATCCTTGTGGCCATGTCACTAGTAAGGGTGCTGGAGGTAAACGTTTTGTCTGGGCTGACGTTATCCGCCTGATAGTCAGGGACCCGAACCTTGGATTAACCACCAAGGAGGCTGTCCTATCAACAGGTGCAAAGTACTGGGGCTGCTGTATTGCCATTTGGTGAATGGAATCTGGACCATGCAGTAGCTTCTGGTGGGGCCTCTCGATGCCATACTAGTGGGTAATTGTTACGGCTTTACCTTATCATGTGCTACAAAAAAAAAACAAATTCTTCGTTCCTTTTTCTCTCTTAATTTCCCCTCTCTGTCCTGCTCTAAGTAAATCTGACGACCTAGTCCACAAATTCCAAAATTTCATCATGGCAAGTTTCAAGAAAAAATACACGATTAAACCCGGTTCTCCAACTTCAAACGTAGACCCCTACTACCATGTCTCCTTCTCCAACATCAGGGGTCTTCGTTCTAACCTTCCAGAGGTTGAAACCCAATTACAGGAGACTAAACCTGACCTTTTATTTTTAAGTGAAACTGGCATTGGACAGGCTATTTCCCTAGATGAGTTTGCAATTACAGGATACTCTAACTTAACTTCTAAATCTGACCCCCAAGATCGCCATGGGCATGGGATATGTGCCTATATAAAAGATAGCTTTCCATGTGGGAGGGACATCTCCAGGGAAGATCCTAACTTACCCTATATGTGCTTCCGGGTTGCTTTAGCTCACACTACTGCATTTATATTTACTCTCTATCGCCCCCACAACAGCGGAGTTACTATCTTTCAAAGCATATCTGAGAAAATTGACCAAGTCCTTTCTACTTATCCTTCAGCTAACATTCACGTATGTGGAGACTTCAATGTTCACAACGTCGAATGGTTGACCCACTCAAACAAGACCGATGATGAGGGGAGGTTCTGTCATGATTTCTCCATTGCCTATGACCTCACTCAGTTTGTTCAGGAACCTACCCGTGTGCCCGATAATGACGGCCACAACTTGCCCTGAACTATGTTCAGTTTCTGTTCTGTCGCCTCTTGGATCTTCCGACCACTCTGTTGTATCAATTAAGATAAAAATGAAATGTAATAAGTCCCCAGACGTACCTCTTCATCGTACAGTATATCGATACACAAAGGCTGACTGGGATAGCTTCCGTACATTTATATCTGATCTAGCTCTGCATTCCATGTTTAAAAAGGATGTGCTCTCTATAGTATTAGACCTGACTGAATGGTTAATTGTAGGTATTGACCATTTCATACCCTCTAAAAGTTTCAGCAAAAACCTAACAGCCAGCCATGGTTCTCTCCAGAATGTGCTGCTGCAATTGCGCACAGAAATCACTTTTTCCACTGCTTCACACGTAATAGATGTATGGAAACTAAAGCCGTTTTCAGGACTGCCAGCAACCATTGTAAGAAAGTAATAAGGAACGCAAGAGAGTTGTATGCTCAATCTGTTAAGTCCAAAGTAGCTGAGCAGCGGCTTGGTTCCCACCAGTTTTGGCAAATAGCAAACAGAATCCTGAGCAGAAGCGTGTGCTCCATCCCAACTATTATCAATGGACCTGAGGTAATCTCGTCAGCATCAGACAAAGCCAAACCCTTTGTCAAGAACTTTGCAGCTAATTCTACCCTTTGCGACCAAGACCGCCAACCCCAAATATTTCCTCCTGTATCAGAAAACACGCTATGTGATATACGTATATCTGTACGTGATGTTGCGAAGCTAATCAAAAACCTTGATTCGAGTAAAGCAACTGGCCCTGATTGTATTCCAATTATAGTACTAAAAAAATTCAACCTGAACTAGCGCCCATACTTACAAAACTGTTTAAACGTTGTCTTAAGGAGAATAGTTTCCCATCTCACTGGAAAATCTCATCAGTATTCCCTGTATTTAAGAATTCAGGTGATCGATCATCCCCCTCTCAGTACAGGCCAATAAGTCTCCTGTGCGTCATGAGTAAGTTGCTAGAATCTGTGTTAAATACAGAAGTAATCAACCATCTCAACAAAAATAACCTTCTTAGTGACACTCAATATGGTTTCCGTTCTGCTAGATCTACAGCAGATGTGCTTACAGTTATATCGCATAGGATTAGCAAATCTCTCGACGGTGGCAATCTTTCTAGGGCAATTGCTCTTGACATATCTAAAGCCTTTGATAGGGTATGGCATAAAGGTTTACTTCATAAGATCGCTAGCTATGATATAGCTGGAAAAGTCTTCTCAATTATTAAATCATTTCTTTCTGATAGGTTCATAAGAGTAGTAGTTGAGGGGCAAAAATCAGAAGCTCACAGTATTAATGCCGGTGTCCCTCAGGGATCCATCCTGGGCCCAACTCTTTTCCTGATCTACATTAATGATCTTCCAAATCATATCCTTACATCATTTGTAGACATTTATGCTGACGACACTACCATTTATGGTACCACATCTAAGACAGTAAACGACCAAGTTCTCTCCAATTCTCTCTCCTCTGATCTTGAGCACGTAGTACAATGGGGAAAGGAGTGGCTGGTTACTTTTAATGCATCTAAAACCAAGCTTCTCTCGTTACATCATCAACATTCTAATCCACATTTATCATCAATTGAAATGAATGGCTCTCGTCTTCAGGAGGCCTCAAGTTTTGACAAGCTTCTGGGCTTGAGCATTACTCCTGATCTTAAATGGAACACGTATATCAAATCTGTTGCCAAGGCCGCTGGAAAGATGGTGGGATCTTTCTATCGATCCGGTAGATATCTCACTGCTGATGCTATTCTCTATCTATATAAGAGCCAGGTTCGTCCAAGGATGGAATACTGTTGCCACATCTGGGCAGGAGCTGCTAGAAAGGACTTGTCCTGCCTTGATAGAGTTCAAAATAGACTTCGTAGCCTCGTAGGAGATGTCCTTTTTCTCCTCCTTGCAACCTCTATCTCACAGAAGAGATGTAGCGAGTTTGTCTCTGATGTATCGTTATTTTCATGGAAAGTGTTCAACTGAGCTTCAATCTATGGTCCCCCCTCGCCAAAGTTTCACAAGAAACACGCGTCTAGCTGTAAACACTATCAATAATTTCCCCCACTCTTTATCTGTGCCTAAACCTAAACGTAGATTCCATGAACAAAGCTTCTTTCTTAGAACTGCACGCCTGTGGAATTGTCTTCCGTTTTTCTGCTTTCCGGCTGACTACAATATGGTTGTGTTCAAGTCTAAAGTAAATAAGTTCTTGATGAGCCGTTCCATATAAGTTATCAAATTTACCAAATTTTCATTACTAATGATTACTATATTGTCCAATTTCTACTGTACACTCTTTAACCCTTATCCTTGAGTGGCCTCTGGGCCTTGATAATGTGGTGATGCCTTTGTAAAAAAAAATATATATGACTGTACATATCAAGTGGTATTCAAAAGTTGGGTGGGGCGATTAGTGTATGCAAAAATTTTTCGTTTATATTCTTTGGAATCTCCTGAAACTAATCCGAAGTATGAAGTAATAAATGTCTTTGTAGAAAAATCCTGTAGTGAAATACGGGAGTTAAATTCAATCTATGTAATCAATAGTACTTGTCTAGAGATGAATTTGATATTTTTTCAAATATAGGGTTCAAATGGACATGAATTTATGGATAGAAAACTATATTTGAAGCTGGGCACATGGTAAATCTTCTACCACAAATATGAAGCTTTTAATCTGGATGGAGTTGTTTTTCTATAAATTTATATATCTATATTTATAATTCTGAAGATTCGACTGGAAATGTTTTTTTTATTCATCTTGTTTTTTCTTTCCAATTTTACCCCTATAATCATATATATATATATATATATATATATATATATATATATATATATATATATATATATGGGGGTTTGAGATGTTCAGGACTAATGAAAACAACGAGGTTGTAAGATAGTACTCTATAAAAAGAGCAAAATATTTTTATTTTTTTATTTGAGGGAAAACATTTACATATGCCCGCTACAAATAGCCATCTATTTCAGTCAATGAGACTTCTTCAGGCGACCCAGAATATGTCGTCGACACAAACAAATGGGAAAGAAATTTGACAAAAAGGAAAATAAGCTCTTCCAAAAGAAACAAAATATAAAAAAGACCATAAAAATTTGCGAGCTCTCTAAAAATAAAGAGGATTAAGGATAAAAAATGGATATATATTGGGAGATTATTCAAAAGTAGTTTACCAACTGGGTATGGATCTGAAATGATTAAAGTGGGTCATAATTTTACTGGAACTGTAGATTTTATAGGAGACTGGGTATGGGAGGGTACTGTTTATACACTTATTTTCACGTGTCAGGAAAATAAGTTTGAAAATGTGTTCATTGACCTCATGAGTTGCGTATCGGTATGAGTTAAGTGGGGGTAGTGCGATACAGAGAAAAGAAAAAAAACGATCGTTGTCACTATAATGGAGAATGAAAAGTGAATAGACTAATGCAGACATATTAATACCGAGATATACATCCATATACATACACATGCACAAAATATACATATGCATGCATACGTGCACACACACAAACACACATACACACATACACACACATATATATATAGATATATATATACAAGTATATACACAGACACACAGGAATAACCATCTATATGCATATCCACAAAGATATATATATATATATATATTTATATATATATATACTCACATGTACATATACATATGCACACAATAAATATACAATTACGCACGACTACAAAATTAAATATACGTTTAGAGATAATATTATATAGAAATATGTATATAATTAAGTAAATAATATTTGACTATTAAAATCCAAAGCAATTACTTAATTATTAATAGAATTTAAAATTTAATAATATATATATATATATATATATATATATATATGTATGTATATATATGGATATGCAAATGCTAAAATGCACGCATGTTATTATTAATAAGCATTAGTATAATCATAGTATAATGAGTTATAAAATGTGTTCATTTTATCCCATTATTATATGTCATACGAAAGTATTCATTATACT
This sequence comes from Euprymna scolopes, assembly GCF_053919585.1. Lineage (NCBI taxonomy): Eukaryota > Metazoa > Mollusca > Cephalopoda > Sepiida > Sepiolidae > Euprymna > Euprymna scolopes. The sequence goes on along the minus strand of NC_136492.1, from coordinate 82,414,081 downwards.
TGTTATTAATTAAAGTTTATAATATCCTTGTTTTTTTGTGTAAGTATAGATTGGAGGTGGTTCTAGGTTTGGTCCATGGATTTAAAAATCATATCAGAATAGTAAGAGAGTATTAAGAGAGAACTACATGTATACACATGCAAATACAAATAGACACATACTCTAAGTACAAACGAATACGCATTCATGCATATACAGATATATAATAAAGGGGTATATAAAAATGCAATATTTGGTAATTTGCAAAACGTTATCGGACCCAAGGTTCTTTTCTTAATCCAAACTATATATATATATATATATATATATAGTTAAATTTAGTTATACAAGAATTGAAACATATACTAAAGAGGAAGAAAAGTACTTAGGTTACATATTATGTGACATGAAAGTTAATAAGATATGGTCGTGGAGAAAGTGTATGATAATATGTACGTTTACAATATAGGTGGAGAGGCAGAAAACTAGACGTGTTAACAAAAATCCTATTTAGAAGTCACATATTTTATATATATCTATATATATATATATATATATATATATATATATATATATATATTATAAAAGATGGATGAATCTCTGAAATAAAAATATGTAGTTATGCGATTTATCATTATCTCGGGGTTCATAGAGGAGTAGATACTTACTATAGGCGAATTTAAGGATGGAGTTAAAGGGATATATGGGTGACATAAAGGTAAGTGGCATTAGACCATACTGAGTATGATAGTTCACAAAAACATAAAAACTGAGAGTACTGATATTTAAAATCTTTTTTTTTTCAAATTTTCTTTGTGGCCTCGAGAGGTTCCAGCTCGCCCTGAAGAAGTCTCATTGACTGAAACAGATGGCTATTCCCAGCGGCCATATCAAACTCTTTGCCCTCAAATAATATATATATATATATGTAGATGTATATATGCATATATATATATGTATATATATGTATATATATATATGTGTGTGTGCGTGTGTGTGTGTGTGTGTTGAAGCTCGACTGAACACATGAAATAAATAACTACAACACAAACGTAAAGTATAACAAATATATTGAAAAACAAGAAATATTTACATTGAGTCCATTGGTTTAATCATGGGGAGACCCCCCTTGAGAATGTGTCGGCTGGGTGGTCGTCGACTCCCGATGTCCTGCCTCTGAATCTCTCGCTGAGTCTCTCGTTGGATCTCTCCCGCTTTTACGGTAGCAACCATATTTATATAGTTGACACTCCACGTATACTTATCAAATAGTTCCTTCCAAAATTCCCCTCCAAATCCTGGGAGTCCCTTTCGGATTTTCAAATGGCTTTATATATGGATGATGGTTATGGGGTATTTATGTCGTAGGTCTCATTTGCATACATTCTATGAATATTCCAGTGTAATCTTCATGTCGTTTACATTTTGGGTTTATATCCACTGACTTAACTTTTCTGGTCAGCATCATTTCAGTTGATGAAAGGTTTGGTGGTACTTTCTGATTCGGCGTAATCCTGTAGAGTTGTAGGAACTACTGAAGCGCTCTGTCCGTTGGAAGTGCTGAAGCTTTTTTAGAGCGCACTTTAAGGTGTCGACAAATCTTACCGCAAGCCCGTTGGAACTAGGATGATACGGTGGCGTTTTTATATTGTTAATTTAGTATTACTCACAAAAATCCTTAAACTCGTTAGAAGTTAATTGCGTCCAATTGTCTCTCACAATACACTGTGGAAAACCGAACCGAGAAAATAATTCATGTAGAAAGGTGGTTGTGATATTGGACGTAGCTTTCTTGCAGCGTATCACTTCTGTAAAACTATTTACGACTATTAAGTAGTAATATTCTTCTACTGAACCAGCGAAATCGATGTGTAATCTTTTCCACGCATAACTCGTCTTCGGCCATGGTTTGTGTATTATGGGTAGTGTATTTGCTGCCAACGCACACCCTTTACATCGATGAACCATGTTAGCGATATCTACATCCATGCCGTTCCAATATACAACATTCCGCTTTAAGCTTTTTGTTTTATTGATACATGGGTGATCGATGTGAATACCATACAGTATTCTTTTCTTCAAATTTTTCGGGACTACTACTCTCTCACTATAATAAAAATCAGTCGCGTATGTAATGGAGCTGTACTTTCTGAAAATTTGTTACTGTTTTGTTTTCATGTTTAAAATGAACTCATCATTTTCAACTTCCTTTTTGATGTAATGTGGTGTAAAGCGCAGTTCTTTTACAATGGTGTTTATCATGATTTCTACCTCATAAGCTGCTCTGATAATTTCAATAATCGATTCATTGATTTTTTTCTTGAACCGGTGCGAGTCTTGATAAAGTCTGCATGAGTTATGTTTTAAGATGATGGATGCTGTATGTAAAAGTTATAATTATGAAGAATGGTACCCTATTCCAAAAATTGCTTTGCCGTATAAACGGGTAAACCTTTCCTCGACACGAAGATTGCGATCAGAGGTTTATCATCCGTTTCTAACATAATGTGCCTGCCGTAGATATATCTATGAAATTTCGTTATAGCGAAAATGATACTAAAAGGCTCTTTTTCGATCTGTGAATAACTTCTCTTTGCTATAAGTAGTGTTCTAGAAGCATTTGCGATTGGTCGCCTTCAAGCATCTGACATTATGTGTGTGATACATGCTCCTACACCGTGAGAACTGGTGTCATTTTCCACTGCAGTACCCAGATTTGGATTGTAATGGGTTAAAAAAAAGGTAAGATGTAAGCATTATCTTCATTTCCTGAAAGGCTTTCTGACAGTCTACTGTCCATTCCTATGCCTTGCCTTGTATCAATAGTTCATTCAACTGAGCTCTTAGATTGTGTATTCTTTTAATGAACGCTTGATAGTAATTAGCGAGCCAGAGACAACTTTGTAGCGTCAGCACGTTAGTTGGCGCTGGCATATCTCTAATTGCAATTGACCTGTCCGGAGTTGGTCGTCTGCCATTTTTGCTGATTATGTGTCCTAAATATTTAATTTTCTCCAAACCCAATTCACACTTTGACTCTTTGACTTAAAACTCAATGTCCTGAATTTTTTGAATACTTGAATGAGATGCCGAAGGTGTTCTTCAATTGTTGTGCTGCTTACAATGACATTGTCTAAGTAGCCGCACGCAAAGTCAAATCATTCAACATAGCGTCCATAGGATGTTAGAAAATGGCAGATGCCACTTTAATACCAAACAGGAACTTGTTTCACTTTAATAATTCTCTATGAATGTTTATCACTAGTAATTTCGACCATTTCCTTTCGAAGAGAATTTGGAGATAGATGTCTCATAAATCGATTTTTGAAAATATATATCCGCCATTTATCTTGTTAAAAATCTCCTCTAGACTCGGTAATGGTAATCCTTAATCGCCGAGTTCAAACCTGTCGAATAGTCAGCGCAGACTCTTATTCGGTTTGATTTATTTTTAATGCACACAATCGGAGCAATTGGTTTCTTCTGTCCAAATAATTCCCATATTTTCCAATCTATCAAATTCTTCTTAAGTTTTTATACTCCTGCGAATGGAACGTAAGGTTTCGTTTGAAAAATTTACATCGTATTTTCCTTGAGCTACAAATTTGACTGCAAACTTTTTACATCTTCCAAGTCCAGGCGTGAACATTTCCGGAAATGTTTTCTTTAATTATTCTTTCATGGCCTGTCTTGTTTGCATGTTACTTTCTATTTTTCTGCATAACGAGTTTAAAGGTTTATCCCACGATTCGAATGTTTCAATCCGTATCCAACATGTTTTCGCCATTTTTCAGAAAAAAAAATTCTGTTATTTTTTAAAGGATCCCGTTAAACTTCATGGAAAGTACAACCTCGTCTTCGTTTACTTCATTATCGTAGGCATATATAAAAATGTCTAGGTTTTAGCTTTAATTATTGTAAGCTCAGATTGTGAAACAAGTTTAAATTTGATATTTTTCTAAATGTTTCAGTCGTAACATATTTCCTTAAATCTGTCTGATCTGTTTTTCTTATTCAGCTATTGCATTTTTGCGTTTTACAACACGAACTTTTGTGTCTATTCTTGCTGAAAACAAAACAGTTTTTATTTCTAAATGGGCAATTTACTTCCCGGTGACTTTCGTTGCAACGTCTGCAATTATATGGTGCGATATTTTCTTCATCTTAATTCTTTTTATTCAATTTGTCTTGTCTATTTTTATAATACGCCGATTTTATACCCCAATTGTTAGCTTATGTGCATTTTGACTGTTTTTTTTTATATAATCAATGCCAGCTTCATCGTTTCTTGAAACTCTTTCTTATAACTTACGGTCCGCTGGCAAACCTCTACGAATTCGGCCAGGTAATGTTCTGTTCAGATTCGAGTTTAGAAATAACTGTACGTCTTGTTTCGGAACTCCTACTTGATACTAGTTTTTGAGCAAAAATTAAGCACTTGAAATTCTCAACATAATCCTTGCCAATCTGAAGTTGTCACAATGTCGATTTACTACATACGCATATATCTAATCATGACCATTGGATTTAGATGCATCCATGCATAACAATCGTTTATGCCAACGCGACATATTTAGTTCAAACAGCTGCTTTAGCAATTTTACTGTTTGCGAGAATTCCAACTCATTTGCTTTCCTAAGTAGAATGTAATCTACAAATTTGCTATATTCCGCTGCACCTATTTTCTTAGTAATAGACTTACTTTTCTTGAGTTCGACCAGCTTTCAGAGTGTGCGGAGAAAATATCCTCATAGCGTTTATAATATGCTTCAAACCTTTGCTCTTCGTCTGGTACGTAGTTGAAAATTGCCACCGAATTAAATATGGTGTTATAAGAAAATGTAGAGTTTCCTTCATTTGCTTGGTTGTTGTTTTATTCTTCCAGGGTTAAACTTTGAATTTCTAAATGTTTGTCCTGTATTTCTTCGGACCTTGACCTTGCTTCTTAGTGTAATTCAACTTGAAATTACCTTTGTTTTTTTTGTTTTGTTTTTTTTTCAATTTTTATATTTCTCGTTCTCTAATTGCAGGATTACAAATCGTTCCTCCTGATTTTCTAGCCTTTCATCTTTCTTCAGCTTTACTTGAAATTTTTGCGTTATTACATCGTGTTTTTGCAACAAGAAAACAATCTGTTTATTTTGTTTTTCTTGATATGTTTGCTTCAGTATCCGTGGCTCCTTTAATACGGCAAACTGTTCGCTTTTACGTTGTTAACTTTCTTCCTGTGATTTGAATAATTCTTTTAACACTTTAAATACTGTTTCAGTCTTTGGATAATAATGTATATGCAACAATGGTTATACTTGTAATTTATACAAGCCACAAATTTAATATACGTTGAACAAAAAATGAGCAAACTTACGTCATTTTTATTTCATGTCTTGCTTTTGACATCCGTGATAATCAACTTTGATATTCTTTTATATTGTGTGAACAGAATCTGTCAGTGATTTTTCTCACTGCAAGTATGAATTATTTAACTTGCAACACAAAAAACGAGTTTTTATAACTTCTTTTGGAAATTGTTCAGTGTCCGTTCTTTTATTTTTCTCTGTATGACTGTCAGCATATTTTACCGAGAAACCTTCCGATTTCTATTTATTCCCAGAAGTAACTTCGTCACTAAAGAAATGAAGAAACAAAAAAATATTTTTTTAAAGTTCGCTATCTTTTCAAATTAGACTCCGTGTATTTGTCCGCATTTTTTTTTCATTTATGCTTTAGTAGTCGAGCCAGATTTTAACTGTATCGTTGCAGACACTTTTTTTGCAATTTAAAGCCACCGTTGTTTGTGGTAATAACATATCCTATTTTTTTCTGAGAGAAAACCTCTTAATGGTTAGTCGTCTTTTAACAACTTTAAAATATTATAATGTTCTGAATCCTTCGTCATTGCTGAAGCTCGACTGGACACATGGAATAAATAATTAAATCACAAAAATAAAGTAGAACAGATATATTGAAAAGCAAGAAAGTATACAATATTTACATAGCGTCCATTGGTATAATCATGGAGATATCCTTCCTAGAGAAGGTTCGGCTGGGTGGTCGTCGACTCTCGATCTTGCGTCTCTCTGATTCTCTCGCTGAATCTCTCGTTTGGTCTCTCCCGCTTTTACGGTACCAACGATATTTACATAGTTGCACTCCAGATATGCTAATTAGGTAGATCCTACAACAACATTAATAGTATGCGTATGAATTAAAAAATATATTTATGTAATTTTGTATCAATATTCAGGAATTGTGACAAAAACACACTAACCGTTATACTAACTAATTATTCCATAGATAATAGATGAATGTATTTATCTATATTATTATTATGAGAATTGCCTCATATATAATACGTAGCCATTTGTCAAAATCTTACTTTGACTAGATTCTATTTAATAGAAAAACATAACTTAAAGGTATGATCAATATCTCTATATAAATAAAATGAACTCATTTTTCTCGTCTGATTTTGACCTTAATAGGATTAAAAATCAAGATATTTCATGCAAATATAATATGCACAAACGGCAGAACAATATCTGAGCTGTGTTATAGGCTTATTATTTCTCAAATTCCTCGATAATCTTAGATTTCTATACTTTTTCTGCTGAGAAGTCACGGCCAAAATCGGTTAAGATAAATGGAAGTGGTAAAATATTTTCTCTCTTATAAATTCCTCCTCCCCCTGCCACCACTTAACACCGTTTGGGGATCGTTCACAAGGAACAGTTGAGAAGAGAACACCGGTTTGGCTTCGTAGTTCTTTCATGTGAAGTTATTTAAAATCACTAAACTAAGCTGCAGTGCTCTGTGGCGTAGTGGTTATCGTGCTGGACAATTCACATTATATTTTCACGTTCGCGCCGACCTACCGTAGTCGTTTTTTTGTTTTTTTCTCCTAATCAACTGGAATGGACTTTTCTTGGTGGCCGAACTGTTAACGTTGCAGATGTTTTTTTTTTGTTTTTTTTTCACACTTTATTTTCCTACTTTTACTCATGACTCCGGGTTTGATCCTTACTACTTACCTACCATAACATTTTTTAAAACTCCCCCCCATCCCGGAAACAAACACTCGGGCAACGCCGGGTACCCCCCGCTAGTCTATTAATATTTTTAATATTATTCGAATTTCCGATTATAATAACAAGTCTCATAATATCGAGAAAAAAGTAAGTACGGAATAATAAGTTGTGCCCGTCAGTACGTAGGTTTTGCTTGTAATAATTAAACAACAAGCACACAAGTCGCAATATCTTTTATATCAAAAATTAGAAATATATCAAAGAACAATTTGATAAAGAATGTGTATTTGACCATATGTTATACGAAAAACAACATATAAAATATTTCAGGTAAAAATTTACATTTACACATATATCTGAAAAGGAAATTACGCAGTGTGCTTTATAAGTTACTTAAAAATGTATTAGAAAACGATATGTATTTTCTAAAAATATCTTCTTTGACTAAAATTATCCACAACTTAAGACAAAAATACAAAGCAAGTGTTCATTCTATTATTGAAGGAAATCTTTCACGACTGAGGTCAGTATAAAAACAATATTTAATAAAAAATGATACTTTGATTTTACGGTGAATAAAAGGTTTATGCAATTTTTATTTTCTGTTGTATTTCTCTTAAGTAATAAATGATCAAATATTACTTGAGACCCTTAAAAGGAACAACAATATTCGTGCCTTTACCTACCGTTAATAATATATTATTTTTCTTAAAACAATTTTTTCTTTTTCGTTTTTAGTAAAGAAGTAATAATTTCTCGGCTGCTGACGTTAAATTAAATATACAAAGGCATATATAATTTACTCTGGTATTCATTTATCATTTGGATAAACAAACATTAATTCCAATGACAATTTTAAAATATTAGTTGTCAAAACTAGAATACAAATGTCCGATTATTCTCTGTTTCCAGTAAATCTATGATTAATTTACATTCTGTTTTCTGAATAAAACTTTGATAAAATAATGGAGTTTTCCATACCATTTTTCTAAATAGAATAGTTATTGTTTGGAGTTTATCGAAACATAACTTTGAACTAAAACCTTCTGTAACAAACATCTCTATAATAATAATATCATTGCCTAGAAAGTTCAGATATCTTTAACATCTAAAATTTAAACAATGGCTCTCTTTTACTTTATATTTTATATTTTTCGGATCTTTTCCAAGAAAATAAAGTTAACTATTTAAAATGTTAGAAACATGTCTGAAGCCCAAAATGAACTAAATAACTTTAAATTACATAACTAAGAGATAAACTTATAAACTTCTACTCTTCTACTAATAGAAAAATAATTTAATTCTATATAGTTTTCTGTTGAGTTTATTATAGTACGGAGAAAGACTATTTTACGTCAATAAAATTTGCATAAAAAGTAAAACTGCATCCATGGAGATGCAAACTTAATATGTTAAGAAGTCCAAACAAATTGTATATATGGGGAAAACGCCCAACTCTTTACATTCCCGTCTGCGTGTGTTTAAAATTTAAAACACTCAGGAATTTAAATCAGCTATTAAAATAATAACATAAAGCCACTTATTAACAGTAGGTTCAAGATTGGCTGCTGTTATTTTTTAAGGAAAGTAAGAAACATTGATTTTTTAAAATACAATAAATTTTACAAACTTCATTACGTATAGAGCTTTATTCTTTGAAATTTTAAAGTATTCTGAAACTGTTTTATTTTTTCTTGAACTTAAGTACATCTAATGTGCACTATTAGTCTTCCGCATAGTCACGACGGCAGATTAACCTTGTCTAATATTAGTCATATAAACTTGGTTTTGATTTTCTGGAATCATTCTTTAAATTAACAATTGCGTTCATATTTTAGATCGCGTAAATTTGGGGTAGTTTTTAAAAGAAATGATATTTTTAAAATTGTTCTTACTTTTTTGATAAGCCACCCACGTTTTCACCTTCTTTACCGAACCGTTTATCAAAGAACTATAACTTTAAAAAAATATATTGTCCGACCGGGATAACAGAAATTTAATCATCCATTAAATAAGTCCCAGATTTGATCGCAGAGTTTTTGTGTCGATAGTTATCTTTCTACTTTCATCAACAGCAGGAATACATTATATTTTATCTGAAAACACGTCTATCATGTTTTCATTGGGGGGGGTAAACCTTTAAATTATGTGCTGCATGTAATCATAAAATTGCAATAGATATAATCGTATACATACAAAAGATTTTATCAATCAGAAAGCATAGAGCGTGGCGTTGATGTGAACAAGAATTTGCGCTGACATTGTAATATAAGACATTGGCTAATTATCAGGATTGAAAATATTGCCTGAGAAAAACCTGCCAATGTAATGCATTTCTCCTTAAAAAAAAAACGATCATTTGTGTTCTGGTTACAACGAGTAGAAACAGCCTTCCCATAACCCATCTTTACATCAATATGTTGAAAAATAAAAGGAACTGATCTTTTTTTGTTTAAATTTCCTCCAATATTTCAGGATAAGGAATACAAATAGTTTAATAATATTTCGTATAATTTGTTAACAGGTTTGTAACCCGACACTCTATATTCTAAGTATGAAATCGCACAGATAACTAAAACGTTTTATAAATAATCAAAATTCTATTTTATTAATAAAAAATCATGTATTTTAAAAAGTTATATGTCTATGTTCTAAAGACAATATTGTAAGTTTAATACTACAATACAAGAATAATAAATGTACACGAAAATTGAAAAAAATACCAGCGAGAAAGAACCATCCACAACTTAGTTGGTTCCACTTTTTTCCTTTGTCATCTTTTTCTTTAAAATCTTCGCTTATTATTTCTTACTGCTGTCCTTTATTTATTTTTTGTTTCATTATTTCTAGTTTTATTTACCTTCGTAATAGTTTATTTTATCGACTGTTGCAACTATCTCTAGTGTCATGTAGAATCTCACTACCTTTCACCTGAAAGAATGTATAAACACACCTTGTATGTATATTGTCACAATATGATTAAAAGTGGACAGATACTTACATTTCTGGGTTTTTTTTTCAACATTTCTCTAAAATAATTTCTGTTAAAAGAATAGATATCTTACGCTCGGAAGCCTTGCGCGCACAAAACCCCTGCAGAACGTTAATACAATTTATTGTTCCTTTGTTATTAAAAAATAAAAGTACCTCAATATGCATAAATATCGTTTGTCAACGTTCGTTAGTTTGAGCTGAAATCATAATAATAGATTTGTACAAGTTCTAACTGTCAGAATCACTAAAATATTTTTGAGGATAAAACCGCAATCTCATCTGTTAAGTAAAGGCATAAAGTAAAAAATTATTCTCGACAAATTAACCTACTGCAATTATTTGCATTAACACGATATGCAATACTGCGTCAACAATAACAACATAAATACACTTACCCACATATATATATATATATATATATATATATATATATACATATATATATATATATATATATATATATATATATATATATATATATATATAGGTAATTTTCTGGAGAGACACACACGCAAACACACACACGCAAACATGGGCACACACACATACACACCCATACACCCACACACACATGTATATATATATATATATATATATATATATATATATATATATATATATATATAACACTATAATTACATTTCAAGATCCAAATATTTATTTTACATGCAAAACATTTTTTCCAGCATGTAAAAATATCGTAATTTTATTTTATAGATATGTTTTTAATGCAGAAATAAACGGGTATTATTATGACGATGCGAGATCTTTCGTCCATATATACTTTATAAAATTAGACTTTCTTTGTTTAAAATATAAATAAATGCATAACTATATAATGTTGCAAACAGAAAAAAAAATCGTAGGAAACACAGCATCGTGTGTTTGTTTCATCGGAAATCGTTGTTTATATATATATATATATATATATATATATATATATATATATATATATATATATATATATATATATCATAATTAAGGAATTTTAAATCTGTGATTGGAAAAAAAAATTAAATATCAAATATAGAAATTTTATTGTATGCAAGACAAAAACACAGTATAGTAAAATATATTTCGTTAACCCATGAGTTTTCGATGTTTATACATCTCAGAGGGGGAAAATGTTAACAAATATTCTAAATGTTTTGCAGATATATATATATATATATATATGTATATATATATATATATATATATATATATATATATAGATATATATTAACATAAATATTGTTAAAGACAACAGATAGCTTTTGTTTTGTTATTTATCTGATGATGTTTTTGTGTATAAACCAAAGGTATTCCATAGTTTGATTTGCCTCCTTGAAGCGTGTCTGTATTTTGTTCTTGTTCGTCTTCCATTAAGACATCGATAGGAATGTGCAAGATTTGGTTGCGCTGACAAGACAAATGATATTAGGAATAGTAATCGAAAATGGTTACTAGGTGCGAAGCCGTTTGTGCTCTGTGGGGAGGGAAGGAGTGTCCAGTTTTTAGATGAGGACGAGTCAACTATATATATATATATATATATATATATATATATATATACATATATATATACATATATATATACATATATATATATATATATATATATATATATATATATATATATATAATGCTTAAACTCCGAAGTAGCTTGTCACAAAGTCATCGTCTAAATCTTAAAAGTAATATCTAGCAACATTTTCCTGGTGAAATGATGTCGAAAATGTTTGTGTAAATTTATGTGTATGTTTTTAACTTATAAAAGTGAGATAGAAATTTGCTAAATAGATTTGGCAATACACTAAATGCTTCTATATTATTTATTTATGAAAAAAATATAATCCAAACTTTTTAAACTAATTCGCACATACACACGTTTAGTTATCCTAGTGGATTAACTGATGCCTCTTTTATTTATTTATTTTTCTTCATATCAGAGTGATCAGCGTTGCTGGTCATGAAATAAGTAAGAACATGATATTTCACTTCATGCCGGCATCATAATTATTATCATACAGTTAACTCTCTGTTCTATATTACATTCTACTCAATAATATATTATAATGATTTCCAAGTTTTAAAATGACTTGACGGCCATCATCTAAAATAAACCCAACGCTTTAGTCGCTACAGTTTCAGCTATCGACGCTGAATAATTAATAATAAAACCCTTAAATATCAGCAATTTTAGCATACAAATGTATATTCGTGCATTCGAATATATAACAGGTTTAGTCTACTTATTCTTGCCGTTCATTTTTTGCAATTTTGATCACTTAACAGCTATTTCTACCGGCTGAAAACCAAATGTTTTTTTTTCCACAGGATCAATATCTTCTATATATAAAGTTTTAATTCTATACCAACTGGAATCTGTTTTAGATAGTTTATATAGTAGAAGTAGGCTTTTGATATAAATGTAAGTGCGACAAACAGCTCAACTTTATATATATAGAAGATCCGTGTAGATTTTTTTAAGTAGATAACAAAATAGCAGAGTAAAATTGTCTGTATAAACATCTTCCTGTTCAATCTTTTTACTCCTTACTTCTATTTCCCCTGTTTACCTGTCGTTTCCCCCTCTCTATTTCATTACTTTATCGACATGAGACACAACAGATACTAAAACTTTTACAAGACTAACTGCATATATCGTTTCTTTTATAACGAGTTTTAGACAAAATATCTATGGAGGAAAATTTTGTTTACAATGTCTAAAATTGTCATATATTATTTCATTTGAATTCAATATTGAGATGATTATTTATTAATTTATTTATTGCGGACTATTATCCTCATCTCTTTTTGTTTCTACTTCACAAAGTTTCGGCAACTACTCCTCTGGCCTTCGTCAGGTGGTAACTGCGACCAGATAGGAACTCCGACTCTTCTAATTGTATCCAACTGTCTTCCATATTTGTTGTCGTCTCACCACCTTTTGGGCCAAGGAAACCTCTGGTCAGGTTTGGGTAGGATTGAAACCGTTATCTTCGGACAATGCCTACCTGGAATTGTGGCGATTCAACGTCTTTATCTACTGCGACACGAAGAACGATTAATGTTGGACATTTTTGGTCTTATAAATCCACATGTATTTATTATCTGATCATCTATGGTCTGGGCAGTACCGAATGGTGTATATAACATTAAATTGGAATTCATTATTTAGATGGAACGTCCTGAAACAACAACTAAAAGAGATGAGGATAATAGTCCGCAATAAATAAATATAAATCGTAATGTCTATTTTTCTTAAGAGAATGAATTAATTTTAGATAAAATATACGGGGTCATGCTCAGCCTGATGTGCTGTTGAAAATTGATATAAAAGTTTTAATTATTATTGTTTATAGCAACTGACTTTTACATGTGCAAACACGCGGATGTATTGCATGTATATCAGATATAATGTTTAATCTTAATTGTTTCACAAGTTGGGCTATCAGATATAATGCTTAGTCTTAATTGTTTCACGAGTTGCTATAATAATGAGTTGAAACAGACTTTAATTACTCCATTCTGCGAAGAAATAAGCTCTCCGGATTGAAAAGCCTATGAAATAGACGACAACCGATTAAATTTATCTTGTTCTAATTAATTCGCTGATGGCAATATTTTGAACTTTCGTGAACAGCTAAATATGAATCTACTCTTAAATGTCGCGAAGGAATTAATTACTCCTCGCGCGAAAGAGCAGGACACAAAATGTTTTAAATAATAATAATAATAATAGTAATAGAATAACAATAACAAAACTTTCGCTGGCGAGGACTACTATTGACCCTAACCAGTTATACAGTCCTTTTGAAATTTTCATCTGTATTTTTCTCGTTATGTACGGAATATTTTTAATGAAACATATATGAAATATGTTCCTTATTAAATTTTAAAGATTTTCTATTCTTAAATATGTTTTTAAAAAAATTAATCTAAAAAAGACATTTAAAAATTTTTGTTTAAAAAATTCAGATTTTCTCATTATTCAGACCTGTATTACAAAGAGGGAGTTGCAAAAAAACAGTTGTGGTGTAAGGAGAAATACTAACTGAACCATAGAGAATATTTAGACCTGTAATAATACAAAGAGGGGATTTGCAAAAATGAGTTATTTTGTGAGGAGAAATACAAACTGAAATAGAGAGAAGGCGAGTTTAAAAATATACCCTCAAAAAGATATGATACAAGTTAGAAAAACATTTCATCCAATGCACGAAAATTGTCAAACAAAATGTTTTTACTATAGTCTTTAAAAATAAAGGTCCAAGATTCAATTTGAAATTTATTTATCTTCAAAGTGCACTTTTATAAATGTTACAAAGTAAAGTATAACAATTAAATTTAAATTGAATAAAAAATTGGCTTGGATATAATTTATGTAATGTATATTTTGTTGCAATTTAGAAACATTATCTTTCATCTAGAAATTAATGATATAGATATAAAATGTTCAATGATTTTTTTTTCAAAATGCCTGGGATGAAATGCTTTTCTGAGTTGTGTATTTATTCCTAGGTAATTATTAATTAAGTCTACTATATATTATTTATAACCATATTATGGCGAGCGCTTATGATAAACAGATATCGCTTACATTGCACCCAAAAGAACTAACATCCGGTCAAATTACATCATGCTAACTATATATAAGAAGAGACAAATAAAAAAAATTACCAACCTTCTTAAAGTAAATTTCTTTATTGTCTAACTAGTTGAGCGTTCATCTGTGTGGCGCAAATACAGTAGTAACGTCAAAAACTTTAATGTTACAGTTTTCCTTTCGGTTTCTATTCTAGCTGATAGCAGGTTAATACTTTTTTTTACGTTTTTTTTAATCACGATTCTATAATCTAATATATAAACACCTATATGTCTGCCGGTCGGTCTGTATTTCTGTCTGTCTCCATGTTTTCAAACTCTATCTCCTCCGAAACTAAACATCGAAAAATGGTGTTAGGGGCTTGAAATGATTGAGTATGTACGGGTCGTTCTGTTATGTGTCTTTAGCGTGTTAACATTTATTTAAATAGGACAAAAGTAGGTCAACATCGGAAGAATAGTTAACATTTTTTTTTACATTTATCTCGGTTTATTTTTGATTTTTATTTTTAACTAGTTTATATGCGTGTTGTGTTGGTACAGTGGTAATGTCACCAGATTTGAATGATTTGGTTTCGATTCTAGCTGACACCATCTAAATATTTTTATACTTACATATAACCACGACTCTACAATAATATATAGCAAATGTTGCCAAATTAAAATACCATATATAAGCGTATATTACGCCCCTTTCGCTTTTAGTAAAAAACACGAAATCTGAACAAATTTAAAATATTTTATTTAAGCGTATTTTACGCTCGGGCGAAGCTGTGCGCCAAAACCAGCACACACACACACACACACACGCATACGCGCACACACACAGACACACACACATACATCGTAGACGACGAAACGCGTGTCACTGGATAATTATATTTTAAAATAAATATATATGCATCTCCCCATATGGCGGTACCGAATTGGTAAAAGGGGAAATTATTCTCAATTTGCATTTAGGTAAAAATACACTTTCGTAAATAATTGAATTTACTCGAAACGTATCGCAAAATGCAAAAACAACAAATAACACCCCTACACACACTCATACCCCCATATATATATATATATATATATATATATATATATATATATATATATATATATATATATATATATGTAATAGAATATATATTTTAAGCAATAGGTAGTTTGGTTTTTTTTTTGCAATTATGTAAATGAAACAGAATTTGTTATAATTCGGAACCAATGATAAAACAAAATCATATAATTTAACAGGTAATATGCTATGTGTCCAAGTGACAAAAATAACAACTATATCCATTCATGCGTTAAATAAGTCGGTATTAAGAAAAATATTATTTAAAAGAATGCAAATAGTATATAACTAAGATTTTTTTAGTAATCTACATGATAATTTATCGATTAGAAACAAGTATATTTACCTTTAATACAATACCCTGCAATGGTGAATCAAACTCTTAGACATTCTTTTGTTATAATGTTGTTGTTTTTCAAATTTACCAGAAATATTATTTTATCATTAGTAACTACATTAATTAAAATTTACTTGTCCGTAAGTCCAGTGTCACACAAAACCATCATCATCGCATACATTAATAAATGTAAAACGAATTATCTATCTTTTTAGTCGTTCTTTATCAGTTTTAAATCATTTAAACTGTTTTCTCTCCAAAAATTTAAAAAAGAAATATAGCTGTCTGTTAACGGTTTCAAATTGGCTACTTAATTTTATAATTTACAAAAAAGTGATGCTATGAATAGACTATGCGTTTTTTATTATACTT
The DNA here is from genome assembly GCF_053919585.1 of Euprymna scolopes. NCBI lineage: Eukaryota > Metazoa > Mollusca > Cephalopoda > Sepiida > Sepiolidae > Euprymna > Euprymna scolopes. The sequence continues at coordinate 82,397,721 of NC_136492.1, read as the reverse complement.
TCTTTTAAACATCTTGAAATATGTTCAAGTTAATTGACATCTGTTATTTTATAATTTATATATTCGAAATAAATTGTGTGTTGAATTTTCATAGAAAAATTCTAATTTTTTAAAATTAATTTTTATAGCTTTAAAATGTTCTACATGAAGTCGCTATTTGTTTTATTTTATTGATCATTAATTTTATTTATAATGTGTTTTTAAAATGTTAAACTACCGTGAAATTTCCACGGCTTATGCTAGTTAGTTATTAATTTGATCAACATGATCGAATAGTATATAAAATTGATACTAGGAAATCCTTTATAAAACAAAATACTGAGTGTTATTCGAAACTAAACATTCCCCTTATATTTTTTTGGATATATCGGACAAATGTTCTAATCTTGAATGTTATTCTCACTACATTTTGGCTGATTTAACCTCCATTTTTCAAATCTATCCCATAAAACTCAAGAGGATTTCTGCCTAACTTTGGTACCAGTACTGAATTGTAAACGCACAAGATAAAAATCAAATGACCTAATCATGCAATTAACACCAATCCCTTATCTTAAATAACAACACATGTACCACTTTTCTTGTCTTTAATGCTAATAGAATATATGATTAATTTCATTTCACTAATTTTATATGTGTAACATTACAATTATATTACTGTGTTCGTACTTCTCATTGATAAAGATAAAATAGTGTTTAGGTCATCATAAGATAATACGTGCACTGATGTTGTGTACAAGCCACCGTTTCTAGTAACGAATCTTTTCTCAATGAATTATGGTCGACTACTAAATTGTCAGAATTTACATCAGTAAAAAGATCATCAAGATGCAAATAAATATTTGATATATGCTGGTTATTTCAACAAATTCACTGACAGTTTTTTAAAGGCAACAATATTCACACAGGCTGCTATACTTTCACAATAAATCACCCATATTTCAGAACGAAGTCGAATCAACCAGTCCTACAAATACCATTTGTTTTAGATACTAAATAAGGACAGTTATACAATGTTTGACCGCGTGATACAAACACGTTCCTCTCATACCACTTTGTGGCTCCTGTATTCTTTATGATAAATACATATTACATTTAATACACTTTACATTACCTGTGGTTTCTTTCATTTGTAACCTTATATCGGGACTACAACAAATGGCTGCGAGGGCGATTAAAGCATTTCCCAGATCAATCTACAATAATTGCCAACAACAACAGAATGACGAACATTCGGGCAAGGAATTCACTCTAAAAATAAAACAGCAATTGGGAGACATCATTGGACGACCAAGAGGATTCAGGAAAAAAGAACACACGTGTAATATTTTTTTCATACACTAGGGGAAAATTCGAAACTCCAAAAGGTAAAAAACGGGAAAAAATTCCCGTCTACACTGGGGAAAAAGTAAATATCCGAGCGTAAAAATTCACAAAGGCGGAATAAATAACAATTCGGAAAAAGAGCAACAATTCTTGACGAAAAAAGGATTTTACAAAGACGTCGTCAAAAAGACTTATCTTGCTGTAAAAAAAAGCTACTAAAACGTAAACTACGAGTTGAGACAGAACGCACGAGACGAATTGCGGGAGAATTATTATTACTGAATTAACCATACCAAGTTTGTCACATAGAAGCTCAAAGAATATCCAATATAAAATAAATGCTATAAACTCCCTTTCACAGATGAGTAACTTTTTCTTTTTAAAGAAAAAAGAGGGAAAAAGGTGTAGGATCAACAATAAAACAATATGTATTAACGGCACATTTCAATGCAAAACAAAAGATTATTGTCGAAACTGGCGCAAGTTCTTATGGGATCGGGGCGTGCATTCTACACAATATGTCTGATGGTTCAAGTAAGCCGAACGTCGATGCGTCAAGAACTTTATTTCCTGCCGAGAAGAATTACTCCCAAATCGAAAAGGAAGCACTGGGAAGCATATTGGTGTTACAAAATTCCACCGATTTTTTCAAGGTGGTAAATTTAAATTGCAAACTGACCATAAGCCGCTTATAACCATCTTTGGCTTTAAAAAAGGTCTGCCAACTTACACAGCCAACCGACTGCAAAGAGGGGGAACAATTCCGCTGAATTACGATTTCAGTATGGAATTTCTTACATCTGCGAAGTTAGGTAACGCAGACGGATTGTCGCGATTAATCCCTAAATCAAGGGAACCGCTGTAAGACACAGTAATAGCGTCACTACAAAGTGAAAAGGGGTGTACACAAATACTGTGTAATACGATCAAGGAATTGCCAGTCACTGTGGAAGATATAATAAGGGAGGCTGAAAAGATAGTTTCATCAAAGAAATGCAAACTAAAAAGTCAATCGGATGAAATGGCGGAGGGAGCTTATTCTATGTGCAATGAGGTACTGCTGTACCGAGAAAGAGTAGTAATCCCAGCTACACTACAAAAGAAAATTCTAAAGGATTTTCTACGGGGCACCCTTGGTCTACGCGAATGAAGAACCCCATGAGGTCCTAAGTTTACTGAAAGAGTATGGACGCTGATATAGAAGGCACGGTAAAGTCGTGTAAGGGATGTGCATTGGCTGCAAAAGCGCCCCAACACAATTTAGCCCGTGGCCCAAAACGGACCACATATGCCAAAGAATACATGTAGATTAAGCAGGCCCACTGGATGGGCACTAGTTTTTTATAGTGATAGACAGCTTTCCAAAATGACGTTAGGTATTTCGATGTAAAAGTCCAACATAGGATTTCAAAATCAGTGCTCTACACGAATTGTTCGCTAGGTTTTGTGTGATTGATTGGCTAGTGTCAGACAATGGCACACAATTCACTTCAGCAGATTTTAAAAGCTTCTGCAAGGATTTCTAGGTTAACCACAGAACGACGCTAACCCGGTCGAACGGTCAGACAGATACCTTTGTAGACACGTTGAACAGAGCCCTGAAGAAGGCTAAAGGAACGTCCTCAGAAAAGGCGTTACAACAGTTTTTACAAGTTTACCGAATTCTGCCAAATGAAAGTACTCCATCGAAAATGTCGCTGGCAGAGTTAATGTTCGAAAGGAAAATTAGGATGGTATTCGAGAAACTTTTACCAAAACAGGTGAAACCGCCAAATAATATAGAGGTATTTTTCCAGTTATACAAAAATAATAGCAAGATGTGGGAACTAAGAAAGGTCCAGAAAAGGATCGGGCGAATGGTCTACATTACCGAAGGTCCAAGACTTATGCACAAGAAACATTTAAACCACATTCGGAAACGTATAACTGATGACAAAAGACAACCGCCTGCTGAACAAGAAGAATTAATGGACGATTATATGACACGTTCGACGCCACAAGCAGCCGCACAACACCAGTTACCCAGAAAAGGGAAAATGGCCAACCCCATAGAGATCAACCCCAGGGAAAAGGGTTATAGGATCATCCCAGGGAAATGAAAAGCTCAGGAGGGGGTGTTGTGGGCTACAAATCACCCTTATTTCAGAACTAACTGAAATGAGGGTGATTTTTAGCCCACAACACCCCCTCCTATGAATACCTCTGGTTTCAGAGACTAAAGGGAGACATTCATACCATGTTTAATCGTATGCTACGAACACGTTCCTCTTATACCACTAGTGACTCCTGTGTTCTATATGATAAATACATATTATATTTTATATATTTACACTACTTGAGGATTCTTTCATTTGTGACCGCAAGCACAGGTCTACAACATTTATTAAGTTCAAATGTATATGAGAATTCAAGATTATGTACGAGTATCGTATTAATAAATGAAACAATGCATATAAATATTATTATATTATTCAATTCAGGTTAACAAACTTTCTATTTATCGCTACAAGATGTTGACTGTTCCAATCTAAAGATTTTATCAGGCGAAAGAGGCATCCGTTCTTATTAAGGCCAGTCATTTTCTTCGATAAATGGAAATTTTGTTACATTAACTAGATCAAAATAATCTCATTTTTATTGAACAATATCAAGAGCCCCACTAAATTCAATTTTCTTTTGTTTAGATAGCTTTATAAGAATATATATATATATATATATATATACATATATATGTTTATACATATATATATGCATATGTATGTATATATAATAGTTTGTAACAATAATAACATTTTTATCATATATATATATATATATATATGTGTCAATAAACGCTGTTATTTTTCCACCAACCTAATATATATATATATATATATATATATATATATATATATATATATATATTTATATATATATTTATATTTATATATATATACATGTATATAAATATAATGCACCTTATCTTGAGTTGAGCATATTGAGAAGTGATACACGAATTACCATCATTAGCGTATAAAGCGATGCTCTTTGTGTAAACAACTCGAGCTAAGGTATTTCGAGCGATGTCAAAATATCGTTAATTAACGACTCGCACAGCAGCAGCCATTTAGCGTTATGGTTAGACGCATTTACTGTCGTACAGGCGGTCGGATTTCGATCATTGCTTGAGGCAATTTCCGGTCTAATCTTACTGATGAGTTGTAAAACAGCAAAACAGTACTGTATGTGGATGAATATATATGTATATATATATATATATATATATATATATATATATATATATATATATATATGCGTGTGGGTGCATGTTTGCATGTGTGGTCTTTTTTTTTAAATATGTTCGGCTATGAAATTTGAAATATAATACATACAAATTTTACAAACATTTAGAGTAGATTTAATTCACTATTTCTAAAAAGAAACAACATTATACTTTATTCTTTCTTCGTTCCATTGCCCAAAATAAAAATAGAAATAGTAAACAAAATGAAAATAGTAAATAAAAATAGAAATTGTAACCACATGAAATTTAAATTGATATATTTTTATAACACGTGTTTCTAATAAGTAAATTATTTCTATGATTAATTTGCTATTTAAGCCTTTTATTTCATATTTTAAGCCATATTTTTAGATATTAATGGAATTGTTATTATTTTCATGCTAAAAACGCATTACAAATATATATGTATATATATATATAAATATGTATATATATGCATGTATATATAAAAATGTATATATATATGTATATATATATATATATATATATATATATATATATATATATATATATATTATCTACTATAATAATTACTAAATACCTACGAATAGTGTTTCCTCCTTTCGGGAAACATCAGTGCAGGGTGTCACGATTAACGCCAGTTGATAGACTCGGACCCCGGAAACAGAAATCATGTCTGGCTTCATTTGCAAGGACCGCAGCCACTTGGCTACCGCGAGAGATACAGTTGAAATTAAAGATTTATTCTTATTAAATGCTTTTAACGTCAGTCAGAGAGTGATCTAATCATTAAATGACGACCTGCGCGTATATATATATATATATATATATATATATATATATATATATACAATCATAAATGCTAGTTTTAGTTAGTAATTGAAGCCACAGCTTAAGTTTAGATTTATGCATTAATAGATTTTCATAGAAAAAATCTTAGATTACTCTTGAATAATTCCATAGACCGAGTAGTTTATTTTCGTTTTTAAGTATATATATACATATATATATATATATGTATATATATGTATATATATGTGTATATATATGCGTACATATATTGAACATGCATATATATATGCATATATTTAACATGTGTATATATGCATATATATTTATCATATATGTATAAGTGTTTATTTGTGTGCATCGCAGAAAAATATTACAATAACTAACTGAGCTAACATAATCAAAGCCTCCAGCAATAAGAAAATCAAAAAGCTCAGATAAAAACTTCACCCTCCACCCAGCCTTAATTGTTATCGATAAAACAGAATCAATGTATTTTTAACGATTTAATTTATGCATATGCAGTTACAAATTTTACTTCTAGTCTGATAAACGCTTACTTTCCCTGACAAATATGAATATAAAACCAATCCTCTTACTATTTCTTTATCCAATTACTTATTACAAACTATCTACATTAATCTCTATGACTTATCGAGAGCCAAAAATAATACACAAAAAACGCATTCAACATCAAATATTCAGGCCTTTCGAATATATATATATATATATATATATATATATATATATATATATATATATATATATATATAAGAAAAAGAAAATTAAAACTGTAAGTTGCAGTTTACAATCCAATTTTATTGTTTTACTGAATAATCCAAAAAACAATTTACAAAGTCCGTATTGCGCGGGGTCTCAAAGAATGCTATTCTTGTTATTTTTCTCGTCCGATGGCATAAAGAAATCAGCTTATTATATTTGTAGCAATGCTAGAATTTGCTAGTGATGGTATTAAGTGAAACCGCAATTTATTGTACTTATAAATTGCATTAAGTGAAACCGCAATTAATTATAGTTATCAATGGCCAAAAAAAAAGTAAAAAGATGTTGGATATGTAAAAAAATTCTATAAAAACAAATATAATATTTCAGCTTTCATGAAAATACTCTCAAATTAATCTGAAATGCAAAATAATTCTTTAGAGGGGATGGATTTCATAATAAATCTAGTGTGACGATGCATATAATCATATTGGAAAATCTTCAAAACACCTGAAATAATGAAAACTGTGTTTTCAGGCAGTGCAGTAGCCCAAAGAGAAGTCTTTTCCCCGTTAATTGGGACTTAATGGTAAAAAGAGAGAAAACCAGCATGAGATCCTTCATCATCGGCTTTATCTTAATTAGATTTCAAATTAAATTTAAAAATAATAAAAAAAGTTCAGGCAAAGCAAAGAAAAAACCAATCCGTGAAAGCTCGTATTACTCTCCGGAAACATATACATATATATATATATATATATATTCCAACTTTTATATGTATATATATATATATATATATATATATATATATATATATATATATATATATATATATACCAACTTTATGACTATAATGCTCCCTATCTTAGGTTGAGCATTTGGGAAGTGGCATACAAATTACCATTAGCGTATGAAATGATTATCTTTGTGCAAACAAATTGAGCTTAGGTTTTTAGACAATATAAAAACATCGTATATTCAGAGCCCGTATAGCAGCAGTCGTATGGCGCAACGGGTAGAAGCTCCGACTGTCATTTAGGCGATCAGGTTTCGATCCTGGCTTGAGGTAGTTGCTTGTCTAGCAACACTCATGAGGTGTGAAACAGCGAAACAGTCCTGTATGTGGATGACTATATATATATATATATATATATATATCAACATTTAATATATATATACCAACTTTTACACACTCGCGCGCACACACACACACACCCACACATATATATATATATATATATATATATATATATATATGGTTACATCACTGCTACACTTTTGTTGAGGTTCACATTGCATCCCCTTTGTTTCAGTTCAATTTTAAAATGCTTGAAATAATATAACTGCCCACATTTATAAGGTTCATAAAGTACCCGCACAAAACATCCAATGCAAAAAGAAAAATATATATTCAAAGAATTTTATCAAAAGTAGACGAAAGTTATTTACATCTTTGCTATTGCGCACATCGCCGAACCGGAAGTGGGGAATGTTTAAATTAACGCAAGTAAATCGAAAGGATGGAATGATTTTTGAAAATATCAATGAAAAATCTCTGTAAAAAGTGCCAGTTGAGGACGAAATAATTAAGGTTTTGGCCAATTCTTTGATATTTTTCGTCCGAAACTTCGAGCTTTACACTAAACTAGCCTCCTGAAAGTCCGTCACCTCTGTCGAAAGTTTAGACAGATATACCTACACACTTACATACATTTAAACAGACAGGCAAGATTTATATTATAGACTAGCCTTATTGGCCAGTGTTACCTTGGTGTTGGGTGGTGTGAGGTGTTGAGCAAAGAGAAAAAAATGTGGTAGTAGGCAGGCAGGTTCGAGCACATACACCGAAGGAGGAAAATAACGTGAAAAAAACATAACGCCATTGTTGTTTCGCCCATCGACAAATCGGAAGTGGTGAAGCTTTAAAATAACGCAAGTCAATCGAAAAGAGGGGATGAATTTCGAAAATATATATGAAAACAAGCGACTTCTCCTAGTAGAAAAGTGCCAATTAGACCGTAAGGTACTTAATGTATTTCGCCAATTTTCCGATATTTCTCGCCGAAGGTTGAGGCTTCAAAATGATACCAATCTCATGAAAATCCATCCATTCTGTCGAAATTTAAAGGCATACATACATAAATAAATGCATACATACATACATACATAAATTTAAACAGATAGGCGAGATTTAAATTACAAATTATATCGGCCACAATATGTATTAATGATTTTAGAAATAAAAAAAAATTACTCGTGCGGCACTAACGAGAATCGAAACTAAAATGTTTACCTTACGATTTACTTGTTATTTTAAGTTTATTCAAGAGCTATGAAGACATACAAAGCTAAACATTTAAACAGGAACCAGTAGCTATTATGTTACGCATGCATAGCCTCTCCTTATGTAAGCCCTATGTAGTGTTTCCACGCACCGAAACATGGAAACTGAGCACCCTGCGGCCTCAGGCTAAACTACAAGGACTCGGAGGAGGTTGTCCCCCGGACATGTGACATGCAGGCCCAACGTCGTGTGGATATACCCTGCTTACTCATGAACCAACCCCCAGCTATGGGTGAAATAGTTCCACTGTTTTGTGGCTGTCTTGGGAAAGACAAAGGCTAAGAGAGTAAACCCCAACAGAAAATCCGGAGTGGAGCCCCTAGGGCGGTAGGAAGACAGACCAGTCTCCTTCCGTCAACTCCTGCATCCTGATTCTTTCGCAACCGTCTTGACACAGTCCTGTCACCGGACCCGGCGCATCGGGAAGAGAGAATGAGGCTGATCCTGCGCAATTCAAGTCAGGCGCAAGCCATGACATCGACTTTTTGTTAACCTCAAGTCCTGCGGCGACAGGGAAATAGCGTAGTTGTGGATACACTGGAAGCTGTAGCTGTGAACCTACACGTAGGCGATTCAGGACATGTGGTCGTTCCTCACTAGTCTGAGGTAGTAGTGGGTCCGGCAGCCTCCTGAGTGACCGAGCCGCAACTCTTTAAGGTCACTCTGCTCGCCTCCCTAGAATGAGGACGGGGCTGGAAAAGGTGCCCTAAAAATAGCCTGCTTCACCAAAACCTGGCCAACCTACAGCGGCTGGCGGGGATCTCTCTTAAGCGGTCGAAACAAACGAAAAAAGAAAACAAAGTTGCTTACTCTAGCATCGTGGAATGTGCAAACCCTGCTCGACAATGCAAAAGCAAATCGACCTGAAAAACGAACGGCGTTTTTAGCTCGTGTGCTTGCTCGCTACAATATTGACTTTGCAGCCCTAGGTGAGACTCGTTTTTCAGATAAAGGCCAACTGACCGAAACTGGTGGAGGCTACACCTTCTTCTGGTATGGGCACAGTGCTGATGAGCGGTGTGAAGCTGATGTGGGTTTTGCTATCAAAACAACTCACGTACCAAATCTAGCAAGCATTCCTGAAGGTATAAACGACAGACTAATGAAAATGCAGTTACCTCTTGGACACAACACCAGCGTTATGCTGGTCAGCGCCTATGCCCTTACGATGACTAACCCTGATGAGGTCAAAGACAAGTTTTATGAAGAGCTCGACTCACTCATTTCCTCGGTCCATCAATCAGAGAAGCTTGTAATTCTTGGCGACGTCAATGCACGTGTCGGTACATATCATCAAGCCTGGCACAACATCATTGGAAAGCATGGAGCAGGCAAACACAGTAGGAACTCCTCCTCCTCCTCATCCTCCTCCTCGCCCTCATTAGAACCTGTGCGTCACATGATGTCAACATCACAGACACTATGTTCCGCCTATCAAATCACAATAAAACCACATGGATGTATCCACGCTCTCGGCATTGACATCAAATCGACTATGTCATTACCGGAGACAAGGACAGGCAGGACGTCAGACTGACCAAAGCCATGTACGGGGTTGATTATTTGACAGACCACCGCCTCATCATCTCCAAATTCAACTTCTTCATCCAACCAAAGGGAAAGCCTCAGGGTAAAAAAAAACAGCCAAGAGGATCAATACAACCAAACTGAAATGTCCTAAAACAGCAGAGGAATTCCAGAACAGCATACATAGTAAATTTCTAACTTCAATCTCAATCACAACAGCGTTTAAGAAAGCTGCATATCCTTTAGAGATGTTGTTCCCTCTGCTGCTCTTGACGTTCTATGTCCTGCCACCAAACACCACCAGGACTGGTTTGACGAGAATGATTCTGAGATTCACAACTTGTTGCAGAAAAACACCGCCTGCTAAGAGCGCATCAAAATGGGCCAGCTTGTGTGGCGAAGAAAACTGCCTTCTCTAATATGCGCAACAAAGTCCAATCCAAGCTGCGTTCAATGCAGGATTCCTGGTTCAGTGCTAAGGCAGATGAAATCCAAGGCTACGCAGACAAGCACGATACAAAGAATTTTTACGATGCAGTAAGAGGAGTTTACGGACCACAGTCTTCGGGATCCTCTCCTCTGCTCAGTGCCGACGGCTCAATTCTACTCACGGGAAAGAAGGAGATCCTCAGCAGATGCGCTGACTATATCAACAAAGTGCTCAATCGCCCTGGAGCCATCAAAGATATAGCAATTGAACCTCTCCCCCAAGTCCCCCTCAGTCAACAGGTCGACACCCCCACATCAATCGAAGAGGTCAGCAAAGTCATTCAGCATGCAACCAGTAGAAAAGCTCCAGGTCAAGATGCCGTCCCAGCTTCGGTTTACAAGTCTGGTGGTGCAGCTTTGCGGGAGCAGCTGACCTGCTTGTATCAGATCATGTGGAGGAAGGGACAACTTCCACAAGAGTTTAAATCGCCAATCCTGTGATAACCACCGAGGCATCTCTCTCCTGTCCATAGCAGGGAAGATCTTGGCTCTCATCCTCCTCAACCGCTTACTTGGTCACCGAGAACAGAAACAGAGACTCCTGCCGGAGAGTCAATGTGGTTTTCGTGCCGGTCGGGGGACCACCGACATGATCTTTGCTGCTCATCAGCTTCAACAGAAATACATCGAACAGCACGGAGACCTTTACACAACCTTTATCGACTTGACCAAGGCATTTGACACAGTCAGTCGGGATGGTCTGTGAAAATAATGAAGAAATTCGGTTGTCCAACTACTTTCATCACAGTAATTCGTCAATTCCATGAAGGCATGATGGGTGGCATCCTTAACGACGGTGAACTCTCAGAGGCTTTTCCGGTAACAAATGGAGTTAAACAGGGCTGTGTCCTTGCCCCTACCCTGTTCAGCTTGATGTTTTCTGCAATGCTATTTGACGCTTTCAGCGACTAGTCACCAGGCGTCAACATTAAATTCAGAACAGATGGAAAGCTATTTAACCCAGGAGACTGCAGGCTGTGACAAAGGTGAAGGAAGCAGTGCTGAGTGACTTTCTTTTTGCTGATGACTGTGCCCTCAATACCAGCAACGAGCGAGAAATGCAAGACCAGATGAACAAATACTCTGCAGCCTGTGAAAACTTCGGCCTCAAAATTAGCACCAAGAAATCCGAAGTTATGTTCCCACCAGCTCCCAGAAATCTGTATCATGAGGCAAGTATCTCAGTCAAGGGGCAGAACCTTCAAGCGGTTGAGACATTCACCTGTCTGGGCAGCACTCTTATCTCGGACAGCCACAATCAATCTCGAAATCAACAACAGAATCGCCAAGGCAAGCAGCGCATTCGGGAGACTCAGAAGCAAAGTCTGGGATAGGAGAGGAATCATCATTGACACCAAGCAAAATGTTTACAAAGTAGCTGTCCTCACCACATTGCTCTATGGCTCAGAAACTTAGACTACCTATAGAAGGCACGAACAAACGTTGAACCAGTTCCACCTGAGATGTCTCCCAAATCTCTTCCATATCAGGTGACAAGACAAAGTCCCTGATACAGAGGTCTTGAAAAGTGCTAATCTTTCCAGCATAACTACTCCCCTTTGAAAGACCCAACTGAGATGGGCAGGTCACGTCTCCCGCATGCCAGATGAAAGAAATCCAAAACAACCTCTGTATGGCGAGCTGTGCCAAGGCAAGTGTTCAGTCGGAGCACTAAGGAAACGCTTTAAGGACAACCTCAAAGTCTTCCTCAAAGACTTCAACATCGGTACCGAGTCCTGGGAATCGCTTGCATCAGACAGACCTTACTGGCGTCACTTCATCAACAAAGGAGCTGAAACAGCTGAAGAGAGAACCCCCAATGCAGTACAGAAGCGTGCAACCTTCAAAGCCAGAGCAACAAGCTCTGACCCCACAACACCTGCTCACCACTATCCAACTTGTGGGAGAGACTTCCATGCCCGAACCAGCTTTACAAATCATCTACGGAAGCACAAAAACAATACTTTTACTCACTGATGTCAAGATCATCTTCGACTTCGAAGGACGAACACGCTGACGCATGCATAATCGTAATGCCGTTGTTATCCCTTCACATAAAAATGCCATTTTTTCACTTTTCACACTTGTACACGTTTCCCCGTGCTACAACACAAATATCAAGTCTCGTATGAGGTGTAATACTCTATTTAGTTTCATTTCTGTAGACCAAAATTACAGAGGAGTTGCAGACAAAAATTTCTAAACAAATATATTTATATATATATATATATATATATATAATTTTATTTTAGTCAATGTTTTCTCTTTTCATCCTTATGTAGTTAAATTTTGTTTTAAAATTGAAAACTTTTGCGAAATCTGCATATACAAGTTCCAAGTCTATTTCTATTTAACAACTTTACTTAATGCATTTTTTCTTTCATCTTTATATAAATGACTTCTCTTTTGTCATTATAAACGTTTTAGAAGTCGTGTTATGTAGGTGCTAAGTCTGCGATAGGTTAAACTTTATTTTTTTCCGGGAATTTAAACTGTAATCTTTATTTTTTATTCAAAGTTTGTTTAGACTCTCTCTTTCTTTCTCTCCCTCTCTCTCTCTCTCTCTCTATATATATATATATATATATAGAGAGAGAGATATATATATATGTATATATATATATATATATATATATTTATATAAAATAGGTTAAGAAATTCCAACGAAAGAAAGATGTATATTTGAATAAGGGAGTAGTCACCAAACAATGTGTGTTTTTTAACATTATTTTATTATTCCGTGTCTTGGGTTTTCATTGAGAATTATGTTTGGATCATTGTAATAATGTTTTTAAGTCATTGAAATCGTTTTTACGCGCGTTTCAGACGTTCTGTGAAGCGTCCTCGTCAGAAATTATTATGACGAATACGCTTCACAGAACGTTTGAAACGCGCGTAAAAACGATTTCAATTACTTAAAAACATTATTACAATGATCCAAACATAATTCTCAATGAAAAACCAAGACACGGAATAATAAAATAATGTTAAAAGACACACATTGTTGGTGACTACTCTCTTATGTGAATATATATATAAATATATATATATATATATAAACATCCATATATATACGTTGAACTAAGTTTATGGTTTTATAACATTTTTATGAAAATATTACGCAATTATAAATCATGTAGAATATCTGCATGAATATAATTACTAGTAATAGGTAACTAAATATGATGATTCTATAAGTAAACTAAAAATACCTAATAGTTAATTAATTAAAATTAATGTGTAAAGATTATGCAAATTAGCTAAATCTTTTGAAGCTAAATGCAATTCCATGGCCTATGTATAAAAGTGGTATTTTCTTTTTAAATAAAAAGAAAAAAAATATGAATATCAATACACAAAAAACAAATTGATAAAAGTGTAGATAAAAATAAACCAAATATGTAGTAATGATTAAAAATGTCAAAAAAATGACTCGGATGCCACGCCCTAGAATTCAAACCAAAATGTTTATCTTACGATTTACTTTCTCCTTTGAGGATACTGCCTGAGCTATTAAAACATTTCTGCTGCAACGTTTAAAATAACAATATCAACCAATATCTATTTCATTACGCAAGCATATTCGTAATGCCGTCGTTCGACTATCACCTGACAAATTCCATTTCTTTATTTGTCACACTTATTGTCCCTGACAAAAACGCAAATATAAAGTGTCATATCGATTAGAATATCTGATGAATGCAATTCCACGATTCATATATAACAAAGTTGTATATTCTTTTTAAATAAATATAAAAAAGTGTTTTTAATACGAATACTCAAAAAAATCTAAATTTATAGGTGTATATATTAGTAGTGGAACGATGCCAAAATGTTTCCTGATTCCGATCCAATTACCGATTCCGTTTAAATTTCCGACCCCAATTCGATTCCCGATTCGGATTCCGATTCTTTAAATATTCATAAATATTTAATTAGAGCTTCCGTTTTTTTTTTTTTGTTTTTTGTTTCTTTGTAAATTTTAAAATTATTACATAAATACCTGGGTAATTTCCAAGTGCTTTACTTGTAATGTATTGCAAATTGAAGGAAAACAAATGTTTATTTTGATTTAAAAAAAGACAAGAATATATCAGTCCGTTGTTAGTGTACAACATGCTACTTGAAAGTTTTCATAAAAATTTTAAAATAGTCGGCGATTGGTAGGTAAAATGAGAAAACGATGTAAGAACATAATATTAACAACGCCCCCATTGTTAAGAGCGAATTTTTAAATAATAATGTTACTATTTAGAAAACTATTTTTAACATTGAGAGGGCGTTGGGCTTCGTTAAGTATTATGTGTATCCCTTCTATGAATGTTCAAATTTAATTTTAATCATATAAATTTGGCAGGTTATTAAATGGTTTCGCTTTGCTGTTTAAAACAAAACACAAACGAGATACAAATAATAACAACTAGCGGGGCCTCATTCCTATGCGGATAACCTCTTAACAGTCTCGATGATTGATCAAAAATAGAAAATTAAAGAAAATAATGATGTAGATATAGTTTTACAACGAGCCCCTGACCTCTAAAAGAAAATACATTTGTATATTTTTAGATAATGCCCAAGATCACTGCTCGGAGAAAAAAATCAAGCTACCGCAAGTGAATATGGTTGATTGTGTAACGAAACAAAATTGAAGACACAAAAACGAAACCATTTATTGACAAAATTCTTTTAGTTTTTAAGATTTCGTGTGTTATTACGAAACAAAGCTTGTATTATCAAATAATTAAAGAAATATTTTATTAAGAAAAATTAATTTAAATTAAACACTTTTTGTTTTCACGGAACAACAAAACGCACTTATGCAGTATGCGGACGGCGGCAGTCTTTTCTTGTGTGTTTAACTAAACTGTCCCCAGGTGGCCCTTCTCGGTTAAAAAAAAACATTTAAATTATTAATTTGTTGTTGACGCTTCGAAGTTTCTTCCATAAAAAATATGTCATTTATTTATTCGTTCGAAAAAAAAAAACACACACACAAGAAGCTATGTTACTTTATAAAAATCCAATGTTGTTTTTATTACAAAAATTTATATTAAAATTATATTTTCTTACGCAGACATTTAAATAAATGTTTTTACAATTTTTATTGATACATTTTTATACACTAACTGCTTTGGTTTTCAAATATTTTTCTGGTCGGAAAAATATTTTGTTGGTTACTTATTTGCCGCGTTATTTGACCAAGAAGAAAATAAAGTTGACTCCCTGAACAAGATTATTTTTTTAAACAAGAGTTATAAATTTTATTTTTTTAATATTATAACGGCGCTTAGTCATCTTTAAAAATTATATATCCTTCAAGTACAATCACATAATGTGTTTTTAATCGATATTTTTTTCAATAAGGGACCAGTTTTCCTACCTAGCAAAATGGAACGAGTTTTCCGGACCCGGGATTTCCTGACACAAAAAAAAAAGATGCCTTATGTGCCATCAGCTATCATTAAAACCAAAACTAAAACTTATGAAGCTTTTTGATAAAATTATTTATAAAACATAAATGACTTGAGTGCCATCAGCTATAATCGAAACCAAAACTTACGAAGAATTCTTGCTAAAATTATTTATTATAAGAAATAGGAATCCATAATTAAACAACAGTCACTCGAATGTAATCGTAGCACGCGCAATAAATAACACACACGCTACCGTATTAATATATAGTATTATTAAAAGTTATAAAAGCTATGCTCTTTTCCTACTACTAACTCTAAGTACGGGTGGCAATACGAAAAATATAGCAATTACATGTGGTTTTATGATTTTGCTGATCGGCCTTAGAATTAGTTGTAAAAATTACTTAACTGCTTAAAAAGTTTTATTTAAAGTACCGAATGGTGTCAGTTTACATTATATTTATATGCACAACTAAACCCCTATTCTAAATTAACATTTAAGTGAGTATTTAAAATGTAAATTCAAGTTTGTTTGGTTTTTAATTAACAAACTTCTCAATGTGTGCACTTCTAAAGTTTTGATAAAATATGTGAGATTTTCATCTGGAGTTTCACTTGTGCCAAGAACAAAATAATATATAGGGAAACATGAAATATTTCAAAGGAGGTGGTTCTCAGACAAAAACAGCGCCAGAAAAATAATGCTAAGCGTTTTAAATCTTTGATATTAAGG
Organism: Euprymna scolopes; assembly: GCF_053919585.1. Classification (NCBI taxonomy): domain Eukaryota; kingdom Metazoa; phylum Mollusca; class Cephalopoda; order Sepiida; family Sepiolidae; genus Euprymna; species Euprymna scolopes. The sequence continues at coordinate 82,381,132 of NC_136492.1, read as the reverse complement.
TGCGAAGTCTCGAATAGACATTTTATGGTCATTAATAAAATAGGTGCGAAAAGTTTTGTTTTTTTTAAATCTGTGATGTTTAATAAGCAAGTGAACTCTAAAATATTGTTTTGCTTACAATATAACACTAATATAAACAAATTTAATTAGGTTTGGAGATCTGAGGATCTCCTTGCGCCCAAAAAGGTGCCATGAAATTGTAATCATTTCAGAAAAAGCCTGCGACAATCACCCCAATATACAGCTGGCACTAACTAAATAAAGCTCGCCCAGAGCATTTAAAACTTGTTAATAATCAGATGAAGTCTCTCCGATGAGGGCAAATACACATTTTAGCGAATAGATCCGAAACGATTACAAAGATAATAGGCAAGTTATAAAAGAATAATAAATAAAATTAATTAAACTCTGTGAATCAATGTTAAATCTGTAAATGAGATTTATAACCCATTCCGTTGCCCTTTACATCTTATGTTGTACTTCTAATTAAAAAAACAACAATTTGTGCTTGTTTCATATTTTATATTTAAATTTTAAAGAATCGGTTTGGAATAGGAAATTAGACTATAATTGTTCCGATTCTGATACCGATGCCGATACCAATTCCGATACCGATTCCGATACCTCAAAAAATTCCGATTTTTCTGATTCCTGATTCCGATTCGCCCCAACACTAATATATATATATATGTATATATATATATATATATATATATATATATATATGTGTGTGTGTGTGTATAAATATATATATACACCCACGACCCAACACACGCATATATATATATATATATATATATATATATTGTATATAAATCCAAATATCAGAATAGTAAACTACTTTTAGATAAAAGAAGAATGGTGATCTTTTCTTTTACTGAAACAACTTCTATATTCTAAATATTTGGAAAGGAAGGTAACTCGATCTGAAATGGAACACGTACATCAAGTCTGTTGTCAAGGTTGCTGGAAAGATGGTAGGATCCTTCTACCGCTCCAGAAGATATCTCACTACTGATGCAAATCTTTATCTATATAAAAGCCAAGTACGTCCAAGGATGGATACTGCTGCCATATCTGGGCAGCAGCTGCTAAAAACAGCCTATCCTGCCTTGACAGAGTACAAAATAGACTTCGTGGCTTAGTGGGGGATGCCCTTTTCTCTTTCCTGCAACCTCTCTCCCACAGAAGATGCGTTGCAGGCCTATCCTTGTTTTATCGTTATTTCCATGGCAGGTGCTCGTCTGAACTCCAATCTCTGCCCTCCCTCGCCAATCTTTTACGAAAAACACCCGTCTAGCTTAATCCACTGTCAAAAACTTTCCCCACTCTTTATCTATGCCTAAATCAAAACGTAGATTCCATGAACAAAGCTTCTTTCTTAGAACTGCACGCCTGTGGAACTCTGTTCCGTCTGCTTGCTTCCATACTGACTACAACTTGGATGTCTTCAAGTCCACCGTAAACAAATTCCTGAAGAACCGCCCCCTTAAGTAGACACTTTAAATATCCACACTAACGTACAGTACTTACAATAAACCTTATCCCTGAGTGACTTCCGGGCCTTGATAAGTGGTGACCACCCTGTAAAAAAAACTATTACTCGAAATACTGTAAGCGGTAAGTGCAAGACACGATAGGATTATTATAATGCTTTTCGAATGTATACACACATAAAGAAATGAAATACGGTAGAGTTGCACGTGCGACATTTAGAAATAGTAACAAAGTAATAAAACGACTCATAATGTATGAACAGCGGTGACGAGTAAGGCACCAAACACTAGCTGAGATTAAGAGAACTTTGATGGCGGAAAAAGCGATTACTGTCCCCCGGGAAATTATTCTGACAGAACGCAGAAATATCACAGGAGGTTTCGCTACTTTCATGAATAACATATTTGTGCTCGGTGTCTTTTTTAATGGTAAATCATCCTCCTCTTGTTATTCTCTATGACGTAATATTAAGGATTTTATAATTCCGTCTATAATGTTAGCGCATCCAAATAAAATTTGTATTTAAATACATGGCTTTTATTCTTACTTCGTTGTGGACAAGTTAGCCGGACAATAATCATTATGGCCGTAATTGATATTCGCCCAAACATAAGCAGAAAGAAGGTTATCAAGGCTAATAATATATTTAGTAAAAATATTACAAGGTTAGAAAAGCATTTCATCCAAGGCATGAAAATTGTTAAACAAAATGTTTTAACTATAGGCTTTAAAAATAAAAGTACAAGATTCAATTTGAAATGTATTTATCTTCAAGTGCACTTTTACAAATTTTACAAAGTAAGGTATAAAAATATAATACCTTACTTTGTAAAATGTATAAAATAGCACTTTGAAGATAAATAAATTTCAAATTGAATCTTGTACTTCTATTTTTAAAGCCTATAGTAAAAACATTTTGTTTAACGATTTTCATGGCTTGGATTAAATGATTTTCTAACATTGTATCGTATCTTTTTAAGATTATATTTTATTTAATTTATTAATCTGGATTTAAAAAAAAAGATGTATGTGCTTTTGTATGTATTTATAAAAACTCTCCTACTCTCTATTTCAGATTGTATTTCTCCTCACACCACAACTAACTTTTGCATCCCCCTTTTTGTACTATTACAGGTATTAATATTCTCTCTGTTTCAGTTCGTAATTCTCATCACACCACCACATTTTTTGCAACTCCCTCTTTGTCACCCATCTCTGAATAATTAGAAAATCTGAATTTTTCTTAACAAAAACCTTAAAGTAACTTTTTTAGATTAAATTTTTTAAACTTCTTTCAGAATAGAACATCTTTACAATTTAATAATGACCATATTTCATATAGGTTTCATTAAAGATATTCAGTATATAACGAGGAAAATAGAGATGAAAATTTAAAAAGGAGTGTATAACTGCTTATGCTCAATAGTAGTCCTCGCTACCGAAAGACTTTGTTATTGTTATTCTATTATTAGTATTATTATTTAAAACATTTTGTGTCCTGCGCTTCCGCGCGAGAACTAATTTGCTAAAATAGTTCGCAAAATAGTTAACTTAGTCAAAAGAATGTTAACTAACATAAACAATATAATGGGCGAAGGTTAATAATCTGATAGCGTAATTATTCACGTCGAGTGAATGAGGTAATGAGATTGTTTCGAGATACACATAAAGGCACTAATTCGATACCAAACGCGTTAGTGGACAGATGGACTCCAGGGGCTCAAAGGTTTGGAATTGACGCCCGTAGAAATCAAAGGTGCGAAATAGCAAAATACAGACTTTTACGAAGTGTGCCCAAAATCCGAGTAAGGGACTCAGCATAGAAATAAATGATTATATAAAAAAAATCATTCACGTCTTGATGCTTCCACTTTCGAATGAAAAATATGTTTACTTTCAGAAGCACGAAAGGAAATTTTTACAGGTATGTGTCTTTTGCTGTAGATCTTACCGACTATGTTTTCCGTTCATTTTCGTAAAGAATGTGTACGTTGTCCTTGTCAATAGTTCTTATACACACTGTTTTAAAAATATCCACACTGATTACATACTAGTGACAATCAATAGACGATAATAGACTATCTATATATATATAAAAGTGAAAGTGTCTGTCTGTGTATCTTGTGCGTACATTTCCCTAGGCAATAACTCTGTCAGTTTTAAGTCTACAAACTTGAAATTTGATATCCTGGGTAATGAGATATGGGGAAATCGATGTGACCGGTTTTCGGCCAGAAATTTAGCGAATAAGGGGTCAAAGTTCTAAACACTTAAAACTTTAGATATAGGTTCCTGGGACATGGATCTAACTAAATAATTTAGCTTGAGCCCAAAACAATAAATATTAAGGGGTCATAATAGGGATCAAAGTTTAAAAAATTGACCACTTCTTTTTTACTTTTACTATATCTCCAAATGGTGCCCGGAAAACTCGTCCCGGGAAAATTCGTCTCCGGAAAACTCGTCTCCGGAAAACTCGTTTCCGGAAAACTCGTACCCGGGAAAATCGACCCCGGCAACTCGTCCCCTTTCGCGAGGTAAGAAAACTGGTCCCTTATTGAATAATTTTGCAAAATTTGACAGGACGATAATAAATGTTGATTATTGATAAAATTATAGTTTTAAATAACGCATGAGTGCATTTGGTATGAGAGAAAACAAAAACATAACAAAAAAACTATCAGAATTAAAAAAACCAAAACAAAAAAGTAACGAAGAATCGAATCGCTCCCTGTTTCTTAATTTTTTTGTTTTGTTTTTATTATTGTTTTATTACTCCAAAAAACATCGTTAAAATAAGAACAAAAAAATGTTTGTAATTTACTAATAAATTAAAGCGAAATATTTTTTTGGCGAAATATTTTTTTAACTCATTTTTAATTTTTTTTAATTTTTACTTCAAAATTCTAAAATCAATCATTAAGAGAAAAAGTAATCACCAAATAAATTTATTAATCAATTTTATTGAAAACTCCGCTATCGTTTATCAAGAATCTTTCTAATTTCATTTTTTGTTGCTTGTTTTTCGAAGGGAGATATAGTTTTACCCCCCCTCTAAATTATATTTTACAAAATATTAAAATTTATTATTTTCTTTTTAAAACCAAATCTCCCTCAGTAATTTCTTTAATTTTCTATTTTTTAGCGATTATCAAGACCCCTTAGATGTGATATACCTTCAAACGGACATTATTTCTATTTCTCACGTAACACTTTATATGTTTTTTGTTTGTTTTCTGTGTTTTTTTCTTTACCGAATAAACGATTCCGAATAAATTAAACAACAAACTACATAGTTGGCGGGGTAGAAAAATCGATTTTACTCTTTTATAAACAACAGTAAATAAGTATTTTTTTTATATTAATATAAAAAAAAATATGCGGTCTCGTTTATGAACATAATAAACGCTTTAAAATAAGTGAAACCACTAAGAACTTAGCCAGTTAGGTAGAAAACGGGCACTTCGAAAATCGATTTTATTTTAAAAAACAAAAACATTAAACAAGTAAAAATATTTTTTTAAATATTATGGGGGGCTATAGTCTATTTAAAAAAAAAACAATATCTCCTTCAAGAACGATCATAAAATGTGTTTTCAATCGATATTTACTCAATAAGGGACCAGTTTTCCTTCCTAGCGAAAGTGGACGAGTTTTCTGGGGTCGAGTTTTCCGGGTACATGTTTTTCGGAGACGAGTGTTCCGGAGACGAGTTTTCCCGGGAGGAGTTTCCTAAATTCTCTCCAAATACCCGGGCAACGCCGCGCACCCATACTAGTATTCAATGAACTAAACGATCACATAATTTTACAACACGTACGCATATATATATATATATATATATATATATATATATATATATATATATATATATATATATATATATATATATATATATACTAGCACAGTTGCCCGGCGTTGCACGGGCATTTGGAGGTGTTGTTGAACAAAAAAAACGGTCAATTTTTTAAACTTTAAATTTAAAATGTATTATTTTTGGCTCACATAAAGTTATTAACTTAGATCCATGTCCAAGTAACCTATATCTAAAATTTCAAGTATTTAGACTCAAAATCCTCGGAGGACTTTGGTAGAGTTCTCAAAGGTAAAATCCGCTAACTTCTGGCAAATCTGGTAAATTTCTGCCCGAAAATCGATCACATCGATTTTCTCAAATCTCATTACCCTCTATATACTAAATTTCCAGTCTGTTGACTAAAAATTGACAGAGTTATTTGCGTAGATAAATGTACACACACATACACACAGACAGACACATAGATAGATAGATAGATAGATAGATACATAGAATGATAGATTAAGCAAAAATATATACGTATACATAAATGTATATGGAAACAATATTGTGTTTCCTGTAAACGTTTTACGCAAATATTATGCAAGTATAAATCATATAGAATATCTGCATGAATATGATTACACTTAATATTTCACTAAAGATGGCCATCCCATAAGAAAACCGAACCGCTTATAGGGAATTAATTCAAATGAATGTTTAAAAGAATATGCAAATTAGCTAGATCTTTCGCAGACGAATTCAATTCCATGACCCATATATAAGAAAATAGTATTTTCTTTTTAAATCCATCTAAAACAGGGGTTTTAATATGAATATCAATGCACACAAATTTATTTGAGTGTATATATATATATATATATATATATATATATATATATATATATATATATATATATATATATATATATATATTATATATTATATATATACAAGCGAAAGTTACCGTCGTTGACTGGGTTCAAAAACAGCCTACAGAAAATGGACTCTGATTTATGAAAGTATGATAGGTTGTGAAAAGAGAGCGTTGTAAATTTGGGTTGAATTTGGGGGTATCAAAACCAAAGCAAAATATGATGAAAGTAAAAATAAAATAGATAAACCCCATAATTTATACCATACCTGTTCACACTGAAACACTTATCAGAATATTCTGTGGATTTATATTAAAAAAAAACCTTGTAAAACTTTGTGACTTATTTCCATTCTATGGAGGTCAGGTGCGAACAAAAACACCATAATATTATTATACCATATTTCTTCAAACTGAAACATAATTACCAAAGTATACTTACGCAGATAGATATGAAAAGTCTTTATTAAAAGGTATGCTTATTTCCTTCTATGGAGGCCAGGCGCGAACGCAGCCCCCATAATTTTAATATACAATCCCTATTAAAGTTAAAACATACTTATCAAATTATTATTATGTACATCTATATCCAAAACACTTGTAAACGTTTTTTTTTAATGTTTAATTTTTTTTATTTCAATACTTTGTGGACCAGGCGCGATGAATGAACCACCGTTCTGCCAGAACAAACACACCGATTCCTGTGTCTCGATATATCTTCTATCATTATATGTGATCAGTTTTTGTTTTAAATAGTCAACCATATAGGAGCCTATTCGTGACCAGACACACATACACACACACATTCAGCTTTATATTATATATATATATATATATATATATATATATATATAACACTGGGAAATAATACATATAAGAAATATACATTTTAGATTTTTAGATTTTTTTCATTTCAACGGATTTAGACATTGCACCGTGTGGCAGGGTACGGCTAGTATATATATATATATATATATATATATATATATATATATATATATATATATATATATATATATATATATTGGGTATAATGAAAAAATGTCGCCTTAAACAAGACAAAACTACAGCTTTATTTTAAAACTTTTATTGAAAAATCAATTCACGTAACTTGGTTATATAGAGCTGAGATTTATTAAATGTAGCTGCCCTCTACCTAATTCTCCGCTTCGATACTGGTCCGGAACTAGAAACATTCCTTTTCTGAAAGCGCCGGCAGGCACTCTGCAAATACTCGGCGGTTGGCGTTTTTAGGCTGGTTTGGTGTTGTTGGGGTCATTTTGTGATCTACTCGATGTATAACCAAACGATGTAGTCCAGCGAGTTCAGTAGTACAATTTCTTAGCACTCCTTAAGCCAAGATTGGGTCTCTTTGGACTTGTGGTCAGACGCTGATATTTATTGCCGCACCCAGTGTCTGCCAGTGGCCATCTGATTTCACTAGAGGACACTGCACTCTTCAGCACATCCAGGTAAAAGTTAATATTGAATTCAAAGCTTACTTTAAAAATATGACGTGGCATGATATGACGCTCACTTGAAACCAGATCAAAAACCATAACCGCGGGTCGTCCGATGCTTTGAGCTGTGCTGTTTAAAGGTTAAACCGCCCAGATCCACATTCTAAGAGTGCTGGCAATTCCAGGTTTTGACAATAGGGCAATTGCTGACCAACTGGAAGAAAGTCTGCAACGGAAAAAAAAACGGTTTTCATCAAAAGGAAATGGAATCAATTCTTCTTTTCTAGGGCGATACTGTTATCGTTCCACCCTGTATATGCATATACATATATCGAAACGTCACAGCGATAAAGAGAAATCAGTTATATAGACCCTGCTTTAATGCCTCCGTACAATACAGCACAAAGAGATGTCAGTTTTATATAAATGATTGTATTTCTTTTTTCGTTTTATTTATTTTAGTAAATTAAGTTAGTTTATACACTTTTCCCGCGTCCGCCAAAAAAATATCTAAAATATGGTACGTTCCACAGAGTGATCAAGGCGTTACATCACTAGCGTATTCGGCTGACTGGCGTTCTTTATTGTTTGTTCCATAGCGTATTTAAAGGAAACGCCGAAATCTAGGAGGCATTCAAAATGTTCTTTCCTAGTACCCTTATCATTCAAAAAACAGCTAGTACTTGATTTATTTATCATGGTTTTAATAGAGTTCAACCTCAAAGACATGCGAAAAATAGAGGAATTATGGATTAATCAAGCTCATTTAATATAATACATGAACGATGTCCAATTTTGAGTCATGTCTTGCTAATATATATATATATATATATATATATATATATATATATATATATATATATATATATATATGGTACTGTTGCTGTTGATAATGTTGAGTGATGCACAAGGAGTCAGCGAACTTTTCTTTTGCAATCTTTTTATCGCGCGTTCGCTTGAAAAGTAGAGAACTGATATTAAACGCTTGGAAGCATAATTAGAAAAATAATTTGAATTTGCAGATAAATAGATTAATCATTCTTATCGCGGCTTTAATTTAAAGAAAGCAAACATATAAAACAAAAAGAAAATCAATCGTATTTCTCCTACTTGTTTATTGAATTATTTCCATACCTTTAACATTATCTAAAACCGGTTATATCCGTTTATTCAAAGTTTTCAAATTCCTACCAATACATCCGAAAATGTAATACAAATTTATGTATATAGCCACACACGTACTTATATATATATATATATATATATATATATATATATATATATATATATATATATATATAAGTGAATTTTGTTTACAAACAAATGGCTACACATAAGCATACATGTTTCAGCGAAAACCCAGTAAGGGAATCGCTTCGTCAGGCCAAGGACATCTCTGGCTGTTTGAATTCAATCATTCAATTATTTTGGCTCTGTCTAAACATTGACCACTATTTTGGTAGACATACTTAATAATTACTACCAATACTATATATATATATATATATATATATATATATATATATATATATATAGTATTGGTAGTAATTATTAAGTATGTCTACCAAAATAGTGGTCAATGTTTAGACAGAGCCAAAATAATTGAATGATTGAATTGAATTTGTATTACATTTTCGGAGGTATTAATATATATATATATATATATATATATATATATATATATATATATATATATATATATGTATATAGACAGACAGACAGACACACAGACACGTTCACTTTTATAGACATACAGACAGACAGACACACACACATACATGCTCACTTTTATATACATGTATATATATATATGTGTGTGTGTCTGTGTGTCTGTATACATTTCCCTACGCAATATCTCTGTCAATTTCTAGTCGACAGACTCGAAATTTTTTAATTTTTAAGGGGTCAAAGTTCAACGATTTGACATTTGAGAAATCCACCAAACTCCTACGACAATTTTTGGTCAAAACACTTTAAATTTTAAATATAGGTTCCTTGGATATGGATCTAAATTAAAACTTGATTTGAGCCCAAAACAATAAATGTTAAGGGTCATAATAGGTGTGAAATCTAAAAAAATTGCCGTTTTTTTGTTTTTTTTGTTTTGCTCAGCATACACCTCCAAACACCCAGGCAACGCTGCGCTGAAATGCTAGCATATCTATACAAGTGAATGTGTCTATGTGCGTGTGTCTGTCTGTCGGTGTGTCTGTCTGTGTACATTTCCCTACGCAATAACTCTGTCAAATTTTAGTCTACATACACGATATTTGAAATACTGAGGGTACTGAGATTTAGGAAAATCTATGTGATCGGTTTTCGGCCTGGAATTTGGCTATTAAGGGGTCAAAGTTCAACGAATTGACCTTTGAGAACTCTACCAAACTCCTCCGAAAATTTGTGGTCTAAACACCTGAAGTTTTAGATATAGGTTCCTTGGACATGGATCTAACTTAACTGTATTTGAGCCCAAAACAATAAATATTAAGGGGTCATAATAGGGGTCAAATTTTAAAAAATGACCTTTTTTTTTTGCTTTTTTTTCTCAGCATACACCTCCAAACACATGGGCGACGCCGGGCACGCCTTCTACTGTATATATATATATATATATATATATATATATATATATATATATATATATATATATATATATATATATATATATATATAAAGAGAGAGAGCGATATAGATAGATAGATAGATAGATAGATACGAAGGTAGATATACAAATTCGCTTTATTAATCTATATGCATTTGCATGTTATATTTTACTACACGTACATATGTGAATTTGAGTGTATGAACGAATATAATGATTTTAAACATGCAGCTATTGCTAGGAGTTACTCGATTTAAAAAGTTAAATTATCTGTTTCATTGAGAGTAATATAGTAATATGAAGGTACTTATGCATAAATGTTATCAATACAAAATAAAAGGCTCTGGAATCTTAGAAGCAAGATTGATCCTCACACATCTTTACTGCCGTAACATTGCGTCAATCTGTGTGATATATTATTGTCTGCTTATGATGTAGATAAATGAGAACTGTTGCCATATCAGGACTTACGATCATTCTTCTCTATCATTCTGAAGTCCTGTCAATATATACAAACATTTTTTTTCGAGTGGAAAGCAATTTCTATTATGCATTAAGATATTTAAGGCATACAAACTGCACACACACATAGAAACACACAGGCGCGCACACACACACACACACACATATATATATATATATATATATATATATATATATATATATATATATATACATGTGTGTATGCGCCTGTGTGTTTCTATTAATAAAATAAACTGTAAATTCGATACCATTATTTTAGCCACGTTCTGTACACGTTAATTTTTTTTTACACACAAGGCGCCTCACTCATGCAAGAAATTTATGTGTAATTTTAATTGAAGCGTTGAAAAACATTCGGATTGAAACGAAACAGTAATCACAAACTGCTTGAAGATTACTGATGAAATTCAGTTGAAAGCACTTGAAATAGACAGATAAACGAAGACGACTATGGAAGACTCTTGCACAGGTTCGACCGAGAAATAAGAAGGAAAATTAAATAAAAGCTCATTAAGCAAAAACACTCCGTGTTGTTTTACAAAGGGTCGATGAATCCGCCAGCAAATCAAATTACGGTTATCAGCCCTGAGACTTAGGAGGCACTAGCATAGGTGTCCCAAGCGAATCATCTTGAACCCACAGTCGGGCATTGCTAGGCAGTGACGTTTAGCAGAAGCCACTGAATTCTATTGTCAATACTGAGGGTTACTGGCGATTAGTGTTGGTTTGAATAGATTACTGGCAAGTAGTGTTGGGTGGAGGAGATTATTGCCGGTTAGTTTCAGTTTAGAGAGATTACTGTCCTGTAGTATACGTTTGTGGAGATTACTGGCGAGCACTGTTGTGTACTGGTGGTCACTGGCTGCTTTGTAACTGTCAGTAAGTTGCGGATGTAATTAGTACTAACCTTTATTTGATGGCTGCCAACTGAAATCATGTTTTCAACTTTAGGGCGTTGTTGGGTACTGGCATCAACTGGCTGTCTGTATCAGAAAGAGTTCACGATTGGCGTTTAGTGCCGTTTGGAAACGGTTGATTGCATTTGCTCACGTTAAATGGTAGACGATGGCTCTGTTTCTAACTCTCAGTGTTTGTTCGTGTTGTTAATAGTAGGCCATGATCAGTATCCACCTCCATTGAACTGATTGTAAATGAAAGTGCCTGTTTCAATTGTGGTGATTGGTGTTTTTAAGTGATCACTTGCATATAATCATTGTCGGTCACTATCAATCATAAACAATGTTGAGCCTACTTTGACTGTTATAAAATGAAATGGGTTCTGGTCACTGGCTGCCAAGACAGTGACTGCAAGTGACTTTCTAGTCAAATCTGTCACAATTACAGTGACTCTCAGCAGTAGTCAGAAGGTGACATTGGCATAATTGTGGGGCGACTGGTTCCATTTAAGGAAAACCTATAGTCTTGATATGTATAATAATATTAAAAACAAGGATATATTTATTTAAAGAAAAAATGAAGGAAATGTATATGGTTATGAAGGGTGCGTTGTTTTCAGGAGTATTTTTGTTAAAGAAACATATTCAGAAACAGACGCCGAGGTATGGTCTATTGATTAAGTTCTCGCTTCAAAATGAGTTCGTTTTCTACGCTTATGCAATATATATTTTTGTTTCGCCATTTAATGAACACTATTGCCTATTTAATTTGTAATGTAACCTGTGTTACTGTATAAACGAAAACGTGTATAAAAAATATCAATATGACATAGAGGACCAAAGGAATAATTACTTTAATAAAGTTGATTTTAGGGGAATGCGAGTAGGGTACAAAGGAATATCATGATTAATACATGATTATATCGCCGGCAAGTTGTTTTTATGATATTTAAGACCTTCACGCTCCCATCTTTGATCACATACATTCAATTGACCCCCATTTTTCTTTACTTGTTACATACGCAACCTGACGCAGCTACAGGTGATACCAAACCAAAAATAATCCATATAAAAACGGTTATATCTATGTCTGTTTCTCTGCTTGTTGGTCTGTCTCCATATTTACAAACTTCATCTCCTCCGAAACTAAAAGTTGCAGAGCGGCTCTAGGGCCCTCAATATTATTGTGCGTAGGGATGCAGGTATGTCTGAATACAATATGCGCGCATGGGCCCGTGTACATGCCTCCTTGGGGGTAGGGGCGTCGATGTGTGTATGTATCTGTGTATAAGCGCATCCATGGTTGCGCACACGTACCCAATTTTAGCACGTTAAGGAAATTTTTACATAAGCGGTAGCGACGCGGGTGTATACGCATGCATGCGCACATATGTGTATATATTTGCACGCCAGGGCGGAGGTGTATGTGTACATTATAACGTTTCTTTAAGTATATATGTGTGTACGTGCGCATGTGTGTGCTCGTGCGCGTGGCCGCTAGCTAACCCTCTCCAAACAATTAATAACAAATAAAAACTAAATAAATAAACCGAATCATAACACCCCCCGCCACCGAACCTAAGCGAACACCCAACAGGTCAAGACATACTTATCAAGAAATCATCTCAACAACGAGACGCCAAAAACTTTAACATTAAGACTCGAATTTTAAAGTAACCCCCTCCTCCTACGTTCACATATTCCCCTTCCCCCTTCATGTATCCCTATACCCTCAGCCACACCAGAAATTAACCCCCCAGACCCTCCCCCACAAGTTCCTAAACTCCAAAACTAGAACATTACCGACATACCAAGTAACCCCTCCCACCTTCCACCTTGTTCCCCTCCTCTTTTTTTCCCGCTCTCGTCGTACCCCTCCCGTGTTCACTCTTTCACTCTTTTATCCAATAACAACGAGCATTTCTGTAAAAGTCTGAGACAAAAAAAAAACGACCGGGTAGCTAAAACAATAATGTAACTTAACAGAAATATATGGTAAAAAATAAATAAAACGTATATATATATATATATATATATATATATATATATATATTGATAGATAGATAGATAGATAGATAGAGAGAGAGAGAGAGAGAGAGAGAGAGAGAGAGACAATACCTTATAAAACTGTTAACAAAATATTAAGCCGTCTTACTCGGTGTTTGGCCAAGAATGTATACTCTTAATTGATAATTATCGGACATATTATAATAATATATAATATTATACAAAAAATTATCTAAAGAAAGGCGTGCATTCTTTATCCTATTAGGGAACCGTCAGGCTAAATTCACAGAATTTTGCGTATAGATCTTTTTATACATTCATCTGATAATTAGACTGCCAATTTACCGATAATGTTGTGTTGTTATTTTCCTTTCACGAGTTTATATTGTACGCATCCGATGACAAAGTTTCGCTTAAACAAAACAACGTTGATTTTTAACTTGATATCATTGCTTTACTTTCTTTTGGATGAGGCTATTATTATTTTTTAAAATGTTGTATATGTGTCAAATAAAACAGTGATTTTATTAAGTATGTGCTTGAGCGGAAAACGCTTTTTTCTTTTATTTGTGGCTAGCAGTGGGTACCCGCCGTTGCCCTGGTTTTTAGAGGCATGTAAGGTTGGGGGGGGGGTAAAAAGAAAACAAAGCGAAGGCATAACCCTGTTTAAATGTTATAAAAACAAACCATGTTAAAGCTATTTTAAAAAATCGTGTAAAAAAAACAATTAAAAACGAACTCGAATCATTGAGGCGAAACTGCGCCGCCCCCCCAAAAAATCAACAACATCAAAAACGTGATGAATTAACTAAAAAGTGAATTAGGTCAAATATCAATTCGGCAGTGAAGTTTGTTTTGGTTTAGTGTCAGTAGTCACATCACACTCGAATTCTAAATGAATGTTTTTGTTTTCTCGAATTCAAAATGAATTTATTTGTTTTAATTTTAATTTAAGTGTAATGCAAGTGAATTCACGATATCGTTGTGCTGTAATCTTGGTGTAAAGATAGATGTTGAGTTGAAAGTACTAATAAATAAGTCGTTAAAACCGGAAGTAACATCCGGTTAGTCTCGCAGATTGCGTCTTACACTAAAGAAAAAACATAAAAAGAAAACAATAATAGTAATCGTGTTTTCGCGGTTTTTTTTAAATTTTATTTATTTCTATTTTAATATGGAAAAAAAAGCATAAATCAGGGGAAAAAAATAATAAAAAAGAAACGGATAAATAAACTTGTATGATTCCAAACCGGTGTGTTTCCTCGTAGTGTTCCTTGTGAACGACTCCGCTGCGCTGTAAATGGGGAGAGGGGTGAGGAGGAATCTAATAGAGAGAAAAGATGGTGCAACTTCCATTAAATCTAAGCGATTTTAGCAGTGCACTTTCACGGGAAAAAATATAGGAATGTATCATTTTCGAGGAACTGTAGAGGTAATAGGCCTATAGCCAACCTCAGATCATGTGTTACAGCCTGTATGCATTGCATTTGCATGTAATGTAATGATTTTTAATCCTATTCAGGCCAAAGTTCGAGGGAAAAAATGAGTATTTTATATATATATATATATATATATGTGTGTGTGTGTGTGTGTGTGTATAAACGTGTTCACAATAATAAATAAAAATAAACGTGTTCACAACGGATTGAAACACTTGTTGGGAATAGTTGTAAGCGTCTATGAGGAGTGACTGAATGGAAGATTTACAGTTCTATGGACGAGAGGTAATTGTCCATCCTATCACGAAACAGCTGTAAAAGCTTAACGCCAAAAGAAGAGAATTTCTATTCATGTAGGTTGTGATTTTATTCAATTTACGTATATAATATATATATATATATTATTATATTTTATATATACACTTGTGCCCGATATTATTCATACTCCTCGGATCTTTGAGATTTCTATAAGAATATTGCTCAAACCAGAAGGTAGACAATATTAAAGGGATTTCAAACAATAAATCAAGCATAAGCATTTAATTTAAACTCAACAAATAAATAAAGTATGCAAGTTTGAAACATTATACAAAGAAAAACAATAATGGCACTAGTTCAAAATTATTCATACCTCTCTTACTAATAGTCAATAGCATGCCCTTTATTCTTAATAACTGCCTGTAACCGTTTTGGATATTTATCAACAAGGTTTTTACAAGCATCAACACTGATTTTTGACCATTCTTCAATGCAGTAGTTCTCCAAATCCCTCAAATTTCTAGGTTTCCGCTTTTTAATCTCAGTTTTCAATATGTGCCAGAGGTTTTCGATAGAGTTCAGGTCGGGACTCTGGCTAGGCCATTCCAAAACATTAATTTGATTATCCTCAAACCATTTCTTGACTATTTTGGCAGTATGTTTTGGATCATTATCCTGTTGAAGGACTCAGTTTGGTCCTAAATGGAGCTTCTCCGCATCCTGTCTAATGTTTTTCTGGAGTATCTCCAAATATTGCTCCTTCTTCATGGTTCCATCTATCTTGACCAAACTACCTGGACCACTAGCCGAAAAGGAGCCCCAAAACATTAGGCTACCACCACCATGTTTCACCGTGGGTATGGTGTTCTTTGGGTGGTAAGCTTCTCCTTTCTTCCTCCAAACGTAAGAAGCATCCATATGGCCAAACAATTCAATTTTTGTTTCGTCAGTCCACAAAACACTTGAGAAAACGGAATCTGGAAAATTCACATGGGTCCTAGCAAACTTTAGACGTGCTGCAAGGTGTTTTCCGGTGTGCAATGGAATCCTTCTTGGTCTTCTTCCTTTCAGACCATTTTCATGCAGAGTCCTTTGCAATGTTTGCCTTGATATTTTTATGCCAGAAGACTCCAGATTTTCTAAAATGTCCTTAGTAGTGGTGGTTGGATTTGCATTAACACTTCTTACAATATTCCTGGTGGCTCTAGCAGACAGTTTCCTTTTCCTTCCTCTACCAATCAAGTTGTTTGTTGTGTGGTGGCTCTGGAATTTTTTGATGATGCTCTGTACTGTTGCTGTAGGGACCTCAAATTTCTTGGAAATTGACTTGTAACCTAAACCATCCTTATGTGAATTCACAATTTTAGTCCTAAGATCATTACTAAGCTCTTTTTTCTTCCCCATTCTAATAATTTTTTTTTCTTTTATTGGTTTTCAGTTGATATCATTTTAATTTCTGAAAAATGCAAAAAACGAAATGAAATTAATCAAAGGTTGTATAAAAGCATTCAAAATAAAAATCAAACAGGAAACAAACAGTCAGAAACTCGATTAATACTGAAAAAATAAGGGGGTATGATTATTTTTGAACATTGCAGATTTTATAAATAGCTGTATATTTCTTTTATTACAAGTATCCCGAGATTTTAAAATGACGAAAATGACCAGAAGAGGTTTATTAAGAATATGTATCAATATGGACGTAAACAATAAATTCTTACAAATTTACACCTAATAAACTCAATTTTCAAGGGGGGTATGAATAATATCGGGCACAAGTGTATATATATATGTATATATATAATAAAATAATATATATAATATATATATAAAATAATATATATAATAATATATATATAAAATAATGATAATAATATATATAATATATATATAATATATATATATATTATATATATATAATATATATAAAATAATAATATATAATATATATATGATAATATATATAATATATATAATATATATATTATATATAATATATATAATATATATAGAATAATATATATATATATATAAGAAGATAATGAATATGTATGTTATTACATATAATGTATATAGAGATAAATTAAAATGTGTTTTTTTTTTAACTTTTACTCATTCACATATTTTATTTTGAAGGCTTAAATGATTTACAAGAGGAATTTTGTGATATCACATTTGGACTATCTTCACTCATGCATAAACTGCATATCTCTGAATTAGTTCATGTTAAGTTTGATGATCCTGCACGTTATAGTTTATCACGTAACTGGTAAGTATATCATATACATTTTATTATTAATATTAGTAGAAACTTATTAAGAGTTTTTATACATAATAATCGGTAGTGTCCCCTAGAGTCTCAATGATAACATATTTATCCTTATTTCCAGCAGGCTGCGCCCTATTTTTTAATACTTGCAAATGAGTTTGGATAATGGAAACCGACACTTATCATTGAGGTTTCTCTGACGACGACATTAAATCTACCCTAGAATTTGAGTAGCAATAAACATCCCTATATCCCAGTCCCCTTTCAGTCTAAGCTTATGCAGTGCCCTGTATATTCAGTTTCTTCATACTTCTTGATCAATCACAAAGATTCTGTGTCGAATCCACCGAGGCTAGTGTCAATGCATTTCCTTATAAAGGAGGGGAGAACAATTAATAAAATAAATCTTGCAAGTTCTACATCCTTGCATTGAAGTGATGATAATTTTGTAAGTTTTTTTTGTTGTATTTCTATTAAAGTTTCATGAAACTAATTTACGTTTACAGTGGAAATGATACGAACTGCTCTTTTCAGAAAGTTTATATACAAGTCCCGAAACGTGATTTAGTAAAAAATCATATATTCGGAATTGTGTATTACCCATGCTACGCTGAACGGAATCAGTTATATTAAATCTATTGAGAAGCTGAAATATGTTGCATTAGCATTGATTTTACTGACATAATTATTTATTAATAGGAATAACCAGGCAAAGGCAACAGCCGACAGAAAATGAAGATGGTGTTATTCAGTAGAGAGCGCGAGAGAGAGAGAGAGAAAGAGAGAGAGAGAGAGAGTATAGAGATCACAGACAACGACATAGAATCGGTCTGCACTTCACCACATCTAATTATGCGATGTAGATCTGAAAGCAAGAAGACATTTATCTCTCAAGGGAAGTAATTACGAAAAATATTCAAAAGATAGATGGATAGATAGAGAAATAAAAACAGTAACATGTGTGTGGGAGAAATAGGGGGAAGAATCATAATGAGAGAATTAGATAAAAATCACTCGATACAAGACGTCTGTGTTGCCTTTGTCTGCCGGCGGAAATAAGTAAGAAA